>NC_081845.1:22601124-22914378 GCF_963259705.1 Myotis daubentonii | reverse complement strand
TTTGGTGCTAAATACTATAGGAAGGTGTTCTGGTGCAACGCAGAGTGTTAAAACTATTTGATGTGCTTGGGTATCTTAGACATAGGATTCTTCATTGCACAATGATTCTCTGACTTCCTTTCATGGATATAAATAAACTTAGTCCTAGTAGCTGTGCATGTTTATTTTCTTAGCTATACATAAACATATAACTCCATATTTTTTTCCATATTACAGGACAAGTGGCCTCCTGAAAACCCGTCCTCAAAATAGGATACAGTAATTAATCTTATTATAGCTATATTGACATTAGTCGCACACAAATCATTTCCTTAAACCTTCATATAGACTTGTCTACTGGTTTCCAATTAAACGTAAAAGACACAGGGCTAAGTGAATAAATGAGAGAATGAATGATGGAAGGAATATATCATGAAATCTGGACATAGGTTATCTGTGTAAGAGGGAAAAAGAAATTTAACATTGTCTTTGGCAATTTAGCTATGTAATTTGTATTTTATTCTAAGGATACTTGTCACCTTCTTATTTATCCCCCCTGCACTACAAGAATATTAGTTACTATATTATTATCGGGGCAATTACACAGTTTGGGCTACTTTATTATATAGGTGGTCAAGGCTCACATTCTGGGAAAAAGAGAATAAATAGTACTTGGAAAATAAATGTGTATCTTATTAGGAATTTAAAAATGTTTACGTAAGTCTTTTGGAGATTCTCTATTGATGAAGAGAGAGCTGGAACATGAATAAAGTACAGAGAAAACAGCAAAACAACTAGGGTAAACTGATCTTCAAGCATAGGGACCTGGGCTCTGAGTGTTCAGCGGCAGGCCTTGAACTATAAAAAGCACCTTTTTGTAATGTTATGAGTTGAAATGTCACAGGAAGAGTGTCCTTGCCTAACTAACACTATGACTGTCCAGTAAATGTCAACAATTGCTTGAATAATTCCTGTGTGCCAAAATATACAATTCAGCTTGTGTGTGTGCGTGTGTGTGTGTGTGTGTGTGTGTGTGTGTGTGTGTGAGGTGGGTAGGGAAAGAGGGGATATGAAATAATTTTAACTTGCTACTCTAGTAACTAGACACACAAATGTTCAAAAGAAATTTTGTTGTTAAGCATTATTGGTATGAAATAAAGAGAACATTGTTAAGATGTTAATTTGGTAATGGGGGACAGAATAAACTCAGTTTTCACTATAAGTATAGTGTTGTTTTAGCAACAAACATTACAAAATATCAACTGAATCCTTGTTTTTCCTTTGAGGGGAGATCTTACATTTTGTTTTTATTAATGTCTCTGTATGTTTGAGAGCTGGACCTGGACATTGATGCTGTTTCATTTGCCACAAATTCTTTAAACTTTAGAAACCATGATTTGAATTTTATCATTTTTTAAAATAGCTACATTTTATTCATTTTGGAAATATTTTAAAATGAAGAAAGCACAAAGCAAAGAATAATTACAGCTATGATTAAATTCTGAATAAATCTCATGATAATGCTACTTTTTATAGATGATCTTTTAATGTCCGGTTGCACACTTACCACTTGTGTATTATACACATTATGGGAAGGTGAGGCATCTCACTGGGCAAATAAGCATGTAAATGAATGTCTCTTCAAGCTTCTGTTACTTTGCATGAATAGAGTTGGCATTATAACAAACAGACCAAAGAGATAAATGTTTGATTCTTTTATCCTCCGATTTCAAAACTGAGGGGAGTATGTCCAGCCAGTGGTAAGAGCTACATGTTGTTTCATTTTAGAGAAAATGAAGCTTTAAAGTACTATCTGTGTTCCTCTTGGTTGTAAAAATTTCAAAATATGTGCTAAAATCATAAATAATACATTTTTTTCTTTATGGTTCTTACTAGTGGAAACAAGAGTGGAAAGCTGAGCAAATATTTATTTGGTCCAACTGAAACTTTCTTGTGAAATAACAGGTACTGTCCTCAAAAATTATATTTTTTAAAAATTTTAAATAACCCAAACCAGCGAGGGTAAACCCCATTTAAATGATCATCTAAAGCTTTGGGGGGGGGGGGGGACATGAACCATGATTTTTACTTTAAAATACTTATTATTGTGCACACTGCTATAAATAATTCAAGTCAGAACTTTTAAAATCTCACTATATATCACTGAATATTAACTGAACAACTCAGATCAGTATGATCTTGTATTTAGTATTTGCACAAACTTCCAATAATTATCAAGGTGGCCTTTATTTGTTTTTTCTTGCCACTTACCCATAGGATATACGAAAAGAAAACAGATCAGCCTCTTTGCTGATAAGAAACGTAACCAAGAAGACAAGAAGACCGTCTATAAGAATTAGCTTGTGAGGAATTTTTTTTTTTTAACATGCATCAAAATATGTTAATATACATTGCCTTGGGCAGATGAGATGTGTTACTTCTCTAAGTTCCACGACATTTATGTACAAACAGTGAACAAAGGCACTGCTGCTTTCTTTATCTTTTCAAAAGAAAAGACCTAGTAAAAATGAAAATTCCAGGAATACTTGTTTTTTAGAATGAGATCAGTTTAAATTTTCCAGTGCATCACAAAACACTTCAAAATTTTTTTTAAATCATTAAACTGAACATACCATGTTTAAGAAAATACATGAGAACAACCTGGATTTAGGGGGTTTAGATCAAGTCTTTGAAGTATCTTAAACCTCCTTGAAACATGAAAGACTGTTTATAACTAACAGTTGCTTTGTAGAAGCAATGTTGATGAGATGTTTTAAAATTTTCTTGTAAAATTTTTATTAGAATATGTGGGTAGGGAAAAGGGCGCATCTGTATTGCAAGATGACTTCATAAAATTGATTTATTTAATCTCAGAAATGGGGAACAGGATGCTTACTGAGGAAGAGATTTATCAGTGGCTTGTATACAGGAAGCAAATGAAAATATGAAAAGCTAGATCAACATTAGTGGGCCTAATAATTTCTGAATATTAGTATAAGACAAGTGACACAGCATCTTTAATAGATTTTTATGGGTCTAGATATATTAATAAAACCCAATATCGGTGCACCCAACTTTGAGAGGAAACTATGAGACAATTGAACATATTAAATCTACTAATATATGTTTTTCTGCTAAGTTTTGCTTTTGAAGCATTTAGATCTACGAAGGAAACTTATTTGGAAATAAAGTCTGTGTTAGTATTTGGAGTTACTGACAGGGAAGGTAGTTTTTTCTAAGAGAACCATTTCACTGTCTTGCTGTATTATGTAAATTATTTAACATTTTCTTTGCAACTCATTCGCTTTTAGTTATGTGCTTTTGTAATAATGATTATTTTGGTCAAGAGAAGGGGAAGAAATAGAGGGAGACTCAACAAAGATATAACCTTCTAAAATGTTGATTTCTCATTTCTCAGCTCTGACTTAGTCTGTTGGTCATTTATTTTGCTAATTACATCTCCTAGGAAAATGTGAACAGAAATTTGTACCACTGCTGAATCCCAAATTAATTTTTAAAAATGTTATATTAGTTTTCATTAGTAAGCTAATTAATAAAGAAGAGACTTCAAAATGTCATTTTATTTATATTAACATATTATATTAACATATGATAAATAAGTATACTTATTGTATACTAATGTATATGAACAATATTTATTTTTTCTTGTTCTCATTAAAAATGCATGATAGACTTTTCAGAGTTGGTGTGGTGACTCTCCTCTCCTGCCTTTTCATCCTCATTCTCTCCAGATTCATTATTCAGAGTAGCAACTTATATTCTCTAATATTTTGTTCAAATAGCTAAACAATATCCCTTATGATATAATGAATATATTTTTATCTATTTTCACTTTAGATTTCTAAGCCTTTATTATTAGTGAATTATACTCCTAGATTTCTTAACATTTTGAAAATTTTATATTTTAATTACTGGGTGATTTGAGAAAAGTTGTTTTGAGAAGGAAAGGTTTCTACATTTTAATTTTGTTTTTGTTTGTTTTTTTGATGTTCAACACTGTACTCCCGACAAATTGGATATATATTCATGCTTATCCTATCTAATAAAAGAGAAACATGGTAATTGGCGTACGACCGCTACCCTTCCCATTGGCTAATCAGGGCGATATGCAAATTAACTGTCAGCCAAGATGGCGAACGGCAGCCAGGCAGCTTGAAACTAACATGAGGCTTGCTTGCTTCAGTGACGGAGGAAACCAACGTTCCCCGCCTGCCTTGCAGGCCTCTGAGCCTGCAGTTTGAAACATTTTAACAAATATAGAAGCTAAAAAAACCCCCCAGAAACCAGCTTTCAGCGAGCTGGGATCTCAGAGCTGGAGTCAGAGCTGGAGTTACACATTGTTTTGAACCTAAACAAACCAGATACCTACTTTCAGCAGCGGAGGCCTAAGAGCTGGAGCCTCAGAGCTAAAGCTGACCCAGAATAAAAAAAGAAAAAAAGAAAAAAAGGAGCAGTTGGGAGCTTCCGTCACCCGCCAGCCTGAAAACAGCCCTCAGCCCCTCACCCAGACTGGCCAGGCACCCCAGTGGGGACCCCCACCCTGAAGGGTGTGTGACCAGCTGCAAACAGCCCTCAGCCCCTCACCCAGGCTGGGCAAGCACCCCAGTGGGGACCCCCACCCTGTATGGTGTGTGACCAGCTGCAAACAGCCATCATCCCCTCACCCAGGCTGGCCAGGTACCCCAGTGGGGACCCCCCACCCTGATCCAGGACACCCTTCAGGGCAAACCAGCCAGCCCCACCCATGCACCAGGCCTCTACCCTATATAGTAAAAGGGTAATATGCCTCCCAGCACCGGGATCAGCGGAGCCGAGAGGCCTCCTGGCACCGGGATCAGCGTGACAGGGGGCAGTGCCCAAACCCCCTGATTGCCCTGCAGCTCTGTGTGTGACAGGGGGCGGGGCCACAACCTCCCTATCCGCCCTGCTCTGTTTGTGACAGGGGAAGGCGTCCCAACCTGATCAGCCCTGCTCTGTGCCTGATACGGGGGAACTCCCCAACCTCTGATCGCCCTGTGGCTCTGTGTGTGACAGGGTGCGGTGCCCCAACCCCCTGATCGGCCCTGCTCTGTGTGTGACAGGGATGTGCCCGCAACCAAGGTAGATGCCCTTGACCAGAATCGAACCTGGGACCCTTCAGTCTGCAGACTGATGCTCTATCCACTGAGCCAAACCGGTTAGGATTAAACTTGATTCTTTATTCATTGGTTGTGTCAGGAGCCATGGTCTTGTCTGAGTGCTGGTACTGGTTGTGGAGAGGGTGATTATAATTCAGAATCCATGAGTGTGCACCCTACAAAGGACCCCAGCGTTCATTGCTAAGGCAGACTGCTTATCCATCCTGCAGATGAAGTCACTTGTCCAAGTTCACATGGCCACATGGCCAATGATGGTTTGGAGAAGTCTTATTCCAGAGGTCACATACTTGTGAAATGTTTGCTGTCATGTCAGGACTGCAGGCTTACACAATAGTTTAAACATTTGGAGTTAGTGTACGCATTATCAATCAGGAGTGTTCACATAAAAGTCAGATATCTAGGTTGTCTTGAAAATAACTTTGAAAAGCCACACTTATTGTTCTTTTCATAAGTTGATGAATTGGAATAGTGAGTGCCCATTTTATGAGGGCCACACACTTTTTATTCTCCATAGAAACCACCTGGCCCTGTAGACCTATGAGTTTACAACTTCCGTATACCGGTCAGAAATAGTGATGGCATGAGGGTGTGATTCCTCATGGGTAATAATTAGGATTGCCAACCACCATTTCTCAGAATGCCTGTTTTCCTCCTTGTACTTCTGTCATCTGCAAATCATTACTGGGGAGTGAAAAAAAGCAAATAGACCCAAACTACAGTTTGAAGTACTTAGAATCAAACTAAGTTAGAAAACACGGCTTAAGAGTGTGGTTTTTTTGGGGGGTGAGTGGGGTGGTATTTAGAGTGTGGATTTGTTAATTCTATGATGCATGGATGGTCAGGGAAGAGAAAGCATCAGAGGTGGTGACATTGCCCATTGGATGTTCCTAAAATTAGAGACAAATTTTAGACAGCAGGAGATAGTGACACTGTCTTCTAAGGGTCTTATTTCCTGGATTCATAAATCTTCCAATTATGCTCATTTGTACAGTTATTAATAAACTACAGGTCTGGTGCACGAAATTTGTGCACAAGGGATGGAGGGGGTGGGGAGTCTCTCAGCCCGGCCTGCACCCTCTCCAATCCGGGACCCCTCAGGGGATGTCTGATTGCCATTTTAGGCCCGTTCCCACAGTGATCGGGCCTAAACCAGCGGTTGGACATGCCTCTTGCAATCTGGGACTGCTGGCTTCTAACTGCTCACCTGCCTGCCTGCCTGATTGCCCCTAACTGCCTCTGCCTGCCAGCCTGATCGCCCCTAACTGCCCTCCCCTGCTGGTCTGGTAGCCCCTAACCGCCTCTGCCTCGGCCCCCGCCACCATGGCTTTTTCTGGAAAGATGTCCGGAAGACATCTGGTCTAATTAGCATATTATCCTTTTATTAGTATAGATTAACTACTAGTGGTTCTTCTGAAAGCAAATTATCAAGATTTGTTAGAGAAACCTACTCATGTACATCTCATTAAACCTTTTCAAGATGGAAGTGGATTCAAGACAAATGTTAGCATCATAATTAAGGGTGAGTGGCAGAACATTTTATTCAGAGATAGAGGAGGCCATATATAATTAAATGAGATATTAAATAAGGTACATGCTTTTTCCGTGCTCTATAATGTTGACACTTACACCTTAAATACATTAAAATTTGAATTTGTTTCGAGGTTTCATTATCCATTGTCACACAGGTTGAAACTTTGACATGTGCTGTAGTTAGAGATTCCAGTGTCTTTGCTCATTTAAAATTCTTTTTTTAATAATAACTCTCATATCTTGGCTCTGAATGACAAAATGCCTCGCTTACGGTAGATTCATCCTGATAGCTGCATTCTTTGACCTGAACTCGATGATAACCAGTTTTATTTGCAGGAAAACATTAATCTGAGCAGAAGCATTCGGAATATGTGTGTAGAATCATTTCTCCTAGTCCACATCTATTTCATTAATTTTGCTTCTCAGCATCTCACCAAGCTTCCTTCTAGCACACTTTTCTTGTTAAGCTAAGTAGGAGAGTCCTCTTCAGTCCAGACCAATCTTGCCTGGATTTTCAAAAGTTGTCATGCCTATTCAACTGGAAGGCCATAGTTAAACACATTCCTTTAGACATGTTTTTTTTTTATTCCTAATTTAATAATTAGGAAATGAAGCACTGACTCCTAAATAGTTTTGGATTAAAAAATACAGTGGCTTTGTGCGTGTGTGTGTATTTAACACAATGCTTAGCTGTGGCTTTTGGCCAAAGTTTATGCCTCACATGTCATTTATGAATGCTTTCAAATAAAAAATGTGCAAAGTTGCATTTATTTTTTGGCCTCATAGACACCATAAAAGCTGTTTCCATGCTTATTCTAAGTTCTGTAAAGAGATGTAATGCTACTTAAATTTTAAACAAGTCAAGAGTCTTAAACAGGGCTGTGTTATGTTATCACATCTGGTCATTCTTTGCATTATAAGGATTAATCTCAGTGTTTTGCAATGTTCCCTACTTGAACATCCAACACATCAATAACAGAATAAAACCCTAACAGGTCACTAGAGGAAGAAAATATGGAGAGTAAAGAATAACATTGAAATACACTTTAATCTCTAAAATTGTGTTTTAGAATTTTAGGTTCATGAATTTCTCTAAGAATCCAGTGAAAGCTATAGATCCCTCAAAGAGAAACATTTGCAAAATTTGAATATTCAGCAAGGCTCAACATACATCTAGGCTTAGAGATCACAGGTTAGAAACCCGTGCAACAAATGGGTATATTTTATATATGATGTAGACTATGTATGTATGTACATATATGCTATATAATGTGTGTATGTGTGTGTGTGTGTGTGTGTGTGTGTGTATATATATATATATATATATATATATATATATATATACACGCCTGGTGCACAAATTCGTGCATGGGTGGGGTCCCTCCCGGCTAACCGAGGCCATCTTGCCCAGTCCCGATTGGGGCGATTGAGGCCGGCTGGCCAGGGACCGCAGGAAGTTGGCCGGCTGCAGGAGGTTGGCTATGGGAGTGCACTGACCATCAGGGGGCAGCTCCTGCATTGAGTCTGCCCCCTGGTGGTCGTGTGTGTCATAGTTACCGGCCAGTCATCCAGTAGTCCAGTTGTAATGGTCACTTAGGCATATATATATGTTTAAGCCCATAGAATGTAAGTAGATGTGTTTACTTTTAGGAATCAATCCTATCTAATAAAAGAGAAACATGGTAATTGGCGTACGACCGCTACCCTTCCCATTGGCTAATCAGGGCGATATGCAAATTAACTGTCAGCCAAGATGGCGGCGGCCGGCAGCCAGGCAGCTTGAAACTAACATGAGGCTTGCTTGCTTCAGTGACAGAGGACTCCAACATTCCCTGCCTGCCGCTGCAGGCCTCTGAGCTGCAAGCAACTATGTAACAAACATAGAAGCTAAACAAAACCCCAGAAACCTGCCGGGCTTCAGCCAGCAGGATCGCAACATTGTAAGCAAAGGCCAGAAACCTACTTTCAGCAGCAGAGGCCTAAGAGCTGGAGCCAAGCCTCAAAGCTAAAGCTGGCCCAGAATAAAAAAGAAGAAAGAAAAAAAGAAGCGGTTGGGAGCTTCAGTCACCCCCAGCCTGAAAACAGCCCTCAGCTCCTCACCCAGACTGGCCAGGCACCCCAGTAGGGACCCCCACACTGAAGGGTGTGTGACCAGCTGCAAACAGCCATCATCCCCTCACCCAGGCTGGCCAGGCACCCCAGTGGGGACCCCCACCCTGATCCAGGACACCCTTCAGGGCAAAACAGCCGGCACCAGGCCTCTACCCTATATAGTAAAAGGGTAATATGCCTCCCAGCACCGGGATCAGCGGAGCCGCTAGGCCTCCCGAAAGCGGGATCAGCGTGACACGGGGCAGTGCCCAAACCCCCTGATCACCCTGCGGCTCTGTGTGTGACAGGGTGCGGCACCCCAATCCCCCGCCATGGGCCCTGCTCTGTGTGTGACGGGGTAGAGCCATAACCTCCCCATCGGCCCTGCCCTGAGTGTGAGAGTGGCGGCACCCCAACCCCCTGATCAGCCCTTCTCTGTGGGTGATAGAGGGTGGCCCCCAACCCCCTGATGGGCCCTACCCTGAGCGTGACTGAGGGTGGCATTGCAACCTCCCGATCCGCCCTGCTCTGTATATGACAGGGGGCGGCGCCCCAACTCGCCAATCGGCTCTGCTCTGAGCCCGACCAGGGGTTGCACCTAGGGATTGGGCCTGCCCTCTGCCACCCGGGAGCAGGCCTAAGCCAGCAGGTCGTTATCTCCCGAGGGGTCCCAGACTGCGAGAGGGCACAGGCCGGGTTGAGAGGCCCCCCTCTCCCCCGAGTGCTCACATTTTTGTGCACTGGGCCTCTAGTATTTTAATAAAATAAAAGCATATGTAAAAACAAATATTGACATAAAGGCAGTTTACCTAACTGCTGCTGGTGAAACCATCTTACCCTCATCCCTTTCACATTCCTCATCCTTAGTTGTGTATTTCAAATGTTCATGAGATGCCAAATTTCTATATAAGTTTATAAAAAAAATGGATGTTATATCTTTTATGTATTTAGTAGCATTCAGTTTAAAATGTTTCCAATTTTCCTTATAATTCCTTCTTTAAACACAAAAGAAATTTAGAAGCTTGTTGTATAATTCCAAAATTACTTAGAAATGTTTTATTTAGAGTAGGTTATAACTTTCAGATATTTGGAGGTTATACTTGTCTTTGTTATTGCTTTATTTTTAATTCCATTTCTGTTGTTGTTAGAAATCATGCTGTGAACAATTTCAGTCCTTTGGGATTGATCATCACTTGGTTTTTATAGAGCCTACTTTGATGAATGTTTTAGGCACACTTGAAAGATTGTGCATTCTGCTATTGTTAGTTATAGTGTTCTGTGTATGTCAAGTTGGTTGATACATACTTACTATTTCAGTCTATTCATCCTGTCAATTATTGCGACAGGGGTGTCAAAAATCCCCAAATATAACTGTCGAACTTAGTTGAATCATGTTTCCCCAAGTTCATGTCTATCCAGAATCTGTAAATGTTACCTTATTTGAAAATAGGTTCTTAGCAGGTGTACTCAAGTTTAACATAAGGTTGTACTGGATAAGGATGGGCTTAATGCAAAGACTGATTCTATCTAATAAAGACAGAATACACAAATTGACCATCACACTGTCACAGATGGCGGTGCCCAGTCCCCTTAGCCCCACCGGAGTCCCCCAGTCCTTTCAGCCCCGCTGTGGGTGGCAGGCTCGCGGTGTGTCCGGACCTGCCCTCAGCCCCCCAGCTGCCCAGGGCTGGCCCGAGGAGCAGGCAAGCCTCGAATGTCCACTGCCCAGCCACCCAGGGCCGCCCGAGGCTCAGGTAAACAAGGGCTGGCTGAGGCTTGTCCTGAAGGCAGTGGCAACAGCAGAGGTGTGATGGGGGCATCACCTTCCCCTGATGGCTGGGTCGCCTCCCGCCCCTGAGGGCTCCTGGACTGTGAGCAGGCCGGGCTGAGGGACCCCCCTCTAGTGCATGAATTTTCATGCACTGGGCCTCTAGTGTCCTTATAAGACTATAGAAAGTTAGAGACAAAAAGGGAAGATGGCCATGTGACCATGGAGTCAGACTGGAGTTATGAAGTCACAAGCCTAGGAATGGCAAGGATTGCTGGCAATTACCAGAAGCTTGAGGTGCAAGGAAGGATCCTTCCCTAGGCCTTTGGACCTTGATTCTGACCTGAGCCCTGCCGATACCTTGATTTCAAATGTCCAGCTTTCAGAATGGTAAGACAATGAATGTCCACTGCATTAAGAAAGAAAAAGATATTAGGGTGCTATAATAATAATTTTGACTAATTTCTCTGGAATGCTTTAGCCTTTAAAAAGCAAAAAATGCTCGCCACGTTGTTGATAAATCAAGAAATAGATGATCTAGCCTAGTATTACTAATGTATGTAGGTATGAGCTTATATTATAAAGACTTTCAGCAGGATAACTATTTGCTGCACTTTTCTATTATAGGGTCAAATTCAAACAAAAGGAAGAACACAAAGATGAAAACTCTCACCCAAATCTTGACCTAGATCATTGTTTATCAATCAAAAAATGACTGTGCCAAGTTCTGGGCTGTGCTGTACCTTTTGAGGATCCAAAGATAGACTGCAAGCATCCCTGTTCTCAAGGTGCTCCCGAGTTTACTGCAGGAGAAGGCCCATAACCACCCTCATATGCAGGTAATCAGTACTCTACTTATGCAAACAACCGCAACGTTTTGCAAATACTTCCCAATTAATGTTTCTTTATTTTCTAGGCATGTTTCTCTTCCTGCTTAACAGATCCAAGAAAGAGGCTGGCTAAACCTACTCAGACGGGGAAAGGTCAGATTGCGGCAAGAAGGGGAAAACTGGTCCCTTCCATCCTTGGAGGAAAGAGTATAAGGGAGCAAGGGAATAGGAGACCTGTGTCCCCATCTTTCTCGTGGGGTAGAAAATCAGGTCAGGAAGGTGTGGGTTGTGGGTTTCCACACAGTGAGAGGCGCTCTTATGGGCCGTGTGGGACCTCACGGGCACCAGGGGGGCAGAGGCAGGGAGCCCCCACTTGACAGAGGGTAGGCAAGTGATGTCAGGGCACAAGGGGCCAGAGGCAGCATAAAGGCGCCTGGCACAGATACAAGACAGCCCCTTCCCTGCCCTAAACCAACCCCCTAACCCAGGCGCTCACAGTGAGCACCGTGGAAATGGCGCCATCTGTAGGAGAAGAGCGGATAGGTAGAACTCCAAGAGACAGTTTAGCTTGCCTGCAAGAGAGGACATGAAAACAGGAACTCCTGTTTCGTTTGTTAGCTTATTTTGTTCACTAGATTCCACACATATAGAAGTGTACACCTGAAACCTGTATAATGCTATTAACTTATGCCATCCAATAAATTAAAAAGAAAGCAAGAACTTCTGAATATTTGTGAAAAAGAGATACTTAAACCGGAAGGCAAGGAGAAGCCGTAAATTGTCAAATGAAAGCCATTGCTTTATCCTTCCTCCTGGCACCTCACAGGCTGGGCGTGTATTAGGGAAAATGAAGCCAACCCATCCTTACGTGAGACCTAAGGAGGCCACATTTTCTCCTCACTGTTCTTAAATCAGCTGGGCGGATAAAGATGGCTGAGATGCCTGTCTTATATGTTTTCATCCCCCGCCCCCCGCCACTTGTCCCTGCGAGCAAGGTCAAGCCTCTGCGTAAACAAAACACAACATATCTAGGAGTAAAGTGCCCCTAAAATTAAGATTTGTATCTGCCCTTCCTAAAAAAAGGCACACCCAATTTCTTGATGTTTTGCATTTTATTTGTCTAATCATGCATCTCTGTTTCATAAAGGTCTGAATGTGACTTCACCCTGCCTTTACTACCTCTTTTGATGGTTTGATGGCTACCATTAAAATAAAGCAACAAAGTATAACCGAGTTTTAGCATAGTTGATGACCACTAGGGGAAAAGTGAGCAAGGGGGCATTCTAGGGCACCGCTTTGCTTTGAATTGGGGCTGGCTTCCTCAGGGAACCAGCTGAGCAGGGCACCACAATGAGTAGGCTAAGAAGGAAGAAAATGAATAATAGAGAATCAGAAGTCTAACGAGAAGCTGTTTTAATTTCGTCATACTGCAACTTTTGCATTGCTTGAAAAATAAAAGCATATTTAGAGTTTAACCTTATTTTTACTCTAAATTACATGTAAAAGACATCCTATTTTTTTCTTATCTCCTTCTTACCTGGCCCAGTGCTGAATATTTAAAAAAAAGAGCAACAATAGACAAGGCGAATTTCTCACCTGATTTTATGAAGGCATCCTTGTTTATTTTATTAGGTAAAATAAGAATAAAAACATGAAATTTTGCCTGCCTTTCGAGAAAGTGCTTTGTGAAAGGCAGGAAAGAGCCAAAACTCACTCTACTGCAGACTTCTACATTAATCTTTCTTATCAGTTAAAACCACATTAGGAGATATAGTTGAGCTTCCAAAGAGACCTGTGCTTTGGGTATGTGAGTGTGTTGGGGATTGTGGGATGTGTGTGTGTGTGTGTATGTGTGTGTGTGTGTGTGTGTGTGTGTATGTGTGGTGGGCAAGGGAGAGGAAGACAAGATCCACCCCCTCAGAATGAGGTGGCCCAGGTCCCAGGAAAGAAATGAGGCATGAGCCACATAACTTTTGGGTAATGAAGCAGGACTGTGAAGAGCCGCTAGGTTTCCAAACCCCAATGTAGCCAAAGGTGTGGAATCCTTAAAATGGATGAGTGAGTTCCAGATGTGGTGATGTGACCAGGGAGTTGACAATGCACTTTTTTTTTTCTTTTTGGAGACCAGTTCTTATTTTTCCATAAAGCAGGGGTCAGCAAACATAGAAACTCATGTCTCAACTAACTCTCCTCCTTTATAAAGATATATATGTAAGATAAGACAAAGTTCTCTCTCTATCTCTATCTCTATGTAGGATAAGGTCTCTCTATCTCTCTATTTCTCTTTTCACCTGAGTACATACGGCTTTCTAGTGCCTAGGAGAGTGCTTTGCATAAAGTTGCACTCAGTTAATTCTTTATTAAATTTTTATTTAATTTATTTATTTATTTGACACACACAGAGAGAGAGGTAGAGAAAAGGTGTGTGAGAGAGAGAGCAACATTGATGTGAGAGATTGAGCCTGAAACCCAGGCATGTGTCCTGACTGGGAATGGAACCGGCCACCTTTTGGTGCTCCAGAGGATACCCAACCAACTGAGCCACACCTGCCAGGGCACACTCAATTAATTCTGTCAGTCCTCTGAACCATCTGAAAATCATCCATGAACCTTTGGCACTCTCTTATTTAAGGTGATACTATACAATTTGAAAATGTATGAAGTTATTTCAAAACAGCCAGTGGGTTAGTGGTTGATAATGCTAGGATTACATGTGAGAGCTTACTGTACTGAGCAGCACATATCATGTCACTGATCCTTATCAGAATATTAACAAGTACTGGATCTTCCCATGAGTTAGGCTCTGTGGTAAGCACCATAATGACATTTAATTTATTTTTCATAATAACTATACAAAATAGATACTACTATCAATTGTTTTCATAATAACTTACAAAGTAGAAACTATCAATTTGTTTTTCATAATAACCTTACAAAATAGAAACTGCTATCAATTTTTCATAATAACCTCACAAAATAGAAACTACTATCAATTAAACTGAGAAAACTGAAGCTTAGAAAGGTTAAGTTAATGAGCTTAAAGTCACACCGTTAGTAAGTGGTGACACTGGGATTTGAGCTGGTAATCTGGTCTTAACTGTTCTTAATTTTCTCATTTTACAGAGAAATTGGTTGAGAGTTTCCTTTTTTAATTTTCAATTACAGTTGATGTACAATATTATATTAGTTTCAGCTGTACAATACAGTGATTAGACATTTATATAACTTACAAAGTGATCACCCCAATAAATCTAGTACCCATCTGACAGTGGGTTTTTAGAGGTAAGTCAAATCATGTCACTCTTCTAGTCAATACTCTGTAGTGACTTCCCATTTCAGCCACAGAAAAATCCAAAGTCCCTGTTCTCACATACGAGGCCCCCGATGTTCTAGTATCCCTGTTACTCTGACATTACCTCCTACCACTTGCCAGTTCTCCAGCTTTAGCTGTCTCTCTGCTGGTCCTTCATCACTCCAGGCAAAGGCCCTGTCTCAGATATCACATGGCTCACTCTCTCACCTTCTTAGGTGTAGTCAGTCATCACATCTGGTGCTTCTGATTATCCAATTCCAAGTTGCCACCTTTCCTCCTACCCCAATTTCAACACTTTCTATCCTTCTTACTTTATCATTTATATCTTTCTTGGATATTGATGCATATTTTAAACCTTATCTATTTGTTAATGACCACCTCCCTTCCCTAAAATATAAGCCTCACCAAAGGCAGCTACTTTTATTTTAAATTGCAGCACTAGCATTTAGAACAGAACCCTAGCATAGTAATGGGTGCTCAATAAATATCTGAATGAATGACAAGAGCTGAAGAAACTCACCCAAGTTCACACATTTAGTAATAGGCAAAGTGAGGCTTCATTACAAATCCAGTGCTGAGTTTATCCACATATCACATGCATATAGTATCTTCCTGGGCTCTTCTTTCAAGTCCGTTGGTCTTTAATTACAATAGGAAGGGTACATGTGAATAAACAAAGCAAACAGGAAAAAGGCAGCATTTGTTACTGTCTCTTAAAGTGGGATACTTTAAAGTGAGATCAAATCAGAGGCCAGGTCAGGGAAAGGGGACACTGGTCTTTAACAGAAAGGGAGTTGACAAGTGATGCAGTAAGGAATGTGCTGATGTTTCTGGGCTGCAGGAGGGGCAAAGTGTGGGAAGGTCCCGGGCGAAGTTGGTGTTGGGTTAATTAATTAGGGTGGGATGCCTGCACATTAAGGGGAGGAAGGAACCAAGGGGATTGATTTGGAGTGGACTGGAGTCTCAAGTAGCAGTTACAAAGGATCCTGGAGGCACAGGAAGGATGGGAGAAGTGCTGGGTACAGCTCAATTTGGCGAGTGGCCAAAGAAACATGTCAGATATTAGTAAAAACAGGCCACAGCTGCTGCTCTTTACAAGCTACATGTCAGGCCTCTCCTTAGCCACCCCCACCCCACCCCATCTTACGTCCTGTAAGAGTCATTTTCTTTCTCA
This sequence comes from Myotis daubentonii, assembly GCF_963259705.1. Classification (NCBI taxonomy): domain Eukaryota; kingdom Metazoa; phylum Chordata; class Mammalia; order Chiroptera; family Vespertilionidae; genus Myotis; species Myotis daubentonii. Next base: position 22,898,534 of record NC_081845.1, on the reverse strand, counting down.
GACAACCAGTCATAACTCAGTTCTCACTTGAGGGCATAAGAGAAAGCGAGGGGATGCTCAGGCTTCAGGGCTAATGGAAAAGGGCTCCCAGCATGGATGAAAACTCAGTGTCTCCCCAAACTGAGGTTTAAATGTTAGCGTATGGAAGGCCTACCTCTTTCTTTTCTGGGTTAATTAAAAAGCTTGTGGTTATTTTTTTTTAAATCTCATGATATCTAAACTTGTAATTTCTAAGACTTCTAAAATATTCACAAGAATTTTTTTACTCCCTATTCAAAATGTATTTGTACATTTTGTATATTTGATTCCAGGCTCTGCCACTTCCTAGCTATATAACCATGCTCAAATTACCCACCCTTTAGTAGTATGTTTCTCAATTTTCTTCATTTTTAAAGTGAGCTAAAAATAATTCTTAACTAAAAGGGCTTTAGTAATTAATGTTTAATTGAGTAAATATACAATAAACAGGATTAGATCTTATATATTACTATTATTTATAGAAACTATAAATACTTAAATGATTTTTGTGGTTTCTTTTTTAAAAGTTTTAAAATTGATTTTTTGGGAGAGAGGAAGGAAGAGGGAGGGAGGGAGAGAGAGAGAGAGAGAGAGAGAGAGAGAGAGAGAGAGAGAGAGGTATGTGAGAGAGCATGTGCCCTGACCAAGAATCAAATCTGAAAACTTTAGGTGCACGGGATGATGCCCAACCAACTGAGTCATACCAACCAGGGGAATTTTTTGGTTTCTTAATCTTTTATGTAAAGCACTTAGAAAAGAACCCATAGAGAGGTACTTAAATACTTGAGGAAAAAGAAATATAAATATAGTTCTCACAAATTGATATTTCTTGTTCTTAAAATATGCTAATGTATATGGAATATGGGAAGCTTTTCTATTTAGGAAAATAAAAGTCAATATAAAATAAGAGCAGGTTTAGCGTTCAGGAAGTGAAAGATATTAATTTTTCCTCTTTTCAAATTTTCTTTTTGACTCTGCTCAGACACTGAGTGTTTCCTGTGACCAGCACTCATTTGCATTCTCAGAAAATACAAGGCATCAGGAACTCGGGTCCCAAGAACTACACACTGTTTAGGATGGGGGAGCCAATAGTTTATTCAGTACACTTGCTAACATGAGAATTTGACTTTTTTTCTCCCATAAATTTCTTCAAACATGAGTTGATCCCTAGCCTCTGAGGATATTGAAAAGCATGTATAAGGATTGTAAAAAATGCTGAAACCCAATGAAATCCTATGTGAGCTACCAATGAGTAAATTTATCTCAAATTTTGAGTATTGTTTAGTTGCTCTGTGGTTACTTTATTTAAACTAAAATGAATTATTGAGCATTAACCTGATGCTGGACACTGATACAAGGGCTGGATACCAAAAGCCGAATGAGACAAGAAGCATTGTCTAATAGGAGAGAAACAAATTCTTCTAATTATAATGCATGTAGTAATACTGTGGTATCAATACCAACATATTACTGGGGGGGGGGATGGTAAAAAGAGAGGGATTACTTTGCTGGAAGTAAGGGGTGTGACAGTCTTGAAGGAGGAATAAAAGTAACAAAATCTTGACTCAAGGAGCAGTAAATGGCCTATTGAAACAAGAGTGTAGGTTGCAGACTGGAACTCATGACATGTGGTTGGGAAAATGGAGAGGGGAGGGTTTACTTGACAAACATTTTGAGGCATGATCTACAAGACTTTGTAACTAATGACTGCAGAGGTGTAGGGGGCTAGGAACTGAAACTGATGTGGCTTGGGTTTGTGATATTAACTGAGATAAGGAGCACAGCATAAGATTATTTGTTTTGTTTTTTGTTGGGCATGAATGTATGTATTGATAATTCAAATTGAGATATTTTGATTTTTGAACATTTTGTCACTGGGCAATAAAAACTACCTTAGCCTTACTATCTCAGCTAGTCACAGTATCCTCTTAACTTCATTTGCACCCGGCCAGGTACCTCGTGGTTTCTCAGGCCCACGTTTCTTTCGCAGAGCTTTTGGTTTATTTCTTTATTTTAAATGTGTGTGTTTTTTATAATTGACTTCAGAGAGGGGAAGGGTGAGGGAGAGAGAGATAGAAACATTGATGAGAGAGAAACATTGATTGGCTGCCTCTTGCACACTCCCTACTGGGGATCCAGGCTGCAACCTGAATGGAACTGACAAACTCCTGGTGCGTGGGCTGACACCGAATCAACTGAGCCACAACTTAACTAGTGCTACCTCAAATACAACAAAAACAGCTCTTCCTATGATTCAAATTGGACACATATCTAGAAAGTGTAACTCATTCCTCTTGGTACAGTATTCCAGATGACTATTTGGGACCGTGCAAACTTCCAGATCCCGAACCAGACACAAGAATCAGCAAAGGAAATTCAACCGTCCATTTCAGCACACCAGGAAACTTCTCTCAAGTCACAGATACATTCCTGCTCCTAAGAAGTATACACAAGTCAACAAAGATTAAACTAAACAGTTGGAAATACAACTAAATAAAAGCTAAGGCTTTAAAAAATCACTCAAGAATATGCACATTGCAAGCAGTTTGGCAAGAAGTGCCTGCATGTTTCTCTTTGCTCTATTTCTTAACACAGTTTCTTTAAAAATCAGATTTGGCAGACAAATGGGGATCCTCTATTGGGCTGTGTTCACAGTTTGCTTCTTAAACTCCAAACTTCAATTCATACTACTGACGGATAGGTTATTTATTTTTTTTCTGGTGAAAAATCATTTTTTAAATTACAGTATAAAATGTTAACATGTAAAAGTGACACACATGAAACAAAAGCATATTTCAAGAGTTTTTGAAGCAAATGAAAGTACATCTTTTTTGGGGTTTGTTAATTTATATGTACGTCAGACAGAATATTTAAAGTACATATAATTGTTACTAGTACATAATGTTAGAGAATAGTTACTCAATTTGTGGACACAAGAGATCAATGTATTTTAAAATATTCACTAACTTCGTACTTTTGGTCATGTTGTAATTTATTTGTGTATTTTTTTTTTTTCCAGGATGAGGATAGAAAATGAAACTCAAATCAATCCATTTTGTTCCTTGAATATAGTTTCACCACAAAGACAGATGAAATTGACAAGATTTAAATTACTCCACAAACTGGAATAAAGCTTCTAATGACATGTAAATTTATATCTATTTATGCTAGCTTCCTTAATTACTATTTATAATTGAAAAATGGATTTAAATGGGAACCATCTATATTTCAATGCAGGAATGTCTTGATTGGAGAGAAAGAAATATAGAGTATAAATGATTTGATAATATACCTTTTTATAAATAGTTGAAAGCATATTTATTTATAATCATAAAATGTTTTAAATTATCTGTATAACAAAATCTTTTGTGGCCCAAAAGAATTAAGCCAGCATTGCTGGTTGTTCTGCTCACATAGTAAGGGTTTCTCTCTGCCATAATGCTATTTCCTACCTTTTTTAAAAAAACTACAAATTTAACAATTGCCAGAAAAATTTTTTAATCATAAAAGGCTTTTTTTATTTTTAAAAAAGTTTTAATACTTGAATTCTTTTAAAAATAGATTTAGAAAGGATTTCAGACTTGACTAAAGCTCATATGTCCTATTTCCTGTTAGTTTTTAATAATTTCATTTTTAATTAATTTAAATTTAAGCCATATTAACCTAAACTATGGTTACTGGTAAAGTTAATTATTTAATATTGGATAAAAACTGTCATTATTTTTAATTGATTATTTCACTGGTTGATATTACTATGCACAACCAATTCTAAACTATAGGCAAGTGGAATTTTTGCTCAGAGGTCCACCTTCATGTTGCATCATGGCAAAGACCTCATGTAGTTCCTTAAATAAACAGGGACCCCCACTGCAAAACCTCTTATGTACTTTTCTTTCTCCCTGTTAAACTTTTCTTTTTCTTTGTCTTTCTCTCGATTCTGAATTCTGTTTCTAGACTATCATTAAGGCATTAATGACCAAAAGAGCTTAACACTGAATTCTACCTTGCAGGTAACATCTTTCTATAATGCCAAACCAAAGCAATGCGAGGGGAAAAAATCCAGGGATGCTTTTTTCAAAGGGAGCCTTTCCAGTGTCCCTCTACGTCTAAATCATACATGTAGGGTCTGCTTCCTACCTCACTATTGTATTCCTTCAGTAATCCCACAATGTATTTATGGTCACAGCTTGAAGCCACACAAGAGTGCAAACCTTACAGACTTTTTCATACTCTAGGACAGTGTTCTAATTGGGAGTAATATGCCTCTCCAGTTCTACCACTCCTTCCTGCCCTGGGGCTATCTGGCCGTGTCTAGGGACATTTTTATGGTCACAAGTGAGGAGGTGCTACTGGCATCTGCTGAGTAGAAGCCAGGGACGCTGCTCCATGTCCTGAAATGCAAAGGGCAGTCTCCTACAACAAAGAATTACTCAGCTCCAAATGTCAAGTCTGAGAAACTCTACACTAGGGCAATGTCTAGAATATGGTAATTAATCCAGCTGAAAGGCTTTCCTTTTAATCTGGAGTCAGAGGTGAAGTGAATTTTGATTTTCTACTAGCTGTTTATGCAATGGTCTACTACTTTTTTGCTTAGGTAGAGATAAAGAATTAAAATATATACACTTTCAATTTTGTATTTAAGTTAACCAGTCTATAATAAATCAATAGGCAACTTCACAGTTTTGCCTTGATCATTAATACTATAGCTTTACAAATAACACTTTTCATGTTTGTGTTTTTTTTTAGTGTTATTTTTCTCTCTGATTCTTTTTATTTCCTCTAATTTGAGACAAATAACTCAGCAGGCCTCTTGAGTTTGTGTGAATGTACAATATTTATTTAAGTTTACCCTATTTTTCTCCACATCTTTAAGTAACAACCTATGTTTGAGTTCCTCAAAGCTTTCCATGTTTTTGTCCTACAGTAATAAATAAAATAGACAAAAATTTGTTCAGTCAAGAAGTGTATATTCTAGTGTAGTGAGAGGGATAATAAACAAAAATATATCAGAAAATTACCCAGGTATGAATGTTATAGACACAAGTAAAGTAAGAAAGGAGAGAAGGAGTGAGGTCTATGGAGAGGGGTTAGGGTTGAAATTTTAAATAGATTGGCCAGGTAAAGATTCAGTGAGAAGGTGACTTTTGAGCAAGCACCTGAAGAAGATAAGGCAGGGAGCCAGGTACATATCTGGGAAAACTGCAGCCCAGGAAGAGAAAACTGTAAATGCAAAGGTCCTGAGGTTGGAATGTACTTGGTAAATTTAAAGACAGAGAGTTCATGTCTGTGGAGGAGAATGAGCTATAGATGGAGAAAAAGGCTATGGAATCTGGGAGGTGATGGATGAAGATCAAGTTAGATTTTACATGATTTTTACTTGTGAGTTGGGGAGATATTTGAGAATTTTGAACAGAAGCATGGCAGACTCTGACTTGTACTTTAAAATGATCACTTTTGGATTCTACATGGAGAATAGACTAGGAGAGCAAGAGTAGAAGCTGGGAGACCAGTAAGAAATTTGGTGGTTTGGGCCAGGGTGATAGCACTGAGAAATGGTGTATTGATTATTGATGGATTTGATTTGAGAAAAAGAGAGGAGCCAAGAGTTTTAGCTGGAGTAACTGGAAGACTGTTGGGCTAGATTGTTTTACTATTTATCAAAAATTCCAGTTTCCTTCAATGAAGAGAGTCTCTTTCTGTGAGAATATAACACACCTCTGTTTTACAGAGAGTGGGAGGCCATGAGACTTGCTTGATCAATAATATATAGGCAGAAGATTTAAGAGCCAGCATTGGGTTCACTATGTCATTTTTTTTTTATTCTATCACAACACCAGCAGTGCTCCAGCTAAAGGCTGCTCTGTCAGTTTGGCTCCTAGAGCAAAGCCAATGTGGGTTATTACTGCAGGAGACACACAGAGGGTATGCAGCAAGAAATAGGCCTTCGTTTTCGGAAGTTGGTAAAAACTCAGGTTATTTAGCACCTGCAGTATAACCCCCAGCTCAGCCTGACTTATATAAATGTAGTTGGCATTAACTGTCATTCTCCATCTGCAGAAGCACAGGTTTGGGGGGTGTATGGAGCAACCAGGAGTTCAATTTTTCTAAGTGAACTTTGAGATGACTATTAGACATCCAAGCGGAGCTGTCAAGTAGTTAGTTGGATATAAGGGGCTGGAGTTCAAGGAAGAGGGACAGGCTAATGATATACATTTGGGAGTCATCAGCTTGAGAGAGAACACAATTGCCAAGGGAGTGAGTGCATAGATAAGAAGTCCAGGAACTGAGCTCTGGAGTACTCCAACAACTAATAGATGAAAGCAGTCATTAAGATAAGAGGAAGTCCAGGAGGCTTGGTATCCTGGAAGCACAGTGAACAAAATATTTCAAGGATATCTGTGTCCTATGGTGTTGATAAGTCAAGTGGAATCAGGACTGAGAATTGACCTTGGGATATAGCAATGTGGAGGTCATTGATGACCTGGATAGGAGCAGCTAAGGTGAAGTGGTCTGGAGGAAAGCTTGAGTCTCTTTAATGAGAAATGGTGGGAGAAGAATAAGACAGCAAGAATAGATAACTCTTTCTAGGAGTTTTCCTATAATAGGTAGCAGAGACATGCTAACTGAAGAGGGAAATGGAGTCAAAGGGTTTTTGTGGTTTTTCTATTATAAGAAGAGTGAAATAACAGCTTATTGGTATGCTGATGGGAATGATCTAAAAAGGAGGGAAACAATTGATGAGGCAGAAGAGAAAGTGAGAAGGTATGGGATGTGGTACACAAATGGAGATATTGATCTTTCATAAGATCACATATATAGGAACAGGATGGAAAAAAGTATGTGGATACAGAAGGAGGTATATGGGTAGATGTGGGTGGAGTGAGGACATGTGGAACTTCTGATTGCTTGTTTTTCTCATCAAAATTGGAAGGAAGGGCATCCACTGAGAATGAGGATGAAATTGCTCGGTCATATGGTAGCTTTACTTTAAAAATTTTGAGGAACCTCTTTTTTAATATTTAATGTTTGCCTAGTGGCTGTACCAACTTGCATTCCATGGGGCATTGTTTTTATTCGCAAGGTTTCTAGCCTTGGTCTTCCGCATCTCTGACAGCAGTTCAATCTTATGTGATTAAGTAACCACTCAAACAGTAGTTCTAAATGAGGATGAGGGTGGGGGAGTTGTAGAGTCAGTTTGGGGAGGTTTTCCAAGCTACGCATTCCTAGCTCCATTATCTGAGATGCTGATATTTTTCCAACCAACTCCCATTTGAGAATCACTTATCTATAGCACATCCGCAAGTTTTTATTTGCTTCCAATTGGCAAAATTTAAACGAATACTTAAAAACTAGGAATTTTGCTAAGTGAAAAACTATCTAGAGTGTTAGAATGTTGTAGAAAAGAGGTATGTTTTTATTTTTTAAATTTTATTTTATTGTTTAAGGTATTATAAATAGTAGTATCTCTCTCTCTCTCTCTCTCTCTCTCTCTCTCTCTCTCTCTCTCTCCCCCCCCCCCCACTGACCTCCCCCTGGTGTGTGTTTTTTTTAAATATTTTGAACTCCATTTATAGTTTCACAGCCTTTTTACTTGAAAGTATTTTGAATCTTTGTTCAAGAAACTCAGTCATGTATCCATAAGCAACTGTATTTTTTTCTCCACTAAGTTCTTCCTAGAATCACTTCTTTAGGAATATGGGGAGGAAGTATGGAGGGATGTACTGTGCATACATCTGTCAAAGCACTATTTTTCTTTTTACTATCATGCTTTCAGTAATACTTACCAAATATTATGGCATGTGTTGCTGCGCTAGGCACTCTTTGCACTTGCCAATGGCAAAACACAATTATCTCCGGTTTCCATCGAAAGCTCGTCCAGTTCTCTGTGGGAGGAACCAGTGTCTTCTTTTTCACTCTCTTGGTGGGTGGCCTGTTGATTTGTACTGACACCACACAGTATGTACTCATTTGGCTAAGCTGTAATTAGAACAAGTCTGTGTTATTTCTTGCTTTGTCTACAATAAGACTCGGTCATAGGGAAGACAAAGAATTGGTCATGTATATCTGAAATATTTGATGAAGTAATATGTTGGGGACAGGGACTGTCCTTTGGAATAAAAACTGTCCAACAGAAAACAAAACAAAACAAAAAGGAAGAGATCAGGGTTATACGTAATAAGGAAATGACTTTAGCTCAGACATGTAGCAGCAGAATTGCAGATTTTTAAACCGAGGAAGAAGTTATATACTACCTTGCATTATTAGTTGTATTTCCTCTCCAACTAGAGAGGAGACTCTTTGAGGTTTGGATGCAAATACTATACTTGGTAGGCTTTTCTCTCCTATTACTTAAGATGTAAGCTTTAAGTCATGGCTTTGACAGTCTTTGGGGAAAGAAGAGCTGAATGGACTGGTCAGCTCTAAGGCAGCCACAGAAGAATTCCTTTTTACCCAGTAGAAACACTATTTGGATTTCGTCTTCACTGTCAGTTTTTCTCTTTGCAACTACACCATGTCGGCACTTATTTTTAGGAAATACCTTGACTCTAGTGCCCAGCGCCTGGTAAATTTTTACTTCTCCATGTAGATAAGCATTGACCAGGCCCAATAGGCTGAAAATGCAATACCTCACTTCTCCGGTAGGGGCACTGTCCACACTATGTATGGTTTAATCTGAAATTTCCTTTGTTTCTAGGGTTCAGTTTGTGATGTAAGTTATTTCTGCATGTAATCACTCAGATGCATTTTTATTTTATATTAAATTCTTATTTTATTTATGCAATACACTTATTTTATATACAACGCCCTCACAATAGTTAGTAGTTTTCACATAAACAAAGTTGTTCTTGAGGCTCTGAAGGTTTTTTTCCCACCCCCTTCCACCATGAAGTTCTTAACATATGATTCAAGATACAGGCCCTTCAGAATAAGGCTACTAATTCTTAAGAGCTGTAGTCATCCTTGTAAAAAAATTCGTTGTTGCCCTGTTGGATCTGACTCTGCCAGCACACATCTATCTTTGCCCGTTTCTAAAAAGGGTATTTATATTTAATGTGTTATGAATGAAGCTTTTTCCTTCCTCCTTTAGCTTGTAGCCGGTGGCAGTATCACCATTACAATAACGCTGCCCATTATACACACAGCATATGCTGGCCCTTTCCTCCCTCCCACTGCCAACTCAATGAGTATGTATACAGTGGAAGGCCCAGGTATCCAAGGCTCATTAAACACACAGTAAGAAGTTGGGAAGGAGAAAAAGAGTTCAAAATCTATGTGGGTTCTTACCAGGGAAGCTGAAGATCAAGGTTTTCTTGTGTGTGTTTAAAATACTTTTTACATGAAAGAAGGCACTGTTTTTATGTTTTGTGTGTCCAAGTGTTAACAGGATGAGAAACACTTTTTGTGCACACTCCTTTGTAACCTTGAACTGAGAATGTTGAGGTTCTTGCCTTTCTTTTCCATTGCATCCCACAGAAAGGTTATTCCAAATTCACTTGGCAATATTCAGACAAGCTATTTCCTAATCCTCAAAAATAGCTTTTGTTTTAGTGTTTCCCAAAAGTCTTAAAATATGTTCATGAACTGTATATATACTTCATTGACTAAGCCTTTGGATTTAAAATCCTTACAGGAAAAATAAAACTTGAAAAACAAAGACTTTTAAATATTGTAAATCTAGATGAGCAGCAAAGGACATTACAAGATCATCTTCTTCCTATAAATACAAAGTTATATAAATTCTCAGAAGAGAATATCGCAAATACTGGGAGGTTTAATATATTTTGTTCCTGCTATTATTAATAGTAATTTATTAACTTTTAAACCACAGAATATTTTTATTTAAAATGAAATTACTCATTGAGTAACAAATAAGAAGCAATACTATGAAGTGATTCAAATTTGAAAACCTTTTCCCAAGGGTTCTATAGGGTATGGATTATTCTCCCAAGGAATCATATTCTGTCTTCTGAAATGGCAACTCATTTATTTCCTCATTCAACAAATACCTCTTGAGCGCCAACTGGCATTGTGTTAGTACTGGTGATACAATAGAGGAGGAAACAGACATGAATCCAATAATCACACACATAACTATGTAATCACAGAGTGTGATCTGTGTTATGTGAGAAAAACATAGGGAGCTTTGAGAGACTTCATTTAGCCGGAGCAATAGGGAAGAACCTTGTGAAGAACAACCAGGACAGCATGTGTGAGAAACTGAAAGAAGGTCAGTGTGGCCAGAACACAGAAGTTGAGGAAGGAAGTGTCCCACAAGATAGCCTGGGTCTGAATCTTTCATGGTCTAAAATCTTGCCAAGTGTTTTAAGCAAAGGGGTGGCAAGACCATATATGAACATTTAAAAAAGTCACTCCTGCTATATTGTGGAGGATAAGTTAGAGAGGGAATTAAGAATGGATGTGGAAAGACCAGATAGAGGCCTATTAAAATGGTGCCAGGGGAATTTATAGCAGTCGTGGTGGAAAGAGAGGACAGTAAAGAGGTTCAAGGGCCTTCTAGAAGATAAAATCAATAGGAAAGTTCCTAGAATTATCATCTAGTGAACCTTAGAAGTATGGGCAAAAGCCCAAGTTGATGAGGAACCCATCTTCCTCATTGTTGAGGGATAGTGGCATTTATGTGACATCAGCAGAGGTGACTGCTGAAGAAGGTAGACAAGTAATAGGCCATCACGTGGTAAATGTTTCAGTCAGAAACAGGGAAGCCAAAGTTTCTGCAAGGTAGCGGCCAAGCTAAGGTCGGCAGCAGCAGCTGGGAGTTCTCTTGGGAAGGCTTGCCGAATGAAGCCACAAAGCATGACATTCAATACTGGTTATATATGGAGTGGCTCATGATTTCCCAGGCAGCTCTGCTTATGCCCCAAAGTAACCCAAGAAAGCTAAATCTGCAAGCCACCTGCCTTACCTTAGGGCGCATCCGCGTGTGCTCAGAACATTTGTCTCCTTTGCAACACAATAGTCAAGGTTCCTTATCTTTCCTCCACTAAATAGAAGTTGGTGTTCTAGAAAGGTTTTGGAAGGAGGAGTCAGAAGACCTGGGGCGAAATGCTGGCTCTGAACTTTTCTAGTGGTATACATTTTAGAGGCGCAGGTTCCATCCTAATAAAGTGTGGTTAATAAAACTACAACCGTGGAGGGTTGTTGCAAAGGTTAGGTATGTATAGGTACTCCACAAATGGTAGTAACAATAATAACAACAAAATAATATTTTTTAATGTTAAATATCCTTTTCTCTCCTTTTTTTTAAAATATATTTTCTCTTTTTGAGATTTTTTTCCACAACCATTGCTTCAGCTATTCATTTATGTGACAAATGCTATACATTTGATAGTTGTCAGACACCATACAAGGTAATGGAAATGCACGGAAAAGACCAACGTTATCTCTGTCCTTACAGATCTTATACTTAGAGAGAGAAAGGCTGGGTTTACCCTGTGGCAGAGACAGCTGGCTGTCCACCAAAAATCCACATCCTTTTTTCTGAATGCATGGTACATTACACATCTCACCCTCCCTTGCAGTTGGATGTGGCTGTGTGACTCATTAATTCAATATAAGCAGAAGTAATATGTGTGTCACTTCTGGACCAGGGTTTTTAAGAGGTGGGTCTGCTTTCTCTACTCAATTTTTCTGGATGGATGCAGATAATAGTGAAGGATCACAGGAGAAAGGCAAAGTCAAAAGACAGAGGGGACCTGGATTCCTGATTTACCCTGTGGAAGAGAGTCTTTTTCTTCCCAGGAAAATTGACCTTGGACTGATTGATGAACAACAATAACAAAAGTACCATTCATTGTGTTTGAGCCATTAATATTTTTTATGCTTGTTACAGCAAAAAGCTATTCTGATATGTTCCTCTTCAGTCCCAATCTTCTTGCTCTGTTGTAATTAATGTCCTTAAGACATTTCTTTATTGTTAGTCAGAAGGCATTTTAATCTCAGAATGTCTAAAACTGAATTTATAATCTCCAAAAGCATTTTTTTTAACTTAACTCGTTCTAATAATGGCATCACCATTGTACAAGCTGTCCAGGCTGCACACAGAGGAGTTAGCGCTGACTTTCTTTTACCCAGATTCAATGACCTATTTCTATACCTTTTCCTTTGTGATCCTTCTGGAATCTGACCCTTTCTTTCCATCTCTTCTTATACCATCGACATCACTAAACGAAGGTGTCTCTGTACAGGTAAATAGGCTAAAATTCAAGTCCTGCACCCTGACACAGGGCTGTGTTTCCTGGAGGAAGGGGAGCTTTTTTGTAATTTGCATAAAGATGCCAAAAGTAGTGCTTTCCCTAATCTTCCACAATCTTTTTGAGGGTTAGAGAAGGCCCTGGAATTGACATATTTATTGAGCCTGTAGTTTTTCATGTGGAGGCAATGGTGAGTGTCTACTAATTTATAACATTTTCACCAGTCTCCTCCCCTCCCAATCTATCCTGAGAGTCCCTGTTATATTAATCTTCCAAATATTGATGTTGTTACTTCCTGCTTAAGTTTAGTGGTTCCTCTGTCTTTCAGAGTGAACTCTATCATCTCATATTCAAAGCTAACTGGGTTCTAGAATCATCTCACTTCTCCAACCTATTCTTCTATTTTTCTTTCCCATATTTTTTCAATGCACACAATATTAGTCCTTTGGAAAGGAACATTCTTTGTTGTACCATAATGTCCCAAGAATTACAGACCACTTAGCTACACTGAGCTCATCTAAATGTCAGGAAAACCTTCCAAGCATTGGGACAACAAACATGTTCATAAATTTTGGAGATGTGGGTGAGACTGCCCCTGGTTGATAACTTCTAAATCTGTACCACCAATAAAAAATATCATGTACTGCCTGGCCGGTGTGGCTCAATGGTTGAATGTCGACCTATGAACTAGGAGGTCACCGTTTGATTCCCAGTCAGGGCACATGCCCAGGTTGCAGGCTCAATCCCCAGTGTGAGGAATGCAGGAGGCAGTCGATCAATGATTCTCTTATCATTGATGTTCCTATCTCACTATTGTTTTCCTTTCCCTCTGAAATCAATAAAAAATATATTTAAAAAAACACATCATGTATTTATTGTCTGCACCACTCTGGTTTTCCCTCATTCAACCTGTTTTTTCCTTATTCACTCTTAGGAAAGTGTTATTTTTCTGGTTTTATAAATGAGAAAACTTTGGCTCTGGGAAGTAAAATTCTGAAACCAAGAGTACATAGCTATTGAGTGAAAGAGAGCTCACTCAAAATGTACACTTGTATGCTTCGTCCAAACTGGACTCCTTGGTGTATGCTTTGCTCTATCTTGATTTTCCTCATGCTGTGTATTCTGCCTAGAATACCCCACATTTCTTTCATAAAATTATTTTCTTCAAGCATGAGTTGAGATACTGTTTCCCTCAGGAACTCTTCTCTGACCACACTAACCAGGGATCGTTCCTGGATCCCTGTGGGGCTTTCTCCTGCTGGTCAGCCTGTTTCACAGTGTGCTTTGAGCTGTCCTATGTGCATGCTCCTTCTCTTTCATGTTGGACCATATGCTCCCTAAGGACAGGGCTATATTTTACTGTTACTCATAATTTCTAGTACAGTTCCTAGCATGTGGTTACATGTGCTAAACATACTTGAAAAGGAAGAATAAAGGCCCAACCATAGTGTACATAACATGAGGTTTAGAGTTATTTTTAAGTCCAGGCTATGCCACTTGTGGCTGTTGGCCTTGCACATGTAATATATTTGCCTGAGCTTCAGTTTATTTATCTGTAAAATGTGCTAATGATATTGAACCTAGTGGGTTGAAATAAGGAGTAAATAAGAATGCATAAAATACTGAACACTTATAGGACAATTAATGGGAGTTATTAGTAGAAGTAATAATGAAAACAGTTATATAAAAAGCCTTTACAACAATCAACAAAAACATTTTTCAGTGCTGACCTAGACATTTGCCTGGAAGCCCAAGATTGTATTATCTATTTGTGACCATGCCTGGGGCTGGTGTTTATTAAATGGTTTTGGTTGGAACGCTCCCTTTTCTAATATTATTAATGTTGGTTCTGAGCCTAGGAAAGCTTAGAGATATAGAGAAGCCTTTCCCTAATACTCCTCATTAAACTTTTCTATAAACCTGGTTATCTAGACACAGGGAAAGTTGGGGGAGAAGGGTGTGCTCATTCAGATCCTTACTCACAGGAATCTCATTAGGCCATTGCACATCTTACTGTAACTATGAAAAACTGTGATATTAATCCAACCAACCACCCATTCATATATTCATATATCCACTTCTCCATTTTTTTTAGCCATCCATCCACCAACCCATCCATCCAGCCAGCCAGCCAGCCAGCCAGCCAGCCACCCACCATTTGATATTTTTAACTGCTACCAGTGCATTTGTGTGATGCTAAGAACTGGAGATATAATAAAGAAAAAGACATAGTTCCTCACATCAACAACATCACAGTAAAAGAGGTCAGAGAGAGATGTAACAAATAAAATGAACACAGTTATCAAGTCAATTGAAGAAGCATTATAAAATTCAAACTCTCCTTGGATCTTGATCCTTTTGATGGAGTTGAGTACTACTTAAAGTCATTTAAAAAATAGATAAAAAGAGCTTTCTTTCTTTAGTAAAATAAAAGCAAAACAGGACAACCCATCGTGAAAGCTAAGCTCATAGTGAAATTAGAAAAAACAGTTCACACAAGGCGACCTTCATTTCTGGCACCAACGACAAGTTTAGAGGGTTCCCAAAATTACCCTCAGGTTTGATAATTCACTAAAAGAGCTCGTAGAACTCAATAAAAGCTGTTACAGTTATGGTTATGGTTTATTGCACAGAAAAGATACCGATGAAAATCAGTCAAAGAGACACATGGAGCAGAGTCCAGGAGTCTACAAACACAGAGCTTCCAAGTGTCCTTTCTCCATAGACGCAAGACAGAATCATGCCCTCAGTACTGATATGTGACCGTCAGCACTGAGTACTGTTAACCAGTGAAGCTCCCTGATACTGGGGGCTCCATCATATAAGCATGATTGATTGTCCACATGGCTAATCTCAGTTTCCAGTATCTCCAAACATCAACTGATAACACATGACCCAAAGCCCACACTTTACATATATTATTACTGTATAATGTGGCCAGCCCCCATCCCAAGTCACATTGTCAGACTATTCAGTGTGGCTCAAGACCCAAGGCAAACAAATACACTCATATCAGGGATGACATTCCAAGATCCTAGAGATTCCCTTTGAGCAGCCAAAGGCAAAGGCCAGGTCTCCCTTTGGACAAGGTTAAATTCTTTACTATAAATCCATTTACAGTACTCTTAATAAAAAAATATTATAATTTATAGTAACTTTTAATTTTTATTGTCTACCCCAATCATCTATCTAAATGAGTTTTTGAAGTTCTGTTCAAAGGTTGGGAATAAAGTGGTTAAGATAAGTTTAGTAGATTATCAGATATATTATTTGGGATGTTAGTTGTGTATAATAAAAACATACTGGCTCTGACTTAAGCAAAAAGAAAAGGGGGAGGGTTATTTTGAGGATAATGGATAGTTCATGAAATTCAAGGTCAAGAATTTATCTTTTCTTCCCCTCTTTATGTATGTGCTTCTTTGTTCCTCAAGTCCAGAAGGAGGAAATTGGTCACGCAGTGGTCAGGATATACATGATTTAATGCAAGAAAAGCAGCCACTGAATATTTCTTTCGTAGTCCTGATTTCAAATTCTGCCAGAACGAATCTGAGATGCTCAACTTGGAGGAAGTACTTATCCTTGACAAATTAGCTGCTCTAACCAGTGGAGTAGGGCCACAAGGTACAAACATGTGGCTAGGAGCTCAGAGGAAGATAGCAGGGGAGATATCCTACTAGCTATTGGCTATAGAGATCCATATAGACTACAAGGGAAGATCACTTAGTGAATGGAATGTAAAAAGAGGGTTTATGCTAAACTTAAAAGCAAGCTAGTATTGAAATGTTGAAGGGTCTTCTTTAAGAAGAAGAAAAAAGATTAAAAATGAACAATAAAATGGCAATGAATACATATCTATCAACAATTAAATCTGAAAATCAAATAAATGATCAATAATCTAATGAACAAAATAAACTGACGAATAAAATAGAACCAGAGGCATAGAAACATGGAACAGATTGATGAATCTCAGAGAGAAAGGGGGAGGCAGGAGGGGGTGGGTGGGAAGAGATTAACTGAAGAACTTATATGCATGTATGCATTACCCATGGACACAGACAATAGGGTGATGAAGGCCTCGGTCAGGGTGGGATCTGGGGGGAGGGGGGGAAGGGGAGACATCTGTAATTCTCACAACAGTAAAAAAATAAATAAATAAAAGCAAGCTAGTGAATAAGACTAATGAATAAATCCTGGGATTTCAAAAAGGCTGTTCATGTTCTGTTTAATGACACATTTGCAGTATTATATTATGTCAGACTATGCATTAGAGTGAGAAAGACATGGCATTTGGATACAGAGGAACTATGTCTTAGCCTCTTACTGATGTTGAAGTTAATTATCTTCTTGGAGCCTTTGTTAACTTATTTATCAAATAGGGAATTCCCTACTCATGAAGTTATAATGAATAACAAATGAGATCATGTATGTGAAAACACTTCCCAAAATGAGCACACATTAATTATTATCTTTTGGAGATAATCCAAAAATTGTTAAGTTTGAATAATTGAGAAAATGTATACATTTAATGAATCTATTGAGTATTTTGAAATCAGAATTGTATTCAGTTCAAAGTGTACAGATTAATTTTAACACCAATAAAAGTGTTTCTTAGGGGACTACTGTAAGACTTGTCCGACAATGTCCTCATCAAACCAGATGACAGATAGTTTTGAATACTGAATAGACAGTTAGTTAGGAATAATGCAACATATTTCAACAATTCTTTAAAATCCAAGAATTTTAAAATTTAATTCAAAAAGTTGTGTGGTCATCATGTACTAAGAATTGTTTTTCCTTAGGAGGAAAAGGCAAAGTAATTTGATACTATAATTCAGGAGGTTGAGCTGTTTCTTTAATACTGCTTTCTGATGTATTACAAAATTTAGGCAGAATTAATTTAGGGTAACAAATGTAATTGACGTATCTTATCACACCTTGAAATATATAGCATTTAGATTAGATGACCGTGGACACTGAGTCTACACATAATGGAATGTCCTATGTCTTTCCCAAGATTCTTCCATCAGTGCTAACCCTGAGATCCTCCTTGGGCGTCTTACATAGTCCAGTGGGCCAGTGCTACTTACTCTTGTCCCAATGAGAGAACAGGAGAGCTTAGGAGCCCCATTCCTAATGTCTTCCACTGACACTCATATGTTGTTGTTTTTTTCCCAGTGGATCCTCATTGCTTGTTGAAGAAAAACCCTTCAATGATTGATAGTCACCAATACCATGGCCAGTCCACTCATGGTGTTTTCGGGTTCAAGGAAAATCAAGGGAGTCTGGCTCTCCTGTGCTCCTCTCACCTGCCCTAACTGCATGCTTACATGGTCATTGTCCCTCAGGCAGTCCTAGAAGACCAAGAATGCTGGGTCTGGAGGGCTTGTCAGCCTCAGTGACATGCTCTGTCAGTCCTGCCTTAAACATTCACATCCCAGCACCAGAATGTGTGACATTCAGTACAGAGGAAAAACTCCATCTTGTCACACAGAGATGGAGAAGACACTTTATTTCTTAAAGGAAGCTTGGAAGGCATATGTTTAGTATTTTGTGGTATGTTTTAAGCTAAAATAACTGTCCCATCTTGCTCACAATGAACAAAATCCTGTACTCTACAAACTATTACTCTTTATTACTACTCATATCCGTGCTTTCTCTTTGCAACTGTGACCACACAATTTGAGACAGCTTGGTTGCACAAAGAAGATAACAAATTCCATGAAGAAACTCAGAAACGGAAAACTGACAAATAGAATAAACAAGTTTATCATATTTCCAAAGGGAAAACTTGAGGAGTTTGCCAAGGGGACTGTAGGATTTACTGACTTCAGGCTATGTGAGTGTATAAAATAGCTTCTAGGAATTTTGGTCATTTCCTCATATAACACTGCTAAGTTACAGAGGGATCAGACAAATAAACAACACTTACCAATAACACAGAACACATTTATGGACCTTTGGCTTTATCCACCATCTTCATGATTGCTCCTTACCTCAATTTGTTTTTTATTTCCCAACAGAAGAATATTATGTCTATTTATTATTTAAACCCGGCAGATTTTCTCTAAAGACTACATTCTTATGTATCTTCTTTGATATAATGAATACACTGGTTTATTTCAAAACTGCCCAAGCTAAGCACAAGTAAAGAATGTAAAAGATATTAATCACATCACCCCCAATTTTAGATTCGTTTGCCTGAATAGTTCTCTGTGTAAAAACTTACTTTGATTCTAACTAAATTTGATGTAGTTACTGTTGCATTACAACTCTTTGGGAGTCCCCATAGTCTGATAAAACATGGTATTGAGGTTTAACCTGCTTTCTGGAGTTCTTTAAATTGTTTCAAGTGCATCTTCTTCTTTTTTTTATAGCAAAGGTGGAGATTTATTGAAGAACAAGTATAGACTCCCATGTGTGGAGGGGAAAAGGGTCCCCTGTATCTTCTTTTAAACAATATGTCAACAGCTGGGAATTGAGTTGTGGCATGCCTCATTAGTGACACTTGCCAGATGAGAAGTTAAAAATATGAGAAATAAAAATTTAAGTCACTGGTATTAATATCAAAGAAATCATTTCATTTTGATCCATGTTATCGCTCTACTCAAGTCCATGCAGAAAGAAAAGGATATTTCTCCTGGAGAGAGGGTAGTTGATTTATCTCACCTCTGCGTAGGACATATAGAACAGAATTCTGCTCTAAAAGAATTTCACATTTGTTATTCATGCTATCAGTTAATTTTCAAAAGGAAGAAGCAAGTTTTCTATGCACATGATACAAGTGAGTGAATTTGAGTCCCATGGTTACAACAAAGCACATGTCATATTTGAACAATAGTCAAATTATTTTCTTTAACAATCATGTTTTTGGGAGAAGTGGGCAGTCTGTATCCAGGGTTGGCACCAAGCAATAGAAGGACATAGGAAAAGCGATCTTAATGAGGCCGCCTGCATTTCCCTGGTGTATTGGCTGTCCTCATCTCTGAGAAAGCAAGTTTATATCATCTCTTCTGTCATCAAAATTTCAACTCCACCTACCCCTTCTGCATTATCAACTGGTGACCTCACTTATTATTTCACTGAAAAAATAGAAGCATTCAGAAGAGAATGACCTCATCTTCCCATAACTAAATTGACCAACTTTTACATATGCGTGTACGTCAACTTCCCTCCTGTTACAAAGATGAGCTCTGTGCTCACACAAGGCCTCTAGTCCCACCCCTTCTCTAGCAACTATGGTCTCTCTCTCCTGCATCAATATTTTATCTCTCTCAACTGGATTATTCCTACAGACTTCAAGTATAATAGCCCCTGTCTTAAATAAAAACAAACCTTCCCTTGTCTCCACACCTACCTCTAGCCCACATCTTTTTTCTTCTTTAGTAAAATCTTTCTGGTTGATTTGTGTGTACTCAGTATATCCTTAATATTTCTAATCTACTTCAATACGATTTTCACTTCACCACAGAAAATGCTTTTGTCAATGGAACAACTGGTTTCCAATTTGCCAAGCCAATAGTCAGTTCTCTGCACTGTTCCCCCAAACTCTTGCTTGTGCTCTCAGCAGCATTTGGCACGGTTGCTGACTCTCTCCTTGAAACACTTTTTTCTTTCAGCACCTGAGTGCTTGTAGCCTCAGTGCTATCTTCTCTCAACTGGCTCTTCTCCAACCTGACCTCTACATGCTAGCCCCTCTTAGGTTTCAGGCCTCTGCCCTCTTTCTTCTTCTATTGACACACTTCTCCCAGCTAACCTTATTTTGTGTAATCACTTAAAACACCTTCAGTATGCCCAAGTTTGAATTCTTCGGCTCCAACGTCCCTCCTGAGGTCGAGACTTGTATGTGTAACTAGTTATTTTAAGTTACCACTTGGATGTGTAATAGGCATCTCAAATGTAACATGTCCCAAACAGAATTCTTTGTATTTCCACCGGACACAAATCCCATCTCTGGCTTCTCCAACTGAATAAGGGGCATTATATTTTGCTCAAAATAGGAATAATAATAGATTCCTACCTTTCCCCCACTCATCTCACAATCTATTAGCAAGCAAGTGCTGTTGGGTCTGCCTTCTTAATATAATTTGAACCTGACCACTTCTCACCATTGTCACTGCTCTTATCCTTTCTGGAACAATTGACTGGTGCCATGTCTGGACTCTCATAATAGCCTCTTAACTGGGCTTCCTGCTTCCTCTGTGCTATTCCTACAATCAATTTCCCATTGGTTCTCATTTGGAATAAAATCCATTATTCGATATTATTTGGTCCTTGTAAAATTCTTCTACGACTCTGTCCCTGACTCCTTCCACTGGAGCCATGCTTGCCTTCTTGACGTTGTTTAAACCATCTGGGCCTTCATACAGCTAAACCCTCAGTGTGCAATGCTCTTCTGTCACTCCTTCACATAATCCAGGTCTTTCTCAGATATCACCCCTTCAAAGAGAACTTCTCTGATGGCATGATTACAAATATCCCCATACTTCTGTCATTATCTTTTCCCATACCAGTTTTATATTCTTCATAGTCCTTATCATTTGAACTTTTGTTATTTATTTAATTTTGGTTGTTTATTTCTTGTCTCTCTCAACAAAAGGTCCATTCATTATTGCGTTTTTTAGAACTCTCTCCTTAAAACATTCTTCTTTTGGCACCTGGGATAAAACTTTTTTTAAAAAATATTTCTTACATTTTCCCCAACCTTACTTCAGACTTTGCACTGATTAACTCCAAGAGAATGGCACTGGGCCAAAGAATAGGGAGATGCTAGGCTGCTCAGGAGAAGTCTGGAAAGCTTAAGTTATGGGCGTCTAGTCTCCGGCCAACCTTAGGTAAGAATTGCAGTTGAGAGTTCTGCTAGGAGAAACAACGAAACTGGACGTTCAGTGCTGATTTTAAAATTAAGTGGGTCAGACTTTCCCAGCTGTGCTCTGGAGCAATCCTTCCTGACCTTAAATGCAACATGCTTTAAGGGTAAACGAGGTTCTCAGATGAAGCCCATTCCTTTTATGTACCTATCTCATTTGTCATCTCCTCCCCTTCTGTTGTCTGTTCTTTCACTGTGTAAGGTTTAATTTTAGTACATAGTAGCAGTAATGCATCATAGGATAGAATAAGTGTGACAGGCTTTGTACTCAGGAACCCGAGAATAAAAGGATGAGCAAAAATAGACTTTTCTGCAGTCCACAGACTAATGGGGGAGACAGAATTCAATCACATAGGAGCCCATACTCACGCGTGCACCCATGCTTGGGCACACACGCACACACACACATAATTAGAAACTGAAATAGAGGTAAGCAAATAAAAAAAAAGAATGGCTATGCAACTTAATAGAAAAGTCGTAAAGTTTAAAATAACCAGAATTGAAAATCTGTGCTTCTAAGTCCTGATTCTTTTTGATGGGGAGAAATCATGCCCTCATATGGGGCCCAGTGAGTAGACATGAACTGCTCCACCCAGTAACGCCAGTGTTGGGCAAGTAGCCTGCATTGGACTGTAGTTGGCTGATGGGTGCTGCTGGTGCAGGACACACAGGTATATATGTAGATGGAAGAAGGGTGGATCAGGTGATTTAGCTGGGTCTTGGCAACTAGATTTAAGGACAATAAATTCTAGAATTGGAGTGGAAGAAAGAGACAGAGAAGTTGTTGCTAATGAAAAGCTAATAATAGGAATAAAGTTCCTCCTTCTCGGGATAAATAAACCCATATGGAGAAACTGGGACATGAATGGTGTGGCAAGTAGACAGGGAAAAGACTCCTCAAACACGGAACCGCGGTAAAATATTGTGAAGTTACACGAGCAGTGAAGCAAGGGCTGAGGCACGGTCAAGAAAATTAGCTGGTGTTTCTTGTTGGTAGGCAAGGTGCTTGAGAATCAAATTTCTTTGTTTAACCAAATGGCTCAGGATTTCCCAGGCAGCTTCTTGGCTACTTCTACGCTTGGTTTTAAATGGGCCATTTCTTGGAGGACTTAAGGCGCTCCACTGACACCTCAGCACTGGAGAGCTGTGTAAATAGACATGGAGGGAAGATTGCAGCCCCCTAGGAAGAAGTGCCCTTGGACACATATTTAAGGAGTTAAGCAACAGTGAGGTGGGAAAGCAAACTAGAAGCTACTGGAACTTCATCTAAAGCAGGTTAACAGGCTTTAGTTATTGAAGGAAGGGGGGGGTGGGAAGAATGAAAGTTTAAAGTGAAAAGACTAAAGAATAAACATGTGTAATACTAAGGGTTAGAGTGTGAGGTGCTTATATTCTTCAAATTGTGATGGACAAAATCCATTTTTCAATAAAAATAGTTTAACTTTTTTTAAGCTTTATGTTTTTAGTAAAATTATACTTCCATCAACAAAACATAATTTAGGGGAAAAGAAGTCATAATCTGTGTCAGCTTTGGAAAATTTTATTTGTTTGGAACAAAAGACACCAATGTACCACCTAGAGGCAATGTGCCTTAATTTCATAAAATAACCTACCTTTTTAGGAAAGTAAACCTGGGGATTGTTTTTCTCACCTTTCAATATACACCGACCCGCCCCCCCCCCTTTGTTAAATGACTATCTTCTGCCCCCAGGGCTGGTTAAATAGTTTGCAGATTCCCAGTGCAAAATGAAAATGCCAGGCCCCTTGTTCAAAGAGGGGGGGCGGGGGGGAAGGTGTTTTCCTGTCTTTGTTATTTAATGTAAACCTTCCTCTGCACAGGAATACTAGGTGGGCAAATGCAGACCCTCCCATGCAGGGCATCCAAGGCTCTGCCTGCCCAGCTTCTCCTGTGGCTACAACTGCTGGTCTAGAGTGAGGCACAGGAGCTGACCACCCCCACCCCCGCCCGCCCGAGGCAGAGGCGGGGACACAGCATCACCCACAGGCAGAGACTCCAAACCTCTCACTCATCCTCCATTGTCTCACCAGACTTCCAGACACAAATTCAAAGATAAAATTATTGAGATGGTGACTGCAGATCCTGAGTCCTAAGTGTATGTGGGGAGGAAGGGGGCCTTCTGAGCACGTCCTGTGGAACTGCAGCCTGCCCTGCCTCTCACACCACTGAAAATTCTTATATATTTCCTTTAGTTAAAAATCAATTTGTCATAAACCAGTGTAGGTTTATGTAGAACTTCAGTGCGTCACTCAGCAAAACCATTTCTGGGGCTCTTTACAAATAAAGATTCCTGGGCCAGTGTATAGAGACTTCTGCTAGTTTATTTATTCATTCTTTCACATATTTATTAAATACCTGCTTGGTACTAGGCTTGGGGTAGGTGTTATGAACAGGATGGAGAAGATAACAGTCAACATCTCTGTCCTCATGGGCCTCAGTGTCCACGGGGGAGACTGAACTGAAAGAAATAACATGTGCCCTAGTTGGTTTGGCTCAGTGGCTACAGTGTTGGCCTCAGGACTGAAGGGTTCAGGGTTCGATTCCAGTTAAGGGCACATACCTTGGTTTCAGGCTCCATCCCCGGCCCCAACCAGGCATGTGCGGGAGGCAACCAGTCAATGAGTCTCTCTCACATTGATGTTTCTCTCTCTCTGTCTCTCCCCCTCCCTTCCACTCTCTCTAAAAATTAATGGAAAATATCCTTGGGTGAGGATTAACAACACCACCAAAAAAGAAGTAACATGTAAACATGTTAATTACAGATTGTGGAAAGGGTGGCGAAGGGAATAAACTAAGGTGAAAGAGTCGTTGGGGGGGATCAGCCTGGAGTGAAGGACAGATGATATTTAAAGCCTGGAGTTGGATTTATTCCAGAATATTTATATCTAAGAACCTCCTCAGGTAATTCTGATTATTAATCAGGTTTGAGTTTCACTACAAACCTAACTGCTGCCTATCCTCACCCTGTTAGAGGAACTTGGCAAATTCATCTTCCATAGTTTGTATTATGAAATCAATATGAAATACTGTTACAATGATGAATAATAATAAATATATTTTTCCATATTATAAATTTCCCCTAGAGATTTTTCCATCTCATCTCTTAGTTAAGAATCTGCAAGTCTATGAATCTTCCAAACACAGAGATGGCACATTTCACGGCCACCAAGAAAGTATATTAGGGGCCCAAGCAAGATTGTAGTGTATGACAGAAACATGACCTAAAAAACCACATACTTAAATCCCAGTCTGTGACAGACCACAGATGTCATCACATGTCCCTAACACTTAATATCAAACAAGAAGCATCCTTGTTTCTTCCATAGAATCACTTAAATCTGTCACAGTATAATTAATGGTGGCTGTGCAAATCAGTCAGTTTGAGAGTAGTGATTTTTCTTTTAATACAAAAAAGCTGTGGGAAACAGTGTTGTTTTTAAGAATGCCTAACAAAACCTAAACGCATATCTCAATTGATCCCTTCTTCTGTTTTATGACTTTTCTCATTATAACTCCACGACTGTATGAGAACATGAGTAATCAGGCCCAAAGCCTTCACTCATGAAAACTAGGAATGATGGACTTGCCCTCCCACAGTAAGAAAGTACAACATTTTAGGGCAACATGTTTCCTTCCTCAGAAATTTACATTTATTTCTCCAGGTTAGCTAGGCCAGGCACTTACAGTCTAAAAACACCTCCAGTCTAAGTTTATGGGTTTAGATCATTTTAAGCTGCCATAGCAAGTCAACTGGCAGTTCAGCTTTCCTCCTAAGGCAGAGGTGGAACCTTCATGGTTCCAATGCCAAACCTCAGGAGGTTATCATGCCCTTCCTATTTGATAACCTTGAACTTTGATTTTTGTCCCACACTCTATGGTTTTGTAAAGCCCTCTGTTCAGCTTCTCAGACTTTTCTGGTTGTTTCACTTCAGAGTTTCCTGATGTCCTTCGGGGAGCACTTAAGTACTGGGCTCCCCTCTTGAATCTTTTTCTTCTTTTGAAGAAGAAATGTAAATGTAAGAAGGATCTGAAGAAATCACACTGAATGTAAAAAAGAGAAAAATACAGGAAATATAAAGGTGAGTTAAGATTCTTGGAGCATAGAAGAGGAAGTTCTAACAGATATCTCAGAGTTCGGGAAATAGAATGATTGACAGAAAGGTAGTATTCAAGCAGAGCATGCTAAGAACTTTCCAAATTAACAAAATATATGGATCATCAGGACATCCCCAATAGGACACATTAAACAAAATCAACATCTAGATAGTGTGTTGAAGCACTGAAATAGACAAACTTAATCAGAACAAAAGAAAGCAAGAAGAAGATGAAAAAAAGAACTATGGCAAAATCAGCTGTAGCACAAAATGAAATTGTAGAAATACACCCAGATTTGTCAGTAATAGTAATTACTATAAATGGAAAAGACTTGACAGTTAAAAGCCATATATTGCTAAATGGAATAAAAAGAAACACCCAAAATATGAGTACATAAAAAGTTAAAAGTAAAAATAAAAATAAAAATAAAAATAAGAAAAGACATACTAAGCCAATATCTACCAAAATGATAATAGAAAGATACTGGTAGACTACTTGCCCATCAAGCAGTCTTTGAGGCAAAAAAGTTATCAGGCATAAAGGAGATTGCTACATGGTGATAAAAAATTTAATTAATCAGATACAATCATTTTGTAGCATAGCCTCAAAATGTCTAAGGTCATAATGGAAAAATTGACAAGAGTATAAGAATTTGCAAAGTTATTTAAATAACTGATAAATCAAGCAACAATTTTTTTGTAAGTATATGTAAAATTTGAATAACATTATTAACAGGCTTTACATAAAACATAAATAACCCCAAATAAGAGATTGCATCTTATTCTCAACCACACAAGGAACAGTGGTCAATACTGACCCCATCCTATGACGTAATTTCATAAATGTTTGTAATTTAAACCATTTTCCATTAAGTTAGAAATTAATACCAAAAGATATGTAGAAAAATCCATACCTTTGAAATTTAATTTTTAAATGGCTTTATAAATAACTCAGTTAAAGATGAATAAAGACAAATATGTTATATGTCAAATTGTGAAGTATTACTGAAGCACACTTACTTTATAGTGAATTTATAGCTTTAAATGCTTATACTAGGAAAGAAGAAAGCTGAAAATAAATGAGCTAAGCAACTTTAGAAGTTAGAAGAACAACAAAATAAACACAAAGAAAGTTGAAGGAAGGAAACTATAAAGATAAGAGTGGAAATTAATCAAATGGAAAACAAATATACAGTAGAGAGAATCAACTAAGGCAAAAGTTCATTTTTTGAAAAAATGAATAAAATGACATTTTTTTAGTTACTAAGATAAGATGAAACAGTACAAATAATATCAGAAATGGAAAAGAAGACAACTATAGATGCTGCTGATACTAAAAAAATAAAACGATGAAATACATATTTTCAAAACACACAAAAACTTAGATAAAATGAAAATTTCTTAGAAAAACTCCAACTTAACTTATTCAAGAAAAAAATAGAATGTCTGAATTTTCTTCTATCCATTTAATAAATTAATCAATGTTAGAAATTTACTCACAAAAATGTCCAGTTTCGGATGGTTTTAGAGGTAATTTAATTCAGAATCAAGAAACATTATTTCATTTTTATTCCAATTTTTCTGGAGGATCAAAAAGAACACCCTCCAACTGTTTTTTTTTTTTTTTTTTAATGAAACTAGTTCAACTTTGCTACCTAAATCAGATAAGGAAAATATTATAAATGGAAATGATAGGGACATCTGTAATACCCTCAACAGTACAGATAAATACATTAAAAAAAGAAATAAAGATTATGAGATAATTTTACTTATGCATGCAAATTACTAAATAAAATATTAGATCAAGTTTAAACTGGGTTTTTGCAAAAATAAAAGATTATTGAACATCAAAAAATCTCTTAATTTAATTCTTCATATTAATATATGAATGAACTCTCCTTTCAAAAGAAGCAAAATATTAAAATATTAACAATAACAATGTAAAAACCTTTAAATTTTTTTTTAAAAAAATTGATTTCAGAGAGGAAAGGAGAGGGAGAGAGAGATAGAAATATCAGCGATGAGAGAGAATCATTGATCAGCTGCCTTCTGCACACCCCAAACTAGGGATCCAGTCTGCAACCTGGGCATGTGCCCTGACCAGGAATTGAACCATGATCTCCTGGTTCATAGGTCAATGCTCAACCACTGAGCCATGTGAGCTGGGCTAAAAAAACGTTTGAATACACTGGCAATAGAAGGTGCCCTAGCAGAGACTGAGAGAGATTCCAGTAAAGTGTATTTGGGAGGTGATCCAGGAAACATGGATGGATCCCATAGACAAAAGTTTAGCAAAACAAACATACATATCTATCTATCTATCTATCTATCTATCTATCTATCTATCTATCTATCTATCTATCATCTATCTATCTATCTATCTATCTATCTATCTATCTATCTATCTATCTATCATCTATCTATCTATCATCTATCTATCTGCTTGTTTTGCATACATTAACCATTTATATAAACTTTGCAAGTAGGCAAAACAGCACTATACATTGCTTAGGGATATCCATGTATATATGGTAATAATAGTATAAAGTAATGAAAGGGAACCAGCACATGAAGTTTAAAATAGTATTTAGCGTTGGCATTGGGTGCCTAGGAGATATTCTTAAGGAACAAATCAGGCTCTGAACTCTTCTAGTGAAGTTTACTTTCCTAAGCTGGGTAGTGATATATATGTGTTCATATTATTCCTTATGCTTTCCAAAATGACGCCTTTAAAAAGTAAATAAGAAAGAAAAATACACTAAAGATGCCTTTCAATATCAAGGAAATAGAGAACAAAACTATCAATAAACAATAGAGTGATATACTAAATACGACCAAAATAATACTAAAATAGGCAAGAGTGGGGAAAATTTGGATATGACATTAAATACAGAACAAATAACTATGGATAAAATAAACATGAAAATATAATTGAGAATTTATAAAGATTATACACTAATAAATTTGAAAAGTTGTAGAAATATAAAATGTCAAAGTTGACACTGGAAGATATTTTAAAAACTTGATTACATTAATAACCATTAAAGAGCTAAAGTAGTGGAAAAATATTCTGCACATCCCAATTATAAGGCCTATGCCCAGAAAGTTTCTAGATGAGATTTGCTAAACTTCTCAAGTTGTTCCAGAAAGTAGAAAAATAGTTGCTTTGCCTTTTGAAGTGAGATTAATATAAGCTGGTTTAAAAGTTGAATTAGTAGGATAATGTAATAAAAGGTAAATTATGGAAAAAAAGGTAAATTATGGGCCTATAAACTTATGAACATAGATATAAACCTGCTGATTAAAATACTAGGTAACCAAATCCATGAAAGTTTTTAAAACAATACATTATAATGGAGTGGGAGTTGTCATTGGAATGCAAGAAGAATTTAATACCAGCAAATCTATAATTTGCTCATTTATCATTTGATTACATCAAATTAAAAATTGCTTTGTGTTAAAAGATAGGAAGTCACAGTGGAGAAGATATTTATAATGCATATAGAAGATATTTATAATGTGTATTACCCAGACAATTATAAAGACTAAGGAAAAATACTGAAATAGAAAAACAGTAAATACTAATATGTACCATCAAATCACAGAATAGCATTTGTGAGTGACTAATTAACATATAAAACATCAACCTCACTTGTATTCAGGAAAATGAAAATAAATAATGGACTATCATTTTCCAGTCATCACACTGACAAAAATTCTAGAATTTTTGCAGTTTTAGGGTTGGGAAAGATATAAAGAAAACAGTCTTGTCATGTGCTGTGGTGGTAGTATATATTTATGAAGCCACTTTGGAGAACAATTTGGCAGTTTATGGTAGAATTGAAAATATTCATACCATATGAACCACCTGTTTATTCCCTAGAAGAACACTTATATCTGTGTGCAAAAATATGAAGAAATATGTACATTGCAGCCTTAGTTGTAATAAGAAAATACAGGAAACATCAAATAGGGATGGGAATAATTAAAATGTGTTAAATTCAGACAATTTATTTAGCAATTAAAATACATGATATTGATCTGTACATACCAAAATGACTGGAACTCAAAATCTAACGTTAAATTACAAAGCAATTAGCTAAATAATAGTAGGTATGTTATCAGTCTGATGAAATAAATCACAAGCATAAAATTCTAGAATGCAGTAAAAGTCATGATCCTAAACACTTTCTGGCAGAGAAGATTGGGAGGTGGGATGGTGATTATGGCCAAAGGGCCTTTAATTTTATATATAATTCTTCAACATTATCTCTTTCTATTCTCTCTGGCTTTTTTTCTGCCATCTCCCTCCCCCTCCCCACTCTTCTCCTCTCCTCCTTTTTTTCTTCCTTTCCCCTCTTTTTCCTTCTTCCTCTTTCTCAGATCCTTTGGGAGATATAAATACAATTTTAATTTTTATTTAGTAATAATTAAATTTCCCTGTCTTAGATCCCCTGTGAAGAAAGAGTATGAGCAAATTAAGTAATTCAATTTATCATGAATATATGTGCTCTTTTTCCAACAGACGTAGATTTTTTTGAGGAAAGAATTGTATCTTTGACATCTTACAATTTCCCACAGTGCACATTGTAGTTTGATATATTACAAATGATACATTACAAATGCTGACATTCAGCAACCACAAAAATTCTATTTAATTGCTTTAGTAATAAAACATGCGTCTTAAATTAATATTTGCCTGAATGATACTTCATAAAAAGTGTCAGGCATTACTTTAGTATTCTTTTCTTCTAGGGTTTAAACTCGTATTTTTATGTCTAACAGCCTTTCATTATCCTGGGTGCAGGCTTTAGGACACTATACTACAGGTAAAAAGTACAATAAAAGATGTTATATTATACTCTGGCCCTGAATTTGAAGTAGAGAAGCAGTGTCAAAAATCTAAATAATGCTTTTTATTACTCAGTTTAAATGCTATTGTTTAAACACTTAACTATATAAATATGTGCTATTGTTTAAACACTTAACTGTATAAATATGTGATCAGAGCTAATATAGATACTGTTTTTAGACACTTCACTTGATACTGTTCTTTATCTTGCTATTTCACTCCATATTAGTAGAAGGTGAATTATGAAGAAACTCCGGGTTTAATATATACATATCTATTTTAGTTTTAAACAAGTGAAAAATGTAACTGGTATATGAGCTAATTTAATGCCTTAAAAAGTAGTTTTATATCAGGTATAGGCCTAGAAATCTTCAATGTGCTTTTATTTTTAAATTCAGTGTAAAGCATTAAAATTTGCCAAGATTAAAAATTCAGTCTTGTAAGTCCTAGACATTTGGATGTTTTTCTCGCCATATCTGAGTCATGCTAGTTCACATGTTTTAAGTCTAAAATGACTTTGAATTACTGATTTTTTCCCCCCACTTTCAGGTTTTAGTTTAGTCCAAATTGGCTTGAATATAACTTGGTGCAGCTGAAAAATAGGCTTAAAAATAAACTCTACAGAGATAAATATTTTTCACCTTCAATGTTTTTTTCTTAAGCAGCTGGAATTTAAATTTTCTTAAGAAGTTTGAGGTTTGACTATTTTTTTTGAATTTTGGGTGTAGACACCCAAATTTTTGACATGAACTTCTATATATAATCTCCATTTTCTTTCATCAAAAATTCATAATAAAAAAGAAAAAACTCATAATAAATGTTAAAAAAAAATTTCAGAGAAAAAAATGACTGAAAAATTGTCATCAAATATGCATTCTGAGAGAATGAAGAGAACATTACCTTTAGATAATAAGAGAAAAACACCCGTAACAGGTGATTTCAACACATCTTAAGGACATGTGAAGAGCCATCATTTTGATGAATGGTATGCCTTAATAGCAAGACCTCTTATTACAAAGTAAAAATCAAGTTGTGGGCAATGGATACATCATTGAATTCTGCCTGAACAGTAAAGGTTATTAATATCTTATTAATGCAATTTCACTGCAAACAATTTTTAAATTTTTGTGGACTAGTAATTCTGAAAGGGTATGGAGGGGTAAATTGTGTCTAGGGCAGTGATGGCGAACCTTTTGAGCTCAGTGTGTCAGCATTTTGAAAAACCCTAACTTAACTCTGGTGCCATGTCACATATAGAAATTTTTTGATATTTGCAACCATAGTAAAACAAAGATTTATATTTTTGATATTTATTTTATATATTTATATGCCATTTAACAAAGAAAAATCAACCAAAAAAAAATGAGTTCGCGTGTCACCTCTGACATGCATGTCATAGGTTCGCCATCACTGGTCTAGGGTCTGTCATGCAGTTACTGCCAGATATCAGCTGCGGGCACAATTGTCTGAAAGCTCAGTTGGGCTGGATGTCCAAGATGTCTCACTCACATAGTTGGCAACCTATGTCATCTGTTCACTGGGAGGGCATGTGGGGCTTTTGACTGAGTGCCTATGTGTAGCCTTTCCAGCATGGTGGTTGTAAAATAGTCAGACTTATATTGTAGTATCCCAAGAGGACCATACAGAAGCTATATGGACTTTTCTGACTTAACCATGAAGGCAACATCCCTATACCTTAGTCTATTGGCTGCAGCAGCCATAATGCTTTCTGGTTTCAGGGGGATGGGACATAGACCCCACCTTTTGATAAAAGGATTGACAAGGCATTTGGGGCCTATGTATTAAATCTACAACACTAGGGTAAACATATCAACAAATGACCTTGGCAGTCTATTTATTTACTAATTAGAGGCCTGGTGCACAGATTCATGCACCGGTGGGGTCCCTCAGCCTGGCCTGCGGGGATCTGGCCAAAACCAGCTCTCCAACATCCCCCGAGGGGTCCCGGATTGTGAGAGGGCACAGGCTAGGCTGAGGGACCCCACCGGTGCACAATCGGGGCTGGGGAGGGATGGTGCGAGGGCTCCAGGTGTGTCTGGCCCATCTTGCCCAGTCCTCATTGACCGG
This sequence comes from Myotis daubentonii, assembly GCF_963259705.1. Taxonomy (NCBI): domain Eukaryota; kingdom Metazoa; phylum Chordata; class Mammalia; order Chiroptera; family Vespertilionidae; genus Myotis; species Myotis daubentonii. The sequence continues at coordinate 22,866,385 of NC_081845.1, read as the reverse complement.
ACCCCAGCAGCAATCTAACCTACTGGTTGGAACGTCTTCCCCCTAGTGGTCAGTGTGCATCATAGCGACTGGTCAAATGGTTGAATGGTCAGACACTTAGCATATTAGGCTTTTATTATATAAGGATTTGACAGCAGAATAAACTGCTCACTTGAACAAGGTCCTTCATGGTAGGTTGATGAAATTATTTCTGCAGCTGTTGCAAATGTGGTCAGGATAGCAGTCCATCTTTTCTTCTAGCCATGGGCCTGCTGACAAAGCTGGCTGCAAAACATGAGACTTAACAGCTTGGCAGAAGAAAACAGGGCTCTCAGCAAGGCATATCTAGTGACAAAAACAATTTTCAGAACTTTATCTTCCAATGTAGACATGTGGTTTACCCAACCTTTTTTTCTTAGTTTATTGAACAACCGCAAGGGCTACACCTAGACGCCGCCAGCTTTTCTCATGCAGTGATGCTGGGGTTTCAGGCGGCGCTGGCAGGATAATGTCTTGGCTTGCCTAGTGAGTAACAGTCCTATATGTGTTTTACAAACATAAGCAGCTAAATCAGAAGAATGCAGATTTGAGTTTTTGTTGGGAAACATAATAGGAGTTCACCATAAACAGTTATCTGTGTAACAAAACATATCAAGAATGTCACTGAGTCCAGGGGTGACACCTGAGAAGCTTACATGGGAAATAGTGTCTTTCAACCTGAAGGAAAGAGGTTTTGCAATTTCGCAGCCACATTTCTGCGCTTTCTCCTTCGGGTGGTTGGCACCACTGTTGCTTAGGTTGGCATAGTGCCTCCTCACACAGGGTAGGATTGCAGAACATCCAGAGTATTAAATTATTAAGCTAATGTGATATCAGAAAGGAATTTGAAGTGCTGAAAATTATTTCACTTAAGATAAAGATTAAAAGAAATCAGAGGCCCTCATCATTAATCCTCCCATACTCTTATCTCTATGCAGGTCAGTCTTGTCCTTTCCTGGTGGTCTGGTGACTTACCCCTCCTCTGCTTGCTGGCTCTCCTCCCATTTATCTTCACTGAAATACTGGATCTCCTAATTCTTCCCCACATTGCTGAGCTTTCTATAGTGTGCTCCCTCTGCCTTCTGAGCTTAACTGAAACATTAATTTGCTCTGCTGACTCTCCCTCCTCAAACCCATCACGAGGGGAGGCTGTACCTTTCCCTCTTCCCCACTCCTGGGGTTAGAAGATTGACCTGGCTTCTCCTAGCCCTCTTCCTTGATTTTTCTATGCTATTGGCATACATATTTTATTCCTCCTTATTGAAATTCTCTGTTCTCTTGGCTCTCAATGCATTATTATTTCTTCACAGGCTTTCTCTGTTAGTTCCTTCCCATTGCTCTACCCTGTTGGGGGTGTTAGGTTTTCTCCTGAATTTTTCCTCGTCTAAAATCATGTCCATAACCTCCAACTTTCTACATCTCTTCACCCCCTGCAGTTCCCCTACACTTACTTTTTATCTGTTATCTTTAGTTTAGTTACTGGTATAGCATTCCACTTGGCCAGAAAACTGAAAACCTTGGGGCCAAACTTCACCCCAAGATTTAGTTAGGGTAGATGTTACCTCTAAATATTTCATGATTCAAATTTTATTAGCCAATGACTTCCATTATTGTTGTTAAGACATCAGCTTCTCTAGTCTGATCTCAATCTTGATTTCACCCCCTCAGGCTCTTATACCACCAATCCATTCTCTATATTGAAGCCAGACTGAGTTTTCTACTACCCAGGTGGGACTGTGCTATTTTCTTTTTCAAAGCCCCTGTCAGTTATCTGTTTTCTGCAGGATTAATTCCAACAAACCAGCCTAGTTTTCTAGTTTCGTATCCTGCTTTTTCTTCCTAGTGTAATGAGCCAGCTCTCCACAACTTTAATATAGAACATGGCATGCTCCTTCACACCGCCTATGTGCAGACTCTATGTTCACAATATCTAGAATATTTCCCATCTTTCTTCTCCTGAGGAGCAATCCTTTTGAAAACATGGTTCAAACATTAACTTTTTTGTTGAGTTTTTTCTACTCTAGTACCCACGTGGGACAGGAAATAGGAATGGAGGCAGAGCAGAGAAGAAATTCCCCTCCCTCCCAAAGGAAATGCAATATTCAGATTGAACTCAAGGCAGGGGCACTTTAATGTTGATATCCATCGGAATACATGCACATAAAGATTAGAAGAGGATTGCACTCTGCATATGATAATTTGTGCAATGTGACATCTGATATTGTACCAAATGAGAACTAGATAAAAGTGAATACAATAAGATACTCAGTAACATATTTTTTTCCAAGCTGGCATTATTTCTCAATATATTAAAAGAGAAAATTATATGATTTCGTTTTTTACCTCTTTAGTCTCTCTTACCACATTATTCACAACTCAGTCAAGCCCTTTAAAGTCTCATAAGTAGGAATGCAGGGTGGGGCAAAAGTAGGTTTATGGTTGTTAATATGGAAAATAATACAATAATTAATAAAGAATAAACTGCTTTGAGTACTCACAACTGTAAGCCTACTTTTGCCATACCCTGTATTTATTCCGATGTGTTTTTGGAAATTAAAAACTTAAAAGAAGTTTCAAAACATTTTAAAGCTTTAAAGTTTTGGGATAGTTTGTATTAATGTTTACTCAACTAAATTTGAGATTTATGCGATACTGCCTTGTATTAAATTGTAACATTTACAAAGTTCCAAGTGGGTCAAATAAATTTAAAAAATTTGACTACCAAAGCATTAAAACATTGGTGAAAATTTAAAAAATATATGCAAAGTAAACATGAAACTTGAAGGCAAAGCAGTAATATTTGTTATGTAGGACAGACTATATTTTTTTATAGGATATCCCCAAAATAGGTCAAGAACTCCCAGAATTTTAGAGAGGAGTGTTGAGAACATTCTAGGCCCAACTCCTAGTTGTAAAATGAGCAAGTAAGACAAAGCAGACTTAGAGCCACTGACCGTTGCCCCACGCATTTCCAAGTCCTTGCTTTCTTTTTATTTTTGCTATTGTCCATAAAAGAAATGAGTGCTCAATCCTCATTGAAGGAACAGCTAGTGTGCTTTGTTAATGAAGGAGGGATTCATTTAAATTGTGTCTGTACCACTTTCCCTAGATTGGGCCCCCTGAGGTCCAACACTGTAGAGTTAGAGGCATAAAATGTGATAAATACCCTGCAAGTATAGTTTGGGCCTCTAACATGAGGAGTTACAAGAAACATAACTTAGAGGCAATTAGGAAGGATGTGCTTATCTTAGGTTTTCCCAGATTATATATAACCTTGCATTCTAGTATAAAACTGCCAACGCCAGTAATAGTTTGGTTTATTTTGGGGGGTAGGGAGGGCCAACATTCAGGCAAGTCAATTAAGGAAGAAATTCCTGCTTAAGAATTATCTTTATGACTCGGAATTGTAAACTGTCCGCTATTTTCTATTTATTAAATAAAAATTATTATTCATGGGCTAGTCATTCCTTTTCGTGCTCCAGCTTTAAGTTTTACTCCAAAGGATAGAAGGCTCTGCTTTAACTCAGAAGGTTTTTGAAGATTTCCAGAACCAGGGTCCTTGCCTTTCTCCCACTAGTACTTATCCAAAGTTGAGGTATCCGGCTCAGGGCTTTTTTGAGAGAAAGCCCTTTGATTGTCCTGCCCTTGGCCAGCTTCCAGCTTTGCTGCATGATGATTAAGTGTGCTTTTACCCAAAAAAGTTCTGAAACGCTTAAATTATTCTTGAAAAACAGAAAGTGTTATCAGACTTTATACACAATTGAAAGCTCAGATAATGACCAGCTTTTCCTACCTCTAGACAGACGCCTCTACAAAGAGACCAATCACCAAGTGCACGGAAGAGATACAGATCTAAAACAGGAGTGCAACATGCAGTGCTGAAGCCTTCACCAGGTACATCGCACTCCTTTATTTAGTGCCATTTCCTGCCTTTTCCTCTGACCTTTCCAAAGATCCAGATATTTACTTGAATTTTCAATAAGCCAAACCTGGGGCTTTAAACTTTCCTTAGGAAAGGTAGATAGCTATGGTGCATTTGGTCTTGCTCTCCACTTTATTCAAAACAAGACAAGCACTCTGATAAACACCAGAAAAAATTAGCACAGCATTAAAAAGTTCAGGTGCAAAGTAGAGGATAGGGAAAAAGAGACTGTTTCAATTTAGGAGATGATAAAAGTAGGTTCTTCCATTTCTTGACGTATATAGTACTGTGTATATTACTTTATGGAGTAAGTTATAAGTTTTTATCTGTTATAACAAGAGGCCCATATTTTAGATATTTTTGTACAGTAAAGAACTAAAAACTATTTTCTTATATTTCTCCAATCTTGCCAAATCAGATCACTTTCTTACTTATAGCTTTCCTGACTCTTTTGTCACCAGCTTGGTTCAACCTTCATATTAAAGCTTTTTTCTTTGTAGGACTCTCATGTTCTGGACACCAGTTATGAAGAGAACCTTCCTCCGTTCTATATGGATACCCAGTTTCCTGGCTTCCACTAAACTATCCAACCATATTCAGGTAGACACTTGGGCAGTCCCAAGCCTGAGCTTGCTTGGAATTTGATTGATCAATGCTGACAAAGTCTCAGCTACTCCAGTGGTTTGCTTATGGGGTTGGTAGCTGAACCTCATTGCTTTGTATCAGCCTTTCTGTCCTCCTTAACTATTGGTCCAGAGTCAGCAAGGTTCATTTAATCATTAATTTACTGGTCTAATAACACCAGCTGCTAAGGGATATAAAATGAATTCTCTCCTGTTCTTTGGAACTTAAGGTCTATTTGGGAATGCAGATAAGTAAAGAAGCAATTACATCTCTCTCAGTGCTGGGAAAGACAAGAACAATGTGTTAGGTAGTCACCCGGAGAGGATGCTTGAGCCTGCTGTGATGATCAAGGAAGGCTTCCCAGAAAATGTAGCATCTAAGAAGACAACTATAGGATGAGATGGATTAAGCAAGCAAAACCTGGAGAAAGTGCACCAGGCAGAGAAAACAATAGAAGTCTAGAGAAGAGAGGGCATAATGTATCCCAGGGAAGAAAAGTAAGTTAATATTAGTGAATCATAGAGTCTGTTTTGTAGGGCATAGTGGAGTTGGGTGGCAGGGTGGGAAATAATAGAGGCTGGAGAGGGCTTTGTGAAGCACAATTAGCATGAATTTTACCTTCAGGGTATTGAGACAGCCCTGGAAGAGTGACATGGTTGAATCTGTGTTTTTAAAAAGATCATGCTGGCTAATGGAAGGTGAATGGACTGGTGGGATACAGTTAGACTGTTGCACTAGCCTGGGCAAGAGGATGCAGAGAATTGTCCTAGTTTAGTTATGTTAAGGGTGCAGAGAAATGAACAGATAGGAAAGAGGTTTAGGAGGCAGAATCGATGAACTTGGTGACTGATGAGATATAAGGAGTGAGGGGGTGGAACAAGACATGCAGGATACCTCAGTTTCTGTCTTGAACAACTAAGTGAACTATGATGCCTTTTCCTGAGCAAGAAGAGGAGGAGCATTTGGTTCTCCTAGTTCCCTATGATCGGCAATAATTTCTAATTCCTCTTCTCACCTGAACTGGTCGTACCTTTCCCCCATTTCCCTGTGTTTCTGTGGGCTGTGGTCAACATTACCTTAAATAGCTCCTGGCTTTGTTCCATTTTAGAGATGCTTATTTTTTCTCATATGAACAACCTGGCCTCATAAAGTTCATGCATTTGCACCTACTTTCTTCTCTGTCAGAAATATCCTCCCCCTTCACTTTTCAGACAAAATTTGCCAATCTATTTAGGCCCAGCTCAACTATGACAACCTCAGTGAAGCCATCCAGAGCCCTACAGCTGGACTGTGTGGTTGCACCCTGTTCTCTGCTCATATATCCACAATAGGACTTACTCCCCAGTGTGTTGTCTGTCTCCTACCTCTTCTCCTTCCAACCGTCCCATCATCTCACGCAGGAGTATTGTTGGCTCCCAGAAGGTAGCTAATTGTATCTCTTATTCACATTTCTATTATTATCATCAAATGAAGGTAATTGCAATATTAGTGTTCAACAAAAATGTAATGATGAAATATGATACACTTTCCTTTGTAAATTATATCTGAGGTCTATTGCTTTAAAAAATGTTCTCAGCTAATTCTATTCATTAGTCAATTTGCCAATACATACTTTAGTTCTTCTGGTAATAATTGTATTTTTGAGTGGATAATTAAGTTGACTCAATAGCACTCTTAAGTTTGAAACACTAAGTTCCCTACAAACAGACTAGTGTAGTATGTGTACACTGTTGATCACAATTCTCTACTCTATCACCAAATGTTTAGTAACATGGGGTTAGTTGTGACACCTCATACAAATTAAACCTTTCTAAGTTTTGGTTCCTTCAAATATAAAATGGTAAAAATCCCTATCTTATTAATTTGTTGCAAGAATTAATTGAGTAAATGCATTAAGAGCACTTAGCATAGTACCTGGAGCAGTAAAAATGCTCAGTAAATGCCACCTATTCTTAATCTCTGCTCTTTCTATATTTATTTAAACTTTGTATATTTATATAACTTCTGATTATTTTTAAAATTTTATTCTAACAAACTGGTGATTGTGTTTGTGGATGTGTGTGCATGTTGTATTTAATAGATGTTGATAAATCCATTTTTTTAAAAAAGCAGTGCCCATTAAATACATTACATTTGTCAAGAGAGTGCGCATGGTCTATACACTTGCCTTTAGCAATAACCTTGTGAAATCTCCTGTTTGGCAGCTAAATTGTCATCTACTTTTTGCATTATGTCTCTCTTCTTGCTCCAGTGGTAATCATATCTTCTATTTCTTTGGATCTTTAAGTGCCCAATACTATGTTTTGTGCTTGTTAGGACTTCAGTAAATAACAGAACAACTCTAGCCTTGCTCCCTTGACCTGGAAATATGAGAGAAATGGTTCAATTTCTTTAGCTGTGCTCAAGGAGCCATAGCCTCTGGAGGGAGAGAGAAAAGGTCAAGAATGATTATTTCCCATCAGCACAGAAAGCTTTGAGAATTTTCTCGGCTATTTCTCTGAAGTGGAAGGGAGTTCTTTTCCCTTCCCAGTGCTCTCTGTGCAGCACCTAAAGTGGGTTCTTGAGGAACTAAGGGAAGTTGAAACTGATCTACTATAACCTTTATGGCTACAGATTCTGAGATCAAGCATGTGGGTTCAGAAATCACAAAGTGCTTTAAAGAGCCAAATGGTTAAAGGCACTTGGGTCTGTTCCCTATCCTACAATCCACAGCCTCCTATGAGTACAAATTCTAAAAGGGCAAAGGATGTCACCTTCCTCCCACTTGTCTTACCTCCCTTCTTCCCTCCCTCCCTCCCTCCCTCCCTCCCTCCCTCCCTCCCTCCCTCCCTTCCTTCCTTCCTTCCTTCCTTCCTTCCTTCCTTCCTTCCTTCCTTCCTTCCTTCCTTCCTTCCTTCCCACCTTCCATTTTTTCTCTCAAGGAATGTTTTTACTGTTATTGTTTTTTTAAATGATTCATGCTTGTTACAAAAATTTTAAGCAGTGTAGTAAAAGTACATTTCATTTCTTTTAGATTGTTTTCCTGAATTTCATTAGGATCATGCTTTCAGGACTAGAATGTGATTCCTTATATTTCTGGTTCCTGCATGTAAAATCAGTGACAGCACTTCCAACAGATAGTGGTTCGGGCTGGTTTTAGAGGCCTCTCCATGCTACAGCTTACGTGTGCAGGATCTTCAAGGTGCCCTGTGGAGATCTTTTCCTCCCTTTATTGAAAGAAATTCACCTCTATGTGAGTTGATGGAGCTACGACATTTATTGATCCGTTGGTCTCATTCTTTTCCCCTCTCAGCTCCGTGTGTGTCCCTGAGGCTGTGTGACAGTGAGACAGTCTTAGAAGAGCACAAGTCATCATTCTAGATTACATGCGTGGATGCAGTGTAAGAGCTACATCTAGGAAAACACAAAGAGTTTTATATACCTGCATAAGTTGTTTCTCCTTTTCTTTTAAAATCCACATACATACCCTGATTTAAAGGAACAGCTCTCTTAAGTTTAATGAAACAAGAAACCCATGTGACCCTTAGAATTTGGATCTCAAAGTATTGTCTGTCTTTTCTTAGTATGGATTATGTTGCCATGTTTGTTCACGAAAAGTATCATAGGAACCTCTACTTCCAGATAGCGGAGGAGACCTGTACTTTGCAGAGAAGTGTCATTGGGCATGTGCAATGTAGGGTGACAGTTACTTGAGTCTTCAGGAGAAGGCCATGCTGCTCTCACAGTACAGATATTATTGTGGAGGCTTGAACGTTCAGTGAATATTAATATTAATAAAATTATTACAGGATTAATTTACGGGTATTAAATTATTAAACTTTCAGATATTCATTTTGTACATCTTATTGATACAGTACCATTGTTATTAGGAAATTAAACTTATAATAAGTCTGTCACAGAACTTGGCTTATGGTGTAAACTGGCTAATTTAATAAGTAAGTGATTGAATGTATTGGAACCACCCATATCTCTGAAGATAATTTCAACTTATTACAAGATCTCATACATATTTTTGTGTGATTCCTTTAGTTTTAAAAGTTAGATTAAAATGTGTGTGCTTCTGGGGAAAGCTATACTAACTATTACATTATTATTATTAGTAGTAGTAGTAGCAGTAGTAGTATTTTGCAGTGTTTCATGAGCAATGGCATTAAAACCTATGAGACCCAAAGTCAAGCAAACTTATTTTGAAAACTATCAAACATAAACACTAATATTTTAAGAGCTTTTAATTTTACACTAAAAATGGCAAAATTTTTAAATAATTCACTTTTTTTTCACAGATTTAAAAACAAAAGAAGTTTGGAAACTTCCCTAAGTTTCACACAGAAAATCAGTGGTAGACGAAAGCTCGAAACTCAGGAATTTAATTCTTCATCCTGTGCTTAACCAATTGGAGACAGGCCGTCTGCAGACTATATTTTCTTTTTTAATGGCTATAAAGTGAATGAACTCAAAGAACAGTCTGGGGTCCTGCTGAGATGGATATGAAAAAGGACAGGGGAAGAAAAGATTCCTCATTAATGGATTTATATTCTAGTGATAGGGCTAGAGGGTGGAAAGGTCATTTGGAAAGTAAAGTGAAATATAGAGCATGCAGAAAAATTATCTTGTTATCTGACTTAGAGACATGAGGCTGCACGTTATCCTCTGTTCGTTTATTTTTTTCTCCTAGTTTTCCTTTTATTTTTAGATAAATGTGAGTCAGACAGATGAGACAAGAGTAATTTTTAGAAGCTTTTTCTTTGCAAGCTTTTGGGAACAGGGTTTTGCTTTCTTTATGGTCTGATTGGAAGTGCTAGTTGATTGCGAAGGAAGAACATGTAGAAGCAGATATTAAATCAGAATTAGGGGAAACAACTAAATACTTTTAATTAAAAGTTGAGTTTATTAGGTCATAATTATACACAATTTAAAACTTAATTTGAAAATTGAAGTTCTCTCCAGATAATCAAGAAAGAAAAGGAAAGACATTGTAACTCTGAAAGGCTTTCTTAGTTCAACAAGGAGAGTGGAATTAGAAGGTAACTATTTTGGTGACTCTCCTCTTAGTGACAGGTCCCTTATATATAAACAACCTCATTTTCAACAATTACTTGTCCAGGAATGTTTTATTTAAAAAATGTGTAGATGATTCTTTGCTGAAGTTTATCGGTGTGTTCTGAATAAAATTCACAGCCAGGGTGGAGATGAAAATGCAGATCAATGGCATATCTGCTTCTACTCCAGGAAGGACACAGTCTTGCTCAGGAAGCTGGTCAAAGTGTCTGTGAGGTTGTTGATCAGTACACTGTGGCTGCCCAACAGGGTGAGCAAGGTGTTGGCTGGGTTGCTGGTGCATTCGCCCTGGACCACTGTGGGGATGTCAGCCTGGACATGGGTTTCCATTTTGACACAAGTCAGGAGGTCCAAGGAAGTCTTCAGGTTGACCACCTTGCCAATGAGAGGCAGGATCAGGGTGACGTTAGTGGTGACAGGAAGCTTCAGGTTAAGGACTTTGCCATCAGAAGTCAGTTTGGCTTTGACATCCAGGATGTGGGAATTACCGATTTTCAACCTCAAAGCCTTGTCCTTAAGGGAAAGGATATTAGAAAGGGCGTTGTTCACCAGTTTTTCCACTTCCTGGACCTTCTGCTTGGCCAGTAGCCAAACCTTGGATTCCTGAAGAGGGCAGATGAGAAGGATTGCTGTAATGCCTCCCACTGAGTAATTCCCAGTTGCTTGACTATGTTTCCTTGTAGTACCTCCCTCTGGGAGATGCTGCCACCATCCAATTGGAGTGAAAGGCTGAGGCCAGCCAGGAGACCCCTCTCAGCTATTCCTCACCTGCACAGTGAATACAGCAGTCTCTATGCTTGCCACCCTCCACCCTAGTAACAAAGGCCACTTCTATAATAAAAAAAATGTAGATGAGGATCTTTAGGCCCCAAGGGTCTAAGAATATTGTCCAGCCTCAGTTACAGAGTAGTAGATGTCAGGATTCGAATTGAGTTTTCTTTGGCTCCAGCTCTCTGCTCTTACCCTTACCTGACGAAAGATACCCGATGTGGTATCCTCTATCTTCAAGTACTGGGGACACAGATGAGTAAAGCACCATGTGTCTCAGAGACCTCACAACCAGAGACACGCACAGATGGTGAGATACAGCTTGTGACTCAGTTATATCGAGTATATATGAGGCACAGCTTCAGCACAAAGAAGGAAATAATCGGTTCTGCTGGGGTTGAAGTGGAGCAGGTCAGCCAAGATGTTATGGAGAAGGAGAAAAAAAAAGCCCATTGAGCTGGGTATTCCATGTTAACAAGGCACAGGAGGTCATCTGAGATGGAGGGGGAAATCAACACAATTTTTCTTTTTTGAAACTGTGGCATAGAAGATGTGTTTAAGATTGCCAAATGAAGTACAGGACACCTAATTCAATTAGAATTTCAGGTAAACAACAAAAAAGTGTTAATATGAATATATCCTATGCAATATTTGGAATATATTTATACTAACACATTCTTTGTTACTTATCTGAAAACCAACTTTGAACGGGAATTCTGTAAGTTTACTGAATTTGGCTATGCTACACTCATGGACCTCAATGGAGTATAGTGTACAAGGCTGGAATCATAAGGAAAGGTGCTAAGAGAGTTAAGTTGAGGCTTAAATGTTAAGAATATGGTCTTTTCCATCCATGGGACAAACAGGATTAAAACCAGGATTCCCCTACTAATGAATATCTGTTTATCCTGTGACTGGGATGATTTATGCCACTTAGTTAAAAACAACAAACAACTGAACAAATATTATCTCTGGTAAAAGGATTTTTCTGTTCAAGGAGTTATGTAATAAAGTGACTTCCAAAAAACTTTCAAGTAAACTACCAGTACTTGATTATTCTTTTCTACAAAAAATTAAAAGAGAAAAATGAGGAAATATTTGGGTTAGAGAGGAGAGAATTAAATAAAACCACCAGGGTACATTTATAGCACATATATGGTACATATGTGTTTTCTGTTTAAGTTTTAAGTGAGGGGAAAAAAGACAGATGAAATTGTATTATCCCCATGTAAATCCTATCTAAACCAAATCAAAGATATTATTATCTGATTCGGTAGCATGGAATTCTTCCCAGAGTCACACAAGAAGGTATATCCCCTGAAGACAATTGGGAATCATTCTGTAGAAGGCAGGTAGCATTTTTCATTTATTTAAATTTGTAATGGTAATAGATCATTTAAAAAGCTATTTTGCTACTGTGGTTTTGTTTAACAATGACATTGGATAATGTAGCATGTCTTCTATATTCGTCATGTTCATGGAAAGGAGGCATCTAGACATTTCGAAATAACATTTAGGAAGTAAAATGGTTGCTGAGAGCAGTGACTGCATACCAATTTAGATTTTCCTCTCCCTCCTCATTAAATATGTGACTGTGTCTTTTATTTACGTTTCTCTTTGCTCTCGAAAGGATTTAAGGCTGCTCATAAATATGTGCGAGACCTATCACTCCTACACATGTGGCTGCTCAAGCATTTCGGTGATTGTACATTTCAAAGTTAAATGCAAATACTTCTTTCTCTATGACTAGTGTGTGTGCACTTCTGGGGAAAGTTATGCTAATCATTACATTTTACCAACATTATTATTTTATTTTTATTATTTCATAGTGTCTATTGAACAATGGCATAAATCCCATGAGAACTGTAGTTAAACAAACATATTTGGAAAACTTTAAATATAAAGATTCTATTTGATGTGGAGAATTTGTGTTGGTTTCACTTTTACTTAATAGAAATTCCACTGTCCTTGCTTAAGCCTGTCTTCGCTTTAGGTGAGGCAAAAGAAAGACAGAAATCTAACTGTGGTAAATACGATATGAGTTGCATCATTAACACTTTCATATAAAGACCAGGTAAATAACCAAAAGTAGATGTTGGTCATAATGAATGACTTTAATTCACTGTGTTTCCTGTATTATTTTTACTGTTAGACATGATATTCTTACTTTAAAATAAAGTGCTGTTAGTTATCATGAATGTGAATTGTTAAGAAGTTAGTCAGTTTTTAAATTTTGGTCTATTTGAGATCTTGCCTTACCCGGGAAAGGATTTAAACTTCATCAAGAATGGTTTAGGAGCAAGAGTTTACCATACTGGAATGGAATGTCTTCCTGATATTGTTTTCAATAGTTTGGTAGGCATCTTGGCAAGCGAGCTGGGGTTTTACTGAATCTGATGGTGACAACACCGAGCTTCAAATGAACTTGACTACCTGGACAAATGGCTGACACTCACAGAATAAAGTTTAATAGGGATAAACAATAAATATATAGCTTGTATCTGGATTTAGAAAATCGACTGGAAAAATGGTTCATATTAAAAATTCTGGGTAAAAATGGCCTAGGGCTTTTAGGTAATAGTGAGTTCAAAATGTCAACAGAGTGGTGAGGCTGCCATAGTCTAATAGGATTTACGTAGGTCACTTCTGGAGAAAACTTTCTAGGCTAAGGAGGGTTTGATAAACCCACTCAACATTCCACAGTTGTCAAAACATTTTTTAAATCCCAAGTTTATATCTAGGAACCACATTTTAAGAGAGCGTGCTTTTATTTATTTATTTTTAATTTCTAAATATATTTTTATTGATTTCAGAAAGGAAGGGAGAGGGAGAGATAGAAACATCAGCGATGAGAGAGAATCATTGATCAGGCTGCCTCCTGCACTCCCCACACTGGGGATTGAGCCCACAACTCGGGCATGTCCCTCAACCAGGAATCGAACTGCAATCTCCTGGTTCACAGGTTGATGCTTAACCACGGAGGCACCCTGGCTGGGCTAAATTTTAATTATGTATTGGATTCAGGCATACAACTTACTGGTTAGATAATCATATACTTTACATAATAGTTGATATTTCCAGTACCCTAACTGGCACCGTACATAATTATCACAATATTATTGACTATATTTCTTGTGCTGTACTTTACATCCCCATGACTATTCTATAACTAGCAATTTGTACTTCTTAGTCCCTTCATCTTGTTCACTCAGCGTCCCAATAAACTCCTTCCCTCTGGCAAGAGAGAGAGCATGCTTTTAAAAACAAAAGATGTATTTGGTGAGAGGATAGATATAAAGGCATGTCAAAAGAAGAAAAAACACAAGTTATTTTATATAGAAGAAAGAAGAGGTTTACTGTTAAAGAGGAAAAATTTTATTTTCCCTTTTGTCAAATGTATACAAGGACCAATAAATAGAAGTTTCCATATAGAGATGGAATTACTTATAGTGCATCTATAAGATAGTATAGATAGAATGGGCTGTCTTAGGAGGTCAGAACCTCTTATCTGTTGGAGAAGCTGGGGAGAGATGAGTTATACATTGGATCTAGATCTAGACTTTTATAGTTAGTCCCTTTTCAATCTGGTATTATACAATCCTAAGGACGTTTTTCTGGTATGACTATCTTCTACAACAATCAGTTATTTTAGGAAATTTAATGACGTTACCAAAAAAAAAACTCCCCAAACCAAACCAGACTTTGTTATTTTTTATTGATTTTCTGAGAGAGAGAGAGAGAGAGAGAGAGAGAGAGAGAGAGAGAGAGGCTTGTTCCACTTATGAATGCATTCATTGGTTGATTCTTATATGTGTCCTGACTGGGGATGCAACCTTAGTGTATGAGGATGACACTCTAACCAACTGAGCTATCCGGCTAGGGCTAGACTTTGTTATTATGTCAACAAAGCAACTGGTTGATTGACCAGACAACTTAATTTTGATGCTCAGGTATCTAAAAGACATAACTTATTTTTCTGGTTATTAGGTCATCTTGCCTACATACATGACTTTCAATATAATTCTCAATATAAACAGGCAAAATGAATCACTACAAACACACATAAAACTCTGATCAAAACAGTTTGTAAAATACATTAGCTGTAAAATTCCATTACCATTAGAAATTTTGTGTTGGTTGCATTTATGTACCATTGTTTCTTTCTAGACTTTTAACATTCAGTGAAAAATCTCTAGATGACAAACGCTTGTAGTGTTCCAGCCAATGGTCACTTGCTTCCAAGAATATTTGATATAAAATACCCATATGACAAAATAACTCAGTTTAGAGTTTGTTTTAATAAGATTCATAAAATCAATTCTATGATCTTTCCCCTCCTTCCTATCAACAATCCCTCTAGTTTATATTTGTTAGCCACCAGCTGTCTTTTTTTCCCCACCACAAATGACTTCAAACTGCAAGATAATTCTACAAAAAGAGATTCTCTCCAAATGTTACATGGAGCCAACTATGTCAGCAATGGAAAGAACTAGAACATTTTGTTTTGAAAATAAAAAAAATCTAGATCCGGCAATTGGCCTACTTACATCCTAAATACTCTTGACTCCAGAATTCTAAGTGAAGAAGCTTACCTTTTCTTTTTTCATTTATTTCTAAAACTATGAGATAAAAATTATGGACATCTTTATAAAGCATGTCTTCCATTGATAAATTACATGAAAATGTAAAACAGAATGCTAAATTATAGTACAATAGTGTATATATTTAGTCATCTAAATTAAATGGTTAGACGGTGTTGAACTTTTGGTAAGTAGGAGTCAAAATCATGACAAGAGTTTGGATGTATTCCTTAGTTAAAACCTCTTGGCACTTAATTCCATTAATATCTTGCTTTTGTTCCTTTCTTGATATCTTAATAATATTACAAGGTACACTTAGTTCCAGAATTTAGAAATTAATTTATAAAACTCAAACTAGATTTGTCCAGCCAGGCACTTTTAGGCAGAAAAGCAGGTGGCATATTGTCTTCACTGGCCTATTTTCTCAATAAATACAAGCCAGTTCAACCCACTGCCTTCCAAATAAAATATCATATAAGAGTTGAATGTATAGGATACTCTGTAGTAATCCTATCCCTTGAGATATGAACTCAGGGACTTGACAAATTAAAGAGGGTTGAAATATCATGTTGAAAGAACTTGAGCTCTTTAGTTCTCCATGAGACAAAAAGAGGCAGCCTGTTTTCCTGTGTTCTGACAAACTCCTACCATATTAGGGGTGCACTTAAAAGCATCTCAGTGCGTACCGTGTTGGTTAATCAGAGAGCACATTCGTACATTTGGAGCATGCAGTTTTGCAAAACAAAGCACTGCTAACTATGAGGTCTGATGGTTACATATCATTTTAATAGAGCCACCGCTCCTAAGCACCATAACTTTTAATTCATGACAAAAAGCTTAGAGCCTGCACGTTGAATAGTTCCATCCTAATTACTTTGTCAGAAAAACCAGTGGAAAATTAGATGCACCCCACCAGGCAATAAATATATCAAACCAAACAAAATTTGAACTAGAAAACAATCAACTCCTTTTCTTTGTTCCTTCAAAGGAAAAGCGGATTAGACCATTAAAAAAAAAAAAAAAGATCAAGAGCATTTTATGGGAAATTCAGAAAGAAAACTATTTGGACTAAAATCAAAATGTTACGAATAGTACTTTCTAAGTAATGACACACATCAGCAGTATTTGCAACCATCAGAACAATGTGATAAATGTTAATCACTTGGGACCCCAGCTCTGTGGGAAGTGCTCACTACACAGACATCATTTATAGGGCTCCAGTTATGACCTACGTCTAAAAGACATGTTAATGATAACTAGAGAGAGTAGATAGATTGTCTTCCTAGAGTGTTGAAGTTCCTGCTTGTTGTCATCCTCAGCTCTTTTAAAGAGCAGAGGCTTTCGAAGGTACTCTTCAGTCTAGCAATCAGGATGCAAGACCAGAGGGATGGAACTAGCTAAGATAAAATATGCCAGAAACACACACTCCTCAGATTTCCTGTAGGAGTCTGACTGAAATAAGGCAATATTAATAAATACAAATTCTGGAAGACTATTATCAACAGAAACAAGGTCCTGAAATGGACCCCTGAAATTATTTTAGTTTCCTCAGGCAGGTCAACTATTTCAATGAAACTGTGCAAAATATTAGACCTCTCTATGGGGACAATTGCTTTAAATTATATCAAATACTCAAAGACTATAATAGACACGCTAAGAAAGAGTTCAATTACTTGTACTCTCTAAATCATGAGCTCACTCAGAGTCATTTGACCCCTTGACCTTGAAAACATTTTGAGACAAAAAGTGTAGTTTCTAAGCATTTCAACATCAAAAAATATGCAATTTGTCAATTTGGGTTTGGTTTTTAAAACCTTTTTTTCCTGTCTTCACTGCTTTTATTTATGTTTTTGAGAGAAGAGACACTCAGGTAACGCAGATAGAATAAAAGAGTAGAGAAATCATCAAGGAGGTTAAGACTTGTATTTTTGAACCATAAAGAATTGTCACTCTCAATCAGATTTCATCTCAATAATTTGAAAACCATCCCTTTGAATGTAGCTTAAAGTCAAGTAATATTTCCTGGTCCAAGTTTTCTCATGAGGCAAGACCTTTCAGAACTTGAGTCCTTGGCCTCTCTGGACTTCCATACCATGCTTAGCATGTGAATCACGTCTCATAGCTAGGAAGACATGGCTTTCAGCTATTTCCCCCTCATAGCATTTGGCCATCAACAATGTGGGAGAATGAAATGACTGCTGGCTCTTTTCCTTCTTGTTGCATCTGGTTTCAAAAAGTATTTTACTATACAGAACATGATTTTCCTTAACAGAGTTATGGAAGATAGCAATTTGACAATCAGTTGGCATAAAGTCTTGTTTTACAAGGTTATTTTCCCAGTAGAACCAATCACAAAGGTGCTTGTCTTCTCCAGCTTTTGGTGAAATCAGTAGCTACTAAAATCAGAGAATGTTAAGGGTCGAAGTAGGTCAGTAACCTCTCCTCTTGCCTCTCCTCTTGTATTTAGATACAAGAAAACTGAAGAGACTTCTATTTTCTAGTTGTTAAAATTCTAACGTATGCTCTTTCAAAGAATAACTCATTTGAAAGTATGAATAATTAAAGAGGTAGCATATCAAAGATCATCACCAAATGGAATTCCCAAACATGTCACTAGAGCCATATTTTAGACCTTCAGCAGATCTCAATGTCACTGTCATATTAAAATGTAAGAACTAGTATTAAGTCAACAAAATAAATTACTCAGAATCCATATTTGCCAGTGGACATACTGAAGCACCAGGATTCATTGTATTTGTTATTTGTTACTTCTAAAGATGAGGCTAGAGTGCAGCTGTTTTAATTATAACATGCCCATCTCTGACTCAGTTTACTACACAACTATTCTCAAGAAAACATGGCCCTTCCTCAACCAGGCTGAGCTGCAAGGACAACCGATGACAACCGAAGTCACAGAATTTTCCACTTTTCAGTGGCCTTAACAATCTAGACACCTTCTTACCTCTCTTACCCCACCAATGAGTGAGTGGTTCAATGACTTGCCTAATCTACCAACCCAGGTCTCCTGATTAAATGGCTTATATTTTTTTCTTTTGCTTTTAGAACCCCACAACCATGGTTGATTTTTCTTATTGTTATTGTTGGTTCTTTTTCTATTATTTTTCTTTGCTTTTAATTTATAAATGAAAAAACCCTTTATCATAATGGAAAGTCATGTTGGCAGAAACCTTTTTCTAAATGCTTTTTATTTTCTCTCAGTCTACTCTTTCAAGAATGCTTATCTTATGAGAAAAGACCTTATCATGAACTGAGTGTCCACAGAGCTGTTGAAAACACTGAATGATTATAATACAGCAGAAGAATGATATCCAACACCAACTTCTTGGTTGGGTTAACTGATTACACTTTCTGTGATTAATAAACTACCCTATAGATTAGCAGTGAGAACTAGTTATTTAACCATACCTATGGCTTAGCATACATGTGATAGGCTATCTACTTAAGAAGTCTTTTGAACTAGAGAATACTTTCAGTGTTTTCATTTCAAGTGAACACCATCATTGTAGCCCTATCTGTTCCCTATTTATGGCTGTGGATAAAGTTTAGATAAGGGAGCTCTGAAATTATGTGTTTAATTCAAAACTTTGTGAGACAGGAAAATTCCAGTTTGCATGACAAATTGTTCTATTTCAGTTCACAAGACCTTTATTGCAGATCCTGGAGTTCAGGCTAACAAGGATATAATGATAATAATCAGCTATCATACAGGATAAGAGGAAATGAGTTGAATGAAGAAGGTACATTATAGTTGATGGATAAATGCTATCTTATAAATGACAGAGGTTTGTATCCGATCCTAAGGACTAGCATATTTATTAATTGCTTTTGACTTTTTCATTCACAGGGATGTTTATTGTTGAACAGTAGATCTAGACGGCACTGTACTTTTGAACTTCCCAGTCTAACGGGAAGGCCTTGTCAGAGAGAAATTGGAATTTGCACAGATTTGAGAAGTGATGTAAGATACCACATACTGTGTTTTACAGTCTTTGAAGCTCAGACCCTCCCCACATATAACACACACATCATTCCAACACTCACAAAGCATAGCTGTGATGAAAAGCTCCAATGAGACTGAAATTACTCAACTAGTGTCCCAGCCCTCGCTCATCTTCCACCTTACCGAAGAGGTGTGGCCACACCAAGGGTCAGGAATCATTCCGATTAGCCACATTACTATTGACGAGGAACTGAAACTTGCAAATCCTTCTAAGCTCATCAGGGCACAAAGATCAGTTTTTATAACATTTGCTTTTAATTAAGGGACGTCCTTTTCTTCATTTCATATCCATATGAGAACATCATCTGACTTGGTTAGAGTTCTGTGTATCATAGATCCTCACATGAAATAAAAATTTATATTGTTAGAAAAACAGAAAGTATCCTTAAATGTCTATCCCCAAACAATTCTTCCTTCAATTTGTTTGATCTATCAAAACTGAAGCATGGCTTAATGGAGGGTCAATGGGATTCTGTTTTAGAACAACCATCTTTTCTTCCAGCAGGATAACAGTAGGCACAGGATATCTTACATTGTTGGCTGCTACCCTCAATTTGCATGAAATAGTCTCGAATTGACCCCTGATGTTAGTTTTAAAATAACATATCAGAATGTGAAAGATCTTCCTTTCATCAGAGTAAAAAGATCCCTATGACAATGTACAGAATTTCATTTTCAATTGAGATAGTTTGAACTCTCTGTAATTAATGACAGGACTTAAAAAAACAACAACACAGCAGCAACAACAACAACAAACTACTCAGATATTTTTCTAAGACTCACAATCTGAATGCTTCTCATTTCGTCAAACCTCCCACTAGACAAGTAGGAAAGACAAACAAAGCAACAGACCCCTGGGTTGTCCACACTGACAAGATTGCAGTCCCCGGGATTAGAACGTTTCATCCCCATATCCAATGTCTCCCAGAAGGACATTTAGTAGGAGGAAAGAGGAAACATGAGGTTAGGAACTTAGAAAGATTGGGCAGATAGTCAAAGCCCTGCATAGATGAGGCAGCCTGTAATTCATTAGCAGAGCATCTCCCAGGGGCCCCTGCAAACACCCTACAGCAGCAAAGACAGCAGAAATCCTGACAGTTGCGGCTTGCACCGTGCCTGCACCCACTGCCAGCCAGGGTGTTGCTCAAGGTGTGTCGGAGAGAGTCCAGGACATGCTGAAAGTGTAAAAGCCTTACATCAACATTTGCTGAACTGAATACATGGGGAAAAATACCATTGCCATGACTATTTCACACAAGAGTCAGTGTGAGAATGGGAAGGGACAAGAAAATGTGTATCATGACATTTCAAATGTTATTTAAAATTGATCAGATGAGTAAGGGATTGCTTAGCAGGCGTAGGGTACCAGGGGCATGCTTCAGGACAGTAAAGGGAAAATCCCTTTGCTTTTAGTGAGAACTTACTGAAAAAAGCCTAAGGATTTCATGCTTATATTTACTCCAAGGGTAAATATCCTAAGGATGAATATAATTTTGTTGGTGAAAGGTGAATTTGTTTTGACATTGCTTATTCAGTCTGTTAAGGAATAATTTACTAATCTCTGGCTGTATTTGTTAAAAATATACTACACTAAACTTCTGAGAGTTCACTGGACACTTCTGAGCCTCAGACTCCTTGACATCAGCAGGATAACAGTAGGCGTGATCAGGAAAGGCCTTGGAGATCATCTCATCTAGTGGTGCTCAATCCCAGCGGACACAGTGCCCCTGGCAATTAGATATTTTGTATCATCCTCTTTATTAGCTGAAATAAATTCACAGAGAGTTTCCACCTGCGACATGTCATTTTATTTTATTTATTTATTTTTAAATGTATTTTATTGATTTTTTACAGAGTGGAAGGGAGAGAGATAGAGAGTCAGAAACATCGATGAGAGAGAAACATCGACCAGCCGCCTCCTGCACATCCCCCACCGGGGATGTGCCTGCAACCCAGGTACATGCCCTTGACCGGAATCGAACCTGGAACCTTTCAGTCCACAGGCCGACGCTCTATCCACTGAGCCAAACCAGTTTCGGCAACATGTCATTTTAAAATTTTTAATAAATACCCTAATTATAATAAAAAGGGGAAATAAAATAAATAGTAATTTATTATAAAACAACGTGCATTTCAAAATGTGACAATTTAGGCACAACTACTTTAGAAGATACTATGAAATAGTCTAAAGCTTGCTTCCACTTATGATGAAAGAGTGTGGATGTAAATGAAGATAATATTCAAGTTCATATTGTCAATGCCTTCTTTTATATTGGCATTTTGAAATATGAGCTAAACAATTATATTCTTATGAATATTTAGATTTACCATGAAGGTGACAATGTAAAATGTAGTGATATAGTTGTATTTTATTAGCAACTCAAACACCACAAGAACTTTACACTTTTGGGGAAAGCAATTATATTGAAATTTTATTAACATGATTTATATTTTCACACAAAACAGAATTGGCTTCTAGACTCAGATGCTAATGTCTAGGTTTTTCCCCTACACATGGAGACATTTCCAGGTAAGACTGTCCTATGTGTTACAGAACATCAGGCACCTGGGGCCAGGTCTATTTCATGCCAGACTCATCCTCTTATCTCAAGTCTTTGTGGGAGTCATAGCTGTTCCTTTAATTTTCTGACTATTTCTGTACCCAGGTGTTGAGAGCTACAATTTCAGTTTAGTCTTCTCAATTTACAGATATAAAAATTGAGGCACCTGAGAGGTTAACTGGCTCAGTTCCCCTCCACCACCACCAGCCCAGCCCCAATTGGCCCCAATCAGGGCAGGCCAGCCAGACCCCACCCATGTACAAATTTGTGCACCTAGTATAGATATAAGGGTTGGTACTATCCAAGGCTTTAGTCACCCACTGGAGGTCTGCAACCATGGATAAAGGGAGGGGGACTACTGTACTGAAATAAGAAGTAAAAGATTGACATTTTCCCCATAGCTATAGCACAACATTCTCATTGAGTTTGACTTTTGTTCAGTATCGCACAATGAGTTTGTGCCAGAATCAGGACTGCTTCTTATGCTCATGGATTGATTGGTCCTTAATCTCACAGATTTCAAAATTTTTATGAAATTTATATAGTGGTTTGAACCCTTACATCTACTTCGTCTTCTTCTATCCCGTAGTCTCTCCCTTGGCCCACCCTGTAGCCTTACTATCCCCTAAACACATTGTCCATTTGCTCCTTTGGTATTGCTTTTCACACTTCCCATGATCAAAGTGTCTTCTCTGGTCATGTTTTTATTTTTCAAATATGTTCTGTTCCATGAAGAATTCCCTCACACCCAAACCTGAAATGGTTAACTTTTATAAAATTCCTTGCTTGTCAATTCATTGACTTGCACTGTTTCGAGAGTGTGATTACCTAGCCAACACATTGTGCAGGCCTCCTGCTTTGCTTGTGTTCTGCCCACCACTTATCACAATGAGCTAACACAGAGTAGGTACTTGGAATCAGTTCTGAGTTTTTATTGTGGAATCACTGCAGTGTACTTAGTCCTCAACCAAAGGAATGTGTGTCAATGAAGTGAACTCGACTTGTTCATCCCTGAAGCACAATGTTAGGCAACATGGCTGTGCTGGGGAACATCTGGGAAGAAACAACAGAGACATCAATCTGGCTTGCAGTGGTCAGGAAATGAAGTGGTTCATTCCTAGCAGCGGCCCATTTTGTATTTTGGAGGCAGAGATATAAACAATGGCAGGCTCTGTTAAAAGCAGCTGCAGTCACAAGCCTCCCAACAAGCTTCATATGTGCAAAGTACAGGAAGGAGTCGGGTACCATATTGGGCTTCTCAGTCACACACGGGGAATGGAGCAATCACTGTCAGTAGTGTCATCTTTGAATACGACACAGGACAACGCATTCATATCCCACTCGCCATGTGAGTGAAGGTGGAAGAGAAATGGGTAGGGTCTCTGACACCAGCTGGTCATTTGTTAGGCGTTTATGAACCCTCAGCAAAATCTGAACCGAGATTTCATCCTTGAACAAAACTAAATTTTAAGTTTAAGTAGAAAGTAGTCCTCAGATGAAATTGTCACCAATTTTATATTATATCTAATTTCAGGCTTTATTTTTTTCCAAGTGTCTGCTGATTTGTTGTCAGGCTGTTTGGGTTATTCCCTTCTCATCTGAACGTTTTATTGTGGAAGTGTAAAATATGAGATCTCACATGATGTATTAGGCATATAAGTAATCCTGGGGAAATGTAGTGAAACCCATGTATTCTTTGAAAATATGCATAAATATTTACAAATTATAGAATTAAATCCAACTTTTTTTAAAAAATGAATTATATCCCAATTTCTTGCAAATGAGAAACACCAAACTTTGGAAAGCAGTAAGAAAGCAAAGCAAAAACACTAAGAGAATTGATTAACAACCCAACAAAGCAATTTCACGTAATTTTCACAATTTCTCTCCCTCTAACATCTTTATAGACTTACACATCTGAAGTGCATTTTTCACACTTGTACATAATTTTGATAATAATTTTGACAAGTAGCTGTGCTTCTGGACAGAGGTGATGTCAAGTCAATGCTTTCTTAAATGTTAAAGACACTATTCATCATATTTCTGGCTTCTTGGGTTTGTGATTCATAGTTCATGATACTGAATTTCGAAAGTGTAATTTTTGACATATTTTTTTACTCTTCCTAGAATTTGCCTCAATATACATAAGTGAAAGCAGAGCTTGTCTGTCAGCGGCCTGGACAATGACTGACCCGGCAGAAGTGATCATCTCTGGACTAGTCGAGGTCCTAACGCTTTCATTATTACTGCTTTGTGTGGTTTGGTTAAATAGCAAATTCTATGTGGGAGAGATCATTTTAATTTAGAAGATAAATATTTAAAATAATTATATTTGGCTGTTGCATAGCTTGAGTAGCATTTTGCATTGACTGAATAAACATCTAAAACACTAGAGAAAATGCTACCGAGGATGGATAAACTAAAAATGGAGAGGGTGGGAAGAAGAAACATTATTTCAGGAGTATGGAAGGTGATCTCTATACATAATAAAAAACTATTGTTTGTGTGGTTCTTAATTAGAAGACAAAGGTAAAACATGATTGTCATGATGTTGTTTTCTATTCTATTAGTGGACATACAGTCATTATTTTTTTTTTGGGGGGGGGGCTCATTCCCACTCGTAAGTGTCTATAGCTGAAGTGTTACACACTGGCATGCAATGGCAGTTCTGTGAAGTAATAACAAGCCACAGGGCCTGTCTTGTCACACACAGCTGCCTGTGAATGGGGCAGCACACAGTGATTTATCTTGATGAATGATTTCTCTTGATGAATGAAAAGAAACCTTTTCAGAGGCAGGTACAAACTTGTTGAACAATTTTGATCAAATCGATTGACTCCATGTAAATGGTAGACAGTGTATTTTTTTTAAAGCAACATGAGTTCCTTTTGACCGGAAACAACTGCTCATTTCAATCAATGTAGGCAAACCATGTGTATACCATGGTATTTAGACAAAGATTCATAGAACCAGGAGGTAGGCTCTGAAGGGAGCACATATAGAAATCAGTCGAGATGGATTCCCACAGATCTTAAGCTGCAAGATCTGTCTCAAGGCCTGGGCTTACTTTCAAGAGTGACAAGTACACATTCCAGAGAAAAGTAACTTACAAGAATATTATGTGGGCTGAAAAGAAAACAAAATGTCAATTCTCTTTTACCAATAATGTTAGCCAGAGCAAAGGAATTTGGTACTTCATACTCCTTTGACCTAACTTTTCAATATAGATTTTCAAAATGATCCCTATGGGCAGCCCAGCCAGGGGGCTCAGTGGTTGGAACCTTGTCCCATACACCAAGAAGGTTGTGGATTCAATTTTGATCAGGCTGCGGATTCCATCCCAGGTCTGGCACTTATGGGAGGTAATGAATTGATGTTTCTCTCTCATATTAATGTTTCTCTCTCTCTCTCTCAATCTCTCTGTAAATCAATTTAAAAAATGATTTCTGTGAGCAGAAACACACTAAGAAGGATTAGTGACAATTCTTTTGTATTCATAAACAAATCACCTGGGTCAATCTCTGTGACTATCTAATGCATGGGACTGTACCAGGTTCAGGGTTCTTTACACTGCTCTAGGCACATGACCCATAACTGAAGGTCAAAGACATTTCCCAGGCCTTGCTCTAGGTGAAACAGTGATGTGCAAAGTATCCTTATTAATACAATCAGACTCCTCATTAGTCTAGAGAGGGCTGCATATTGCTTTATTTCCCCAACCTGCCTTTCAGGTTCCTTCTAACATACAATTCCACATCTGTCCCTCCTCAAAATTAGCTTATTTCTTTCCCTACTCACTCTCTGGCATTTCTTGCCTGCTTAATCTTTCACTCAAAATTCTACTTATCCTTTTAGACATTTCAAATGCCACCCTTTTCAGGAAGGGTTCCTCCAGCCTTCCAACTAAATTGATCTCTTTAATCTTGTTCTTTCAATATCTTTATACTTGACACATTCAATTAGTGTGAAAACATTTTAGGGAAGGAGGAAGATAAAAATAAAGTTTTATCATGTATTCAAGATTTTTAACAGTACTTAAAAATAACTTTTATTGCTTCTTATACTAATAATAAATATTATTAAAAATGAAAAGAATGGTAATTCTAGTAATCATGTATATATGCTCCCATTATATTTATCTATGCGTGTGCATACATATTTAGATATATGACATTTTTTTACACAAATGAGACCACATGATAAAACAGTTTTTAAACTGTTTATTTTTGGTTTACTGATATATACTGTACATAGTTCCATGTTTTAAAATATATGTCTGTATTAATTTTTTTAGAGGGAGAGGAAGGGAGAGGGAGAGAGAGATGGAGACATGAATGTGAAAGGGAAATATTGGTCAGCTGCCTCCTGCAGGCCCCCCACTGGGGATAGAGCCCACAACCTTGGTATGTACCCTGACTAGGAATCGAACCGGTGATCTTTAGGGTTATAGGATGATGCTCAACTGAGCCACACTGGCTGGGGCCCAATATCCTCTTCAAATTAGGATAAATATTTTTTTACACTTTTGCTATCAGGTTGGGGAATACCATTTTGCATTTATTTGATTTCCAAGTGATTTTACATTTAAAATGTATTTGAACATTTTATTTCTTTTTTATTTTGTAAATTAACAGTTATTATTTGTTGTACATGTGAAATATCAGGTGTTAGTCTCATTTTTATTGATTTGGAGAACTTCTTTGAACATTAAACAGATTGACCATTTGTTTACCATTATACAACATTGCAAATATTTCCCTAAATGTTTCTTACTTTTTTAAAAAAACTCTGCTTACAATTGGATTTTGTTGTTGTTTTTTAAATGGATAAGGCTGAACAATAATGCCTTATATTCTATTTAATAATATTTGCAAATGTGTTTATTTTTATGTACAAACAACGTTAATCTGCTTAAGTTTTTAGCAATGAATTTTTATTTAATTAGCTGGCATGGAAAACTAATAAGCATTTGGTCTGCTTTTCTGGTAAAATATATAATTGATGCCAACCAGTCTTTTCCTAGGAGGCTGGACCAGTTAGTAGTTGTAATTAAAGACAAATATAATGAGCTAGGAAAACTTGGATTTTCTAATCATTTGCATTTAATTTGCATGATTAAACTCATGTCATAAAACAGGAATTATGAAACAGTGATGGAAGAGAAATATGGGTAAATGCTGTACTTTACAACCCTGTGAACATAAATGAAATCGCGAGCTAACATTCCCCCAGGTGAGTGAAGGACCTGGGGCCCTGGTCCTCCAGGGTCTTGGGAGCCAAGCTTTCATACAGGAAGAGGTGAGGCTGATTTAGCCCCCTGAGTGTGAGAGGCAGAGAACTAATTTAGGGTATCTGGAGATTTAGCCGTGTGTGTGTGTGTGTGTGTGTGTGTGTGTGTGTTGACAGTGGACAGGGGCTAGTCTCCAGTTAATTGCAAAATAATAGATCATATTACTTGTCTCTCCTTCCCTTTCCTTTTGCGCTTTCCATGTTACATTGCAGCCAGTGTCGGAGCAGCTTGGGTGGTAATTAGGCTGTCTCTGCCCACATTAATAACTGCTGCAGGGAACCTAGCTATCATATAACCCTTGTTTAGATCTCCCCAGTGTGGGATTTGATGCTAAGCCTTCTAATGGACACATAATAAACTCTCTTGGGAAGACTCCTTTTTCTTGCCATTACTACAGCATGAGAAGTGGTTTTTATTTTGCCCTCACAAAATGATTCTTACTCAGATGACCTCTGTATCTTCAGCCATAGCTCATTGGGCTAGGTCCTTTTTAAGAAAAAGCATGACAATTTTTCATCAAAGCACTTGTTCTTATTCCCCGAATCCCCAACAAAGCCATTGATCTGTGCCAAGCCGTCATCAGTCTTTTCACTCTCAGCCTCTCTCAGCATCAGGTGATTTGGAAAGGAGCAGGATCTGTTTTCTTTGCATTTACTGGCCCAAATGTCTTAAAAATAAATGTGTTACAAAATACTTGTAAGGTGATTAAATTCCCGTAAGTACTTTGCCTGTACTCAATGATTTGTGAAAAATATGGGTAGAATCTTACTAATAAAACTCTAGGTGGTCCTCATGCCGTCATGCCCTCATGCTGTCACAAGATGGCTGCATGCACAGCGGGGACGGGGCCCAGCGGTGGCTCCGCAAGTCTTTAGCCTGGGTTCTCGTGGCCTCACTCCCGCCATTGAGGTGGGATGCCCGGCCCTGGCCTACCTCTTTGGGGCAATCCATTGAGGAGCCCCGGATGGGTGGGTGGGGCCTACCTCTTTGGGGCAATCGATTGTGGGGCTCCCGCACTGTGAGAGGGCACAGGCCAGGCTGGGGGACACCCCCACCCCCCGAGTGCATGGATTTCATGCACTGGGCCTCTAGTTTGTTTAAATAATACATTTAAAACTGGAATGGATAATTATCCAAGAAAATTCTCCTGCAGGTTTATTTTATATAAATTGTGAATGGCTATGTCCAAAGATTTTTTTGAAATTACCCAAGAGTTTCTTGGCAGGAGCCAGTCCAAATATTCATATGACATATAATTAAATTCTTACAACACCAAAGTTAGAATTATATTTCTTCACCTGTTTTTTTATTTTATTTTTCTCACCTCCAGGATTTTTTTTTTTTCCCCTCCAGGATTTTTATAGGAACCCTTGGCTTCTTGTTATCATAAAAGAAAAAAATGGAAAAAGTGGGATGGAGAATGCTACTAGCCCATGGGAATGATTGGCTGAAAAATGTTGATGTTTGGATGTTAGGGAGAGCTCAGTCTGAGACAGGTTAAGGAAAGGGACTTTCTCAGTGCTCCTAAACCTGACCTTGTGGATTTCTGCCTGTATGTGGGGCCTGCTTTGAGTACAGTAGCCTCTCTCATTTTCCGTGGTTTTGCTTTGTCTGGTTTGCTACCTGTGGTCAAAGTGTCCTGAAAAATATTAAATGGAAAATTGCAGAAATAAACAATTTATGTTTTAAATTGTTTAACATTTTTAGTAACATGATGAAATCTCTCACTTTTCCACTTCATCCTGTCAGGACATGAATTATCCCTCTGTCCAATGTATCCACACTGTCGACACTCCACGTCTGTTAGTGTCTGTTAGTCACTTAGCCATCCTGCTTTTCAGGTCAACTGTCACAGCCTTGCAGTGCTTGTGTTCACATAGCCCTTATTTTACTTAACAATGGCTCCAAAATGCAAGAGTAGTGCTGATGGCCATGCCAAAGAGAAGCCATACAGTGCTTCCTTTAAGTGAAAAGGTGAAAGTTCTTGACTCAAGGAAAGAAAAAAAGTTGTATGCTGAGGTTGCTAAGATCTACAGTAAGAACAAATCTACCCATGAAATTGCCTAATTTATAAGTTAAACTTTATCATAGGTCTGTATATTTAGAAAAAAATATCTCTCTATATAAAAGCTAAGTGACTGGAACGATTGGTTGTTATGACATGTACTGTGGCCTGCCAACCGCCTGATTGGGGGCAGTGGGCCAACCTCCTAAGGCCCCTTCCCTCAGGCATTCCCGTCCCCAATTGCCCCCCCCCCTTGATGGGGGGCGGGGCTGGTGGCCAACCTCTCGCATCCTCTCCCCCGCCACCAGCCCAGCCCCAATTGGCCCCAATCTGGCCAGGCCAGCCGGACCCCACCCATGCACAAATTTGTGCACCTAGTATAGATATAAGGTTTGGTACTATTCAAGGTTTTAGTCACCCACTGGAGGTCTGCAACCATGGATAAAGGGAGGGGGACTACTGTACTGAAATAAGAAGTAAAAGATTGACATTTTCCCCATAACTATAGCACAAAATTCTCATTGAGTTTGACTTTTGATGTATTACAGAAGTCACTTTGTTGTTACTGTGTTTTGATTGTAATAGGCATACTTGACTCTGAAGCTGAGTATGGGAATCAGATCCTACATGTAAAGCTCCAAGAACTACTGGTAGACATGAGCTAGTGCGCACACACACACCCTCACACCTGCTCGTGCTCACATATCTTCAACTCCTTAAGAAGCATCAGTCAAGAAAGATTTCAGGAACAACCTAAATAGTGACTTTCAAGGAAGGGAGCCACGGGACCCCAACCTAAAAGCATGAAATATCAGATTTAAAATTTTTATTTTAGTAAGTGCTGGGGTCCAGCCCCAGCGGGTCCAGGGGTCCCCAAAGGTGTGGACGGAGTCGGTGAAGAAGGAATGACATGGAGACAGCGTCCAGTTGATCAGCAGCCTAGCCAGGATCTCTAGCCAAGTTCTGGTCAGGATCACCAGTGAAGTTCTGTTCAGGATCTCCAGCGAAGTTCTGTAGCCATGTTCTCTTGCTAGGTTCTCCAGCCAGGTTCTGTAGCCAGGTTCTGTCACCAGGTTCTAGTCAGGTTCTCTTGCCAATTTCTATAGTCAGGTTCAGACCAGGATCTTTTGCCATGTTCTCTCCAGCGAAGTTCTTCTGTCTCTAGATAGCCATGTTCTCTTGCTAGGTTCTCCAGCCAGGTTCTGTAGCCAGGTTCTGTCACCAGGTTCTAGTCAGGTTCTCTTGCCAATTTCTATAGTCAGGTTCAGTCCAGGATCTTTTGCCATGTTCTCTCCAGCGAAGTTCTTCTGTCTCTAGATTCTGTGTAGGTTCTGTCTTCTAAGTTCTGTCTCTCTCTGTCTTGTTACATCTGTATTTATACCAGTTGATTCAATCCTATCAATCTCTATTACAAAGGTTAGGGCGTTTCTTATCTCCATTCCAGGGAGTAAAGATTATGTAGCTTAAGCATGATTGTTTGTAGTTAAAGTGATTAACTACCTGCCTGGCACTTAGTTAAGGAGTTTCATGCCCTCCCTAACTTCAGGGAAAAATCCCTACCTGGGGAAACAACCTTTCTCGGAGAGGTGACCTTGGTTAAAACACACAGCGCTAAGGGGAGCAAACATATTAAGAACAGTATGCCATATATGCCAGGTCCCTTGAAACAGCAAGCATAGACCGGCTCCCGGCAAGTAAGTTTGACAGATGTCCTTAAATTGCATTTATAGTGCTTCCAAAACAGAGAAGTAGAATCCTTTTGAGAAGACAAAAATCAATACTTTATTTTCTTACAGAGCAAGAATATAAGTTAATCAGGTCTATTAACATAAATGGAAAACCTCAGTAGTTTTGCAAATGCTAGTGGGAAAGCATCATTTCTT
This sequence comes from Myotis daubentonii, assembly GCF_963259705.1. Classification (NCBI taxonomy): domain Eukaryota; kingdom Metazoa; phylum Chordata; class Mammalia; order Chiroptera; family Vespertilionidae; genus Myotis; species Myotis daubentonii. Next base: position 22,835,655 of record NC_081845.1, on the reverse strand, counting down.
TTCATTTCTATGCACTCTTCCTTCTTCTTTAATTCATCATTTAGATATTTCATAATACCTAACACAAACACCTAAACATTTTAGTATCTGTTGATTAAGTCATAACATACATATTTAGGCAAATTGAACAATAATATAGTTTAACAAAAGTGCTATAGACTGAATATTTGGGGATCAGAAAATATTTTCCCCTTAAGAATGGTCTCACAAATAAATTAGTTATTTTTAAAAATTAAATTGATGAATATTTTCACTGAAAATTGAATAATTCTTAATCTTCATGTGAAGCCATTTTTATTAAAGGTAGAACTATCTGCAGTAGTGGTATATGTTTATGAAGCAGAATTTAGCTCCTCAGTGACATTTAGGCAGAGGCATAAATATCTACACAAGGTTAAAACATCAAAAAAATTATAGAATATTTTTAGTTCAGTCACAGTAAAGCATAAGAATGTCAACTTCCTTGGAAAGGGAGAATGCAAACATTAATAATTATCTAACATCTTCATGAGGACAGAATCAAAAGAAAGTGTCTGGAAAAGGGAGGAAGCCGAGTAGTGATATAGTGTAAGAAAAATAAGGGTGGCCAGATGCAGGGTGCATTCACATCCTAAGATTTGTGAAAGACAGTGAAGGGGGTAGGCGGAGGGGCAAAGGGCAAAGGGGGGCAAATACATGGTGATGAAAAAGCGACTTGACTTTGGGTGGTGACCACACAATGCAATATACAGATGATATATTATAGAATTATACACTTGAATATAATATAATATAATATAATTATACACTTGAATATAATATAATACATATTATATTATATTATATTCAATTTCTAAGGTACATTTTCTATGCTATGGGCCTGATTCAAGAAATCAGAAAAAGTAAGCTTACTGTGGTTACCTAATCAACTCTGTTAGGCATCCATACGATCTGGTAACAAGCCCTCTATTATATGTTAGGATGGGAAACACTTAGTAAGTGTTAATACATATAATCTGAATGTATATGAATGCTTGTTAGCCAAGATCTTTAATATATTAAATTATTTTCTTAAATTATAAGGATGTTAACTGTAATAAGAACAGAATTCCTTTGTGTAAATGTATAGTACATACTTGTTTTTATCAATTTTTATATTTCTAGTTTTTCTAATGCTCATTCTTAAATAAGCAAATTAATGGGAACAAGTGTATCATTGTTCCTTTTACACAATATGTTAGGCTCTACATCATCTAGGTATCTGCTCTTGTGCCCCACCGTTGCTTGAATTATTTTTCAGTCACGTGGAATTAACTATAGCTTTTTATTTGCAAATGTCATTAATTTGATTGAATTGTGCTTTCTAATGGATATGCTTTTCTGTGGCTTATTTTTTTCCTCCTCATTTACCACCTTGCCTCCTCTGCTAACTCCACCCAAGTCGCTTTCATCACCATGTATTTGACCCCCTTTACCATTTCTACCTCCTCTCACCCTCTTCCCCCTGGTACCCAACACAGTGTTGTGTCTATGAGTTGTTGTTTGCTCGTTTGTCTTGTTTGTTCATTTGTTGCTTTGTTTTATATCCCACATGTGAGTGAAATATGGTTCTTGACTTTTTTTCATCTGACTTATTTCTCCTAGATGTGTTAAAGGATGCTTTGTTCAAAAAGGCAGTGGCTATCAGACATGCACATATATTATTGCCAAATTCTTTCTTAAATATCCTGCAGGTTTTTCTCACTGACCCTCTCCTCTATATTCAGAATTTATCTCAGGAGACATCAGAACATGTATTTGCTAAGGGATGAAAGTCTAGTTCTCTTAATACTTTCAATACTGATGGATTCCCCAACCTCTTTGAGACCCCATCTTTCTCCACCATGTTGCCATATATTTACTCTCAACTTAGCTTTTTTTCAAGTTATTTGTGAAAGGGGAAAAGATGAAGTGGGAATTTCTGCTTCTCATACATTGTCTCCAGACTAATTTCACTTGACTTCCCACTTTCCAAAGCATTTTCATAAAAATGACAGATTACACATCACTATATATTAGTAATTTTATAATTCAGAATTATTATTTGACTATTAAACCAGGAGGCTGAGATTTTTTTTTTTAATTTGTGAGGTTAGTCGAGGATTTAGTCACTTGCCCTGACTATTACATCTTTGTGCCACTTTATAATAATGAACTGCTTCAGCCCATGTGAGGGCCCCAGACTCATGTTTAGATTTGTAAGGTAATAAGTTCAAGGAAACCTTATCTGAGGTCTTTATACTCAAACCACTCTGCCTCAGTGTTTATACTTTATATTAAACATGTCTAGAATATTATACGTTTTATACTTCTACATTTTTACAATGTTTTAATGACAAGGAATGCCACATCTGCACATCTGAAGATGGCACTTGCTTCCTCTCATACTTTTTATGACATCTTCATATGTTTAATTAGTTCTGGCACATCAACATGCATCCTTCTTAATAGAACATGTCAATATTTCAAGACTGTGGGTCAATAGTGATTGTTATTCTGATATTTTTGTAATAAAAACCTTTCCAACAATAATAAGGATATGTCAACTTCAGTTTATAAGCCAGGTAAATATTAACTGCTAGAGGTCTGTAATGTTTCAAAGCATTATTATTCCACTTAAAACTAAAGATAAGTAGAAAACATAAAACTATCCAGGGGAAAAATGACACACTTTACACAGGAGAACAATGATTCAATTATCAGAAACTATGGAGGATGATTCAGAAGACTGGAGAAACATCTTTAAAGTGATGAAAGAGAAATGGACAGCCTCAGAACGCCATATCCAGTAAAATATCCTCTATAAATGAAAGCAAAATAAAGATGTTTCCAGATGGTAAAATTAACTAAGGTTAATTTCCCCCTCAGCAGACTTGCACTAAATAAAATACTTGTACTTACACAGTGCAAGTAAGATGATGCTGTGACTTGTACTGATACTTTACCAAATGTTAATGATAGTGGAAGGAAATGAAAACTAAAATAATTTACACTATTTCAAAGTTTCAGACTTGTTCTAGGGCAAGGGTTGACTAAATATGGCCGGTTGCAGCTTGCCTTTATAAATAAAGTTTTATTGTAACATAGCCATGCCTATTTATTTACATATTGTCTATGGCAAAGTTGATTAGTTAAGATAGAGACCATCAAAACAAAATATTTACTTTTTAGTTCTTTACAGAAAAATTTTCTAACCTTTGTTCTAGAGTCCTTGACCAAACTGACTTCCCAGTCTGTCTTCACACCAGTGTGAGCCACTGGGTTTCATCATAACTCTGGGCCAAATGACACTAGACCCAGAGAAGAGTTTAATTCTCACCTTAATATATTTTTATTGATTTCAGGGAGGAAGGGAAAGGGAGAGAGAGATAGAAACATCAATGATGATAGAGAATCATTGACTGGCTGCCTCCTGCATGCCCCCTACCAAGGATTGAGCCCACATCCCGGGAATGTGCCCTGACTGGGAATCCCGGGAATCCAACTGTGACCGCCTGGTTCTTAGGTTGATGTTCAACCACTGAGCCATGCTGGCTGGGCTTACTCTCACTTTAAACTATAGTCCACCTGCCATATACTTATCTCATATTCCTGTATTGACCTATTCTTAGGTTGATGTAAACAAGAATTCCTTTCCCTTGAGGGGAATCTCTTCTCTCCACCTGGAACATGCATGGACCTGATGGAGTAGTCACCTGAGTTAGGTGCATTTGAGCTTGAAAACACTACACTGGTTTATCAACTTTCAGCCACAATGGGGCTGTTCGATCTTTAGCCTCGTCCCTTTTCAGTCTCTCCTCTTCAAAGATTCAAAAATTCTTGGAGTCCACAGTCATCTTGTTATACATATAAAAAATGTATGTTTTTCACACTCACAAAGTCATACTGTGTATCTTCACTGTGCAGCACACTCATTTTAATAAACTTGTTCACATACAAAGTTACCTAAGTTATTTAGCTACACCTACCATGGGATGGCTCTCCAATAGGCCCAGGCGCATTGTTAATGCGTTGGCAAAACTGTGGGGCCTCTCAGGGCAAACATATAAATTTTATTTTTCCATATAAATCCAGAGCTGCGATCTGTGTTGCTCTGATTATATTTGTCATTTCACAATATTGAATGTTTCTCTGAGACAGGCTGGTGGCCATTTTCACTGCCCAGCCCATGCTGCCACACACAGGGATTGTGGTCTTTATTCTACATGTTTCTCCTTTGTCATACACCTGGTATGGATACATAGGTCTGTTACAGTCGCAGGGCATATCTCAGCCCCAGAATAATTGTGTGTATCTTTAAGTAGGAGGAAACATTGTTTTCACACATTCCTTGAATTCCTTTCCCATGAGGGAGTCTCCTCATCTGCTTAAATCTACTCCAACTTAGCAGAGCCACCTTCATCCATTCATCTTTGTATCCTTGGAAAACAGCAAAAGTACATTCATTAGAAACACTTAATCTTTTTTCTTTTGGTTCTCAGGGAGTATATAATTGCATTAAATATTTCTCAGTTCATGGCAGACTCTCATCCTATGGGTTTCTAAGTTATTTTATTTTATTTTTTTAATTTTTTTCCCCCCACAGACCAGTATTTTGTGTATGAAAAATATCTTTGGATATGTACATGTATTCTTATAAAATAGATATTATTTTTGTATGGATGGATTTTATCTTATAATGTCTTTGTGTTATAGAATTTTTTTTTCAGAATAGTTTTAACGCAATGTTTTTGAAGATACAGCCATATTTGATGTATGCAGTTAGCAATGTTTCTAAATGCTGCATAAATCACACATATGTATGTATGTACTGTATTTACTTCCAATTTTCTTGTGATTAACACTTGGGATGCCCTTGAACAACACCTGATAAATACTTCTGTTCAATTCTTTTATGTGTATACCCCAGAGTAGAATTCTTAGATCATGAAATCAACAGAAATTGTTCTCAGGTGAGGGTCTCACCAGAAAGCAGTTCATTAAGTTTCCTGTTTACAAATTTATACATTTTAAAATCTGTTGGCATAAAGTGGTCCCTCATTATTATTTTAATTTATTTTTCTCTGATATCTAGTGAGGCTAAAAATCTCTCTATATTAAACGTTTATGTTTTACTTTCTGTGAATTGTCAATTTATATCATTTGCTTATTTTTCTTTTGCATTTCTTGCTTTTTTCCTATCCTAGTGTCATGAAGATTTTCCACTTGTGTTTTCTTCTAAAGTTTTACAGTTTTGATTTTTAAATATAAGTCTATGATTCAAGTTAATTTTTTATAGTGTGTTCAGTAAGAATATAGTTTTATTTATTTTTTCTCACAACTATCTAGCTTATGGTTTTATTTTAATTTTTATGTATAGTCTGGTTTTGATATCAGAGTATTAATGGCTTCATAAAGTGAGTTTGATACCATGCTCTCCTCTATTTTTTGAAAAGGTTTGTATTATTTATTTCTGAACTATTTGAAAAAATTAGCGAATGAAGCCATTTGTGTCCAGCATTTGCTTTGTAGGAAGTTTTTTTTTATTATAAAATCAATTTATTTAATAGTAGATAAATAATCATATAATTTGTATCTTTCAAGAAATTTGTTCATCTTATTGAAGTTGACAAATTTATGGGCATAAATTTGCTTGTTAAAATAACTTATTATTGTTTTAATATCTTTAGGGTAAAATACTTTATTATTGTTTTAATATCTTTAGAGTAAAAATCTTTCTTTCATTTCACATATTGGTAATTTGTGTTTTTATTTTATATTTCTAGGTTAGCTAGAGATTTTACAATTAAATGATTTTCATCAGAGAGCCATATTTGATTTCACTGAATCACTCTATTCTTGTTTGTTTGTTTGTTTTCTTGATTACTGATCTTATCTTTAACATTTCCTTTCTACTACTCACTTTGAGTATAATTTTCTTATCATTTTTATTTGTTCCTTGAGGTGGAAATGCATATTATTGGTTTTTACACCTTTCTTTTTATGTACTGTAAGCATACTTATTTTTGTAATTATCCTATATAATAAAAGGCTAATATGCAAATTGGCTGACTGGTGGAATGACCGGTTGCTATGATGTGCACTGACCACCAGGGTGCAGACACTCAACTGCCCCCTGGTGGTCATTGTGCTCCCACAGGAGGAGCACCGCTCAGCCAGAAGCTGGGCTCATGGCTGGTGAGTGTGGCAGTGGTGGTGGGAATCTTCCCGCCTCTGCGGCAGCACTAAGGATGTCCGACTGCCGGCTTAGGCCCACTCCCCATGGCAGTCAGACATCCCTTGAGGACTCCCAGACTGCCAGAGGGTGCAGGCTGGGCTGAGGGACCTCCCCCTCCCCTGCCCTGAGTGCATGAATTTCATGCACTGTGCCTCTAGTGTAACATAAAGAACCACTTTAGCTATTATCCCATTATTTTTGGTATGTTGTGTTGTTACCTTCATTCAGTTAAATAAAATTTCTAATGTATCTTATGATTTTTTTAAAATCTCTGGATGATTTAGCATCTTTTAATTTTCTATTTGGAGATTTTTCACAATATTTTTCTCTTATGATTCTTTGTTTAATTCCCTTGTATAATTTGTATAATCTCAGATATTTTATATAATCTCAATTAAATTTATTGAGACTAGTTTTATGGGCCAGAATGTGGTCTATCCATATGAATGTTCCATGTGTGCTTAAAATTGTTTATTCTACTTGCCATAGGCTGAATAAATGGCCCAAACAGTGGTAATCTTTGGTACCTGTAACTGCTGCCTTATTTGGCTAAGGGGCTTTGTAGATGTGACTAAATTAAGGATTTTGAGATGGGGAGATTACCCTAGATTATCCTGGTAGACCTAATATAATCACAAGGGTCCGTATAAAGGAAAGAAAGAAGGCAAGAGGCTCAGAGGAGATCTGACTACAGAAGCAGAGTTTGAAGGGATGTAATTGTTGGCTTTAAAGATGAAAGAGGGCCACGAGTAGAGAAGGTAGGCAGCCTCTGGAAGACAGAAAAGGCAGGGAACTGATTCTTCCAGAGAGCCTCCAGAAGGAATGAAGGCCTGTCAACACCTTCATGTTGGTCCAGTGAGAATCATGACCTCCAGACTGTCAGGTGATACATTTGTATTTATATTTTGATGTGTGGCATTTATTATCTAAGTTTGTGGTTATTTATTACAACAGCAATAGGAAATTAATACAAATAACTATGTGATTGTCTTTAGTAAGTTATAATTCCCGCTGTCTTCTCTAAATTACCAAAGTGAGGTTAATAATGTTCTATCTCATAGGATAGTTTTGAGAATTAAGGGAAATTATAAGCGGAACAAAAACACAGCCTGATTTCTGCTACACGTAAGTGTTCTGAAAATATAGGACTCCTTTGTTCTCCTCACATGTTGAAACACAGCATCACCATGGGGTTCTAATTAGGGTGAAGATATAATTAAACAATACTTTGTGATGATAAACCTTACACCAGCCACAGAGGCTGAGGAACCAGGGGCTGCTGTAATGATGTGGGTATGAGATCCTGGACTAACGGATAACAATGGGAATAGAAAGGAAAGAAAAGTTCAAGAGATATTTCAGAGAAGCTGGTGAAATATTGTTTGTGGAGTACAAAGAAGTGGCAAGAGCCAAAGATAACTCCTAGCAAATATGTCCCTGCTGGGATTAAATTTAAAAAAACTCATTAAGACTTTAGGATCTAGGAAGAAGATTATCACTAGATAAGCCAACTGTCACCTCTAATTCTGAGCAAATGTGTGAAGTCTCTATTGCTAGTGCTCTGGAATACCATTCTCTAAACTGCTCCATTTTTCTCTGATAAACTCTTGACTATGTCAATGAATATTAGATATGTTCTAGGACAGTATTTTCCAAACTGTAGTCCGTGACCTATCAGATGTCATGAAATAAACTTGGTAGTATGAACATATCATTTTTTAAATGTAATAGAACAGGATAGAAGAATAGAGAAAACTTGTGTATGTGACATAGAGTGGTAGGATTATCTTCGTGTGTGTGTGTGTTTGTGTGTGTGTGTGTGTGTGTGTGTGTGTTGGGTTGCAATTCAAAATGTCTTTCTTGTGGGTCACTGTCAAACATGTTTGAAAAACCTAATGTTAGAGGCATCAATCTATTCATACTCTTTTCAAGTCAAAGAGGTCAGACTCCAGGGCAATTGTGATCACAAGTTTCCTTCATTCTTCACTGCCTGAGTTTGATCTCAGGCTAGAAGAAGAGTAATAACCATTTTAATTTGCTATTAATTGACTTCTATAAGGCAAACCCACTAAGAGATGGGTTTATGAGTATGCCTTCAGATAACCTGTTAATCACTTTATAAATAACCATTCATTTAATATTCACTTGAGAGATGCATACTACTATGGATAATTTGGTTAATTCATCATTATGGTGTTCCAAGGCTTTCTTTGTACATCTTGAAGTCACTATAATTCCAAAATTAACCAATTCTACCAGTATCCAATCTTGAGACATGGTTTTGTGATAGGCAGGCTAGACTTCATTTATGATGAACTTTGGTGAAATTCCAGTAGCCAAAATTGCACAAATTTTGGTAAGGCTTCTAATTCATCAAAGGGTAGACACTTTCTTTGGGTCATTAAAAGTTAAGCCCCAAAAGTAGCATTTGGAGGTATAAAATAGTTGTAAAGTAATCTAAACTTCAGAGTGCCTCATATCTTTTTATAGATCGTGATTCTTTATGGAAAGATAGAAAGTTATTTAAAAAAAACTTGGATACTAGTTGCAATCCCTTGATAAATTAATGATAGCTTAAAGACTTCTTTTTAATATAAAATTAAAATGAATAGCTGATAAAATGCTATTTGAATAAGGATTGGAGCACTTTGGGGACTCTCACAAACAAGATGATGGATGAAGTGTTAAGTTTCATTTCTAAAGTAGTCAGGTGAGTTTTAGTAACATAAAATAAAATCTCAAATTTAAAATGAGTTACTACTTATTCAAACTAACTGCAAGCAATCTTTTCAAAAAATATTTTTTTATTATTTCAGAGAGAAAGGGAGAGGGAGAGATAGAAACACCAATGATGAGAGAGAATCATCGATTGGCTGCCTCCTGAATGCCCCCCACTGGGGATTGAGCCCACAACCTGGGCATGTGCCCTGAATGGGAATCGAACCACGACCTTCTGATTCATAGGTTGGCACTCAACCACTGAGCACACTGGCCAGGCTACACACAATCTTGACAGTAAAACAATGCTAGGTGATTTCCTGATCAATTTTTATTTATTTTATATTCATATTCCTAAATAGAATGCAGTAGACAGTTTTTACTTTATAAATTATCTCTCCCTTATACCTAGGGAGAATTTTCCTATGGAAGACAGTGTATGACTTCTTGGTCATATATGATGTGAGATTTTTCTCATTTCGTGGGACTTAGTGTTTTTAGTCTTCAACTTTTCCGTTTTGAACAGATTTCAAAACAAATCAATAGACACATTGGGACATTGGTTATTTTGGGCTAATGTTGGGTGAATGAATATTCCAGGAGATTCTGACATTGTGCCAAATGTCTTTAAGTCTAAGTTATAGTTATAGAGTCATGTTTTTAATGAAACTTTCAGATTTGCCAAGAGAACCTTTTTTTTAAATATTGTTACCCATTACTATAATCAAAGGACTTGTCTACAGAGAGGTTGATAGAGGGCAGTCAAGTCTTATGCACTGCATAAATTATATCATTAGGTGTCTTAATATGGATTGACTTGTTCTCAAGACCTAAAAACTAAACACAGCAGAGAGCTTAATCCCATGACAAATGAAAGTTCTGTGCAAAGATCACAGACAGCATATAGCAAATGGAATTTCTGGAAACCACACTGTCCTCTAATATAGACCTGATAAATGGTCATCTAAAACTGTAATTTGCAAAAAAAAAAGAAAAAAAGAATTTAATGTTACTTCTTCAGGATAACAAGAATCAAAGAAAAAAAATGTAACATGTTCATTAGAAGCAGAAAAGATTAATGCATTCAATTTAATGTTCAATGCAGGCATTTTGGGGGAGGGGGATAAATGATGAAACCAGATTTACGTTAATGCTTTTGGCTATTATTCCTGAGATTCTTGTTGAAAAAAAAATTGTATTATATGAGATAGCTTATTCAATGCTGCATTTAAGGTAAGACCAAATCTCTGTGGTTTAAATATGGAGAAGTCCAGCTGTAACCGGTTTGGCTCAGTGGATAGAGCATCGGCCTGCAGACTGAAGGGTCCCAGGTTCGATTCCGGTCAAGGACATGTACCTTGGTTGCGGGCACATCCCCAGTAGGAGGTGTGCAGGAGGCAGCTGATCAATGTTTCTCTCTCATCGATGTTTCTAACTCTCTATCTCTCTCCCTTCCTCTCTGTAAAATCAATAAGATATATTTTGAAAAATAAATAAATAAATAAATAAATAAATAAAGGAGAAGTCCAACTGTAGTGCTCCTTTAGTTTTTCTTCCCAAAAAACAATTCTTGCAATTCTATTTTTAAAATAACATTAGTATTATAAATAATAATTTGTATTATGCAAATAATAAGAGTAAGATTTTTAATTTTTAGTGGTAATTTAAATAAGACATACTGGTCAAATGTTAAAGAATTATCATTATGACTAATTGCTAAAAAGATTTATATTAAATCAATTATCCAGTTGAACTGGTTCATTAGTCCACAGTCTGTTTGACTGCTGGAGAGTGTAAAAAGAATCTCCATTTTTCTCTCTTTTCTGTTTTGGCCCTGCCTCCAGGACAGTCCCAGGTGTGGAAGTATATAGTAATAGCCACAGGTATGTGAATCCCCAATAGAAAATTCTTCTCTAGGTAAAAGAAACTGAGAAAAGAGTTCCCTGCTGTGATTCAAAAATTGGAAAAGGAAAGGAACTAGAATACCCAAAACCATTTTGAAGAAGAAGGAAAAAAAATGAGATAACTCAGAATTCCCAATTTTCAAATTTAACGTTATGCAACAGTAAACGAGAGTGTGATATTTATGGAAGGATATATACATTACTAAGTGGAGCCGAATAAACAGTCCAGCAATAACCCACAAACATATTTTTACTCTATGTAAATTAAAAATAAATTATAAAATCAAAAGTTACAAAATGTTTATAGCATCAGTTTTATATCACTGTATTGGAAGAATGAGGGGAGGAAAAATGTCTGTGTGGTAGGTGGTGAAGTTAAAGAGTTAAATCCTGATCTTCTGTTGTAGGTAGTTAATAGATAATTTCCAATATTAAAGCATTAAAAATCATCATTTTAAAGCACGTTATTTAGAAATATATATATATATATATTTTCTAATATATATATATTAGAAAAAATGGTGAAGAGTTGAAAGTGGTTGTTTCTGTGCAGTGGTATTCTGGGATAGGGACACAAGCAAGAATTGCTGTTTGATAATGTATGACATGTATGAGTTAGAGTATAGTTATATGTAATTGTTCTCTAATACATAATATAAAATAAGTGGGATTTTAGAGGGTGGGAACCAGTTTTGGCTATGAAAACAGGAAGAACAAAGACCAGTTCTATCTAATTAGAGTTCTTAACTTGGTGGTAATGGTGGATCTGGTAGGTCCAGGGGCCAATGAAGGAAATGAGCTGTCTAGAAGGGACCTATGGTCCAGGAATAGTAGAACGAGTGATTGGCTCAATCTTGAATGCCAGGGTGGTTTGGACTAAGAAGTCTGGAGGTATTTAACTCAGATGAAAAGTAACTGACTCCACCTATGTGACCTGAGATAGACCACTTACCTTCCTGAACCTCAATTCCATAACTGTAAAAGCAATTATCTTTAAGGGTCACTTCTGATTCTATGATAAAATTAGAGTTCCAGAATGATTATTCTGTGGCAGGGGGATTGGGAGAGACACAAGCAGGCAGTCTAATTTAGAGTCATTATAATTATCTGTTTTAGAGGCCTAATGGAAAATATCAGGTATTTATTTTGAGGAAGAAATGAAAGATAGCAATAATATATGAGGAAAAGATTCTCAAACTCACTGGTCTCAAAATTCCTTTAAAACACTTGCTTTTAATTATTCAAAATTCCAAAGAGCTTTTAAAAATTGGGGTTATATTGATCAATGCTTACTGTCTATATATATAAAAGGCTAATATGCAAAGTGTCCCCTCGGGAGTTCAACCGGGAGACTGGGAGTTCAATCGCTCACTATGATGCCTGCTGACCACCAGGGGGCGGCATGGAATGAAGAAAAGCACCTGCTGGCAGCTGGCAGCCATAGAAGGAAGGCCCCGGCTGGCAGCTGGAAGGCCCTGATTGGTTCTGGTTGCTGGCCAGGCCTAGGGACCCTATCCGTGCATGAATTTCATGCACCGGGCCTCTAGTATTAGAATAAAGCACAAATGTGTACAATCCCACACAATTTTGTATGTCATAGGGACCTTGGGCACCTCTTGTGGTTTACCCATAGATTACATGCTGAAAACATCTGAAGTTTGAGGTAAAAATAAATGTGCAAGGCAAATCTGATTTTGCCAGGATAATTTGGATTGGTTCTGAAGAATGAAGTACACACTTCAGTTTGATGTTGTCAAGCCAAGAAACTTTTTTGTTTAAATCATGTCACTGCACTAGATGACCTTTAAAATCCCTTCAAAACCCAAGATTATATTATTCTATGATTCATCCTTATTGGCTAGTTAGACTGTTCTGATATCATTTCTATGTTGCACCACCCTCACTTCACTAGAATTATGTCCAATTGGCCTCATGTTTATTCCCCAGAAACTAGTCATAAATTTATCTTCCAATTTTCTTTGGTTAATTTGGAAAATGTCTAGTGAATTAAAAAGTCAATTTCCAGGGAATAAAACACAATGGCAAATAGCTTATTTATTATACTCATACATACTTCTATGACAAGGAACAAGAGAGGAAGTGTGTTTTGGCTAAAGTATTGCATTTTTACAATTCAAAATCTTTGTTAGCTAGTAAATTCCATTATTATTTCCGACATCACTTTTCTAATAGGAAAAGATTTCCATTTAAAAAAATCTTTATCCAAGTGTACATACCAATTGAGCATGGTCTTCTCTGCTTGGGAAGGGCTACCGTGCCATGAATCAGCATGCACACATGATTGCAGGAATACCAAGAGCGAATTGTGACCTTGAATACATCATGCATTCTTCAGGACTTTAGAAAAAATTTGGAGGAAGATAACTCACTAAACTTCAAATTAGTGTTTATGTAACACAAAACACCCAGCTGATCATTAGGAAATGCAGTCCTAAGTGTGGATTTTCCAAATATAGAAATGTTTGCAATTGGAAAAGAAAAAGTTCAGACCTTATTTTTAAATTTCAGGGTTTATTATAGAGACAGAATCCATAGCTCGGAGGAGGGTAAAATGTAGAATTTATAGGTTTGCTGGGAAGAAAATGAAATTTATATAAATGAATAACAAACCCAATTCTCTGACTAAACTTTCTCAAAGTGAAATTTAGCTTAATTTCAAACTGAAGTCAGCTAATTGTCATGCTATTATCTTTTGAATTGTTTTCTGCCTTATTCTCCTTTCTACCTAGCTTAAAATTCTCACTATGTAAAATTCCTGGTGAAATACTCCTTTGTACCCTAGACTGGAATGCTAGCCCTTTCTCATTAATGAGGATACATCAAGGCTTTAGTGAGTCAAAGTCTTGTTTCTGAGGGTAACACACATACTTAAATGTCGTTAAGAAGAGAGAGAGCCTACCTCTGTCCTCAAATCTCCCCTTACACCCCGCCTCCCACCTCCTTTTCCCAAAAAGCAAGCCTGAGTGCTTCAAGTGGCAGGAATATGCTTAGGAGTATCTGGCACAAGCCTACCATCAATACCTGAGCAGTGGCGATGTCTCGGACAGACATTACCTACCTGATGTCTTTTCTACCGCCAGTGTAAAGGTGAGGGTTACTGTCTGTCTTTTACAGATAGGGAACCTTAGTTTGGTACATGAGAGAAGTAGGCCTGTGTTCTCTTTGACCAGGTCATTTGTACTTTCTTCTCTGAAGGGTGATGCTGACCCCATTCCTAAGTAATGGTTGAATTGACAGATATGAATAAAGCATATTAAAAGACACAGAAGCGATTGCACTCAAGTGAGAGCCTGGTAGCTTGAGCATCTTTCTCAACCGATTGGCATTAATTAGCTCAAATTACAGAAGATTCCTCTCTCACAAAATAAGTCTTCTGAGAAATCAAATAGACCAAATGTTGAGAGAATGGGGATCCATGGAAACTCATAGATTGCTATAAAGGAGAAGAATGGCTTTGGAAAAACAATTAGGTGCTGTCATGTGAGACGAAGCATGCAAACAGCCAGAAATGCCTTTCTAAGGCAGGTGTATGAGACGAAGTGCAACGATGATGCTCCGGAAGCCACAGGGGAGGCTGTGCAGAGCAGCTCCATTTAGACTTCTAGAAAGCCAGAAGCAACACCATGTCAACAGGAATACAAATAAAGGCACTCTGGTCCGGTCATACAAAGACCTGGTATACAGCAGGAAAAATCAGTGATCTGTACTCCACAGAACAGCATGGATTAACCTTAGAACTATAATGTTAAAAATAGAGAAATACAATTCTAAAAATAGAAATATAACGTTAAATGAAAAAAAGGGCAAGTTCTAAAAAACTGTATGTAGTATGATATCATTTTTATAAAACTCAGAAACTAAATGCCATGTTGTTTAAGCATATAGATATATATGATGGCATCATTTTAAAAAGCAAGGGAATGTTAAACATAAAATTCTGGATGCTGGTTAACTTGGGGCATGGTGGAGGAGGCAGACAGAGGTGGAGGTCAGAAAGAGCCCACAGTAGAGGCCAATTATTGGTAATGTTGCAATTCTTGGATTCCAGGGGCTTCAGAAATTGCAAAGAGGTAAAGGAGAAAGAAGGAACGTAAGGGATATTTTCTTTCATTTTTTTCTGCCTCTAACCTAGGATAAATAAATAAATAAATAAATAAATAAATAAATAAATAAATAAATAACCGAGAGGCCCAGAGCAATTCTGGTTGTTAGAAGAACTGTGGTTGTGTCGCTCTTGACCTCTTGCTTTCCTCAACACACAATGCCTCCCTCACGAAAAGTGTCCACAGTCAAGCTCACTCTCCACTCCAAACATGAAGCCTGCATCCAAGCCCACCATGAGCTGCCTCCAGAGAACCCACTCATTCTGTGTGCTTGTCGACTGTGTCATAGCTCAGCTCGAGTCTCAGCAAGATAAGCTCTTCAAGGGAGAACATTTCCAGCTGTTGTGGTCAGACAGCAGCAGGTTCTTATCTGAGGACAGCAGGGCCATGTGGCATACCGCAGCCTGGGCCGGGTGGGGAGGGGGGAAAGCATGTGATCTCTGTACACAGTAGCCAGGTCCAATAGACAGCAATTAGCACCAGGAGAATGAAGAAGAATGGGACATATACATAACCTTCATAAAAATGTCACAGGGAAGAAGACTAACAAACCATATGGATCCACACCAGGGCTCTCCCAGGGATGGCCTTTTATGTTACAGTAGGCCAAGTGATAGCTTTTAAAAAGAGATGTCTTTTCACTGCGTGTCTTTCCAACAAGCCCTACCAAGGGAAGTAAAGAAATAGGCTGCCTTCTTGGCTAGTGTGGCTCAGTGGTTGAGCGACGACCTAGGAACCAAGAGGTCACCAGTTTGATTCCGGGTCAGGGCACATGCCAGGTTGTGGGCTCAATCCCCAGTAGGGGCATATAGGAGGCAGCCAATAATGAAGTTTCCCTTTCATCAATGTGTCTATGTCTCTATCCCTCCCCTTCCTTTATCTAAAAAATCAATAAAAACCTATATATACTAGAGGCTCAATGCACGAAATTCATGCAAGAATAGGCCTTCCTTCCCCTGGCTGCTTGCGCCAGGTTTCCTCTGGCACCTGGGACCCAGGCTTCCCTTGCAGTCCCAGCTTCATCCAGAAGGACATCTGGTATAATTAGCATATTACACTTTTATTATATATAAAGAAACATGTGCTGTTGGATGAAATGTGACAAACACTTTAATC
The DNA here is from genome assembly GCF_963259705.1 of Myotis daubentonii. Classification (NCBI taxonomy): domain Eukaryota; kingdom Metazoa; phylum Chordata; class Mammalia; order Chiroptera; family Vespertilionidae; genus Myotis; species Myotis daubentonii. The sequence continues at coordinate 22,819,558 of NC_081845.1, read as the reverse complement.
TCGATATTTTGTGGCTTTTTCTGCTCCAAGTTTTTGGGTAAGTTGTCTCAGCTGTATATATTCACAATTAATTAAGTGGACCACCTCCTCCTGTAATATTTTCTCTTTTACATTTAGTGATGGTGTTATAACCTAAGGGTATGTCAGAAATTTTCTCATCCATTTTCAAAAGACCAATTCTAGGTGTGTGTGTGTGTGTGTGTGTGTGTGTGTGTGTGTTTTCACTCTTAGCAAAGAAACAAGTTCTTTCTTGCTTATTTAAGTAGAAAAATTATTATTCAAAAAGATTTTGTGTCACCAACAAGATCTGAGATGGCCGCAGAATGAGTTCCAAGAAATAGGCAGGCACTAAGGAAAAGATTGAGCGAAACCATAGCCAAACTCCAGCCACAGCAGGGGTACATAGGTCAATACTGACACTGATGGTGACCACAAGATCATAGGGTAGTGGACACATTGGCTTTACTGCTGCACTGCCTGTTTCCTCCCAGAAAACTGAGGATGGGCCACCACTACCACAGCCAGAAAGAAAAATTGTTCGACTCCACTTTGAGACATCAACTTCTGATTCAAACTCTGAAGATCATTACTCAGTTAATATATACTGAGCACCTAAAATGTGCCTGATGCCACTCTAGGTGTCTGGGATATAGGGCAGAAAGAATAAACAAATGCCTCCATCCTCTTAGAACTTATGTTCTATCGGTGTTGGGGGAGAGTGTGGCACCAGGAGACAGATCATAAACAACATGTAAAGTAAAGGAGTAAATTGTGTAAAATCATAGTAGGTGATAAATGCTTTAGGTAAAAAGAATTGAGTAAGGGGAGAAGGAGGGTGGGGCAGAAGAGTGGCTTGCAGGTGGTATTTTTTAAATGGAGTGGTTTGGGAAAGAGTAACATTCCAGCAAAGATTGCAGAAACATAAGAATGGGAGATGTTGTGGCCATTGTGGAGCATACAATCAGGCACAGGGGCCATGAATTTCAGAGGGCACAAGCACAATGAAATGGTTTGCAAGATTGGAGAGGGTGGGAGAGGGGCACAGTATAGAGGTGTGCTGAGACTTATGGGGAATAAAAGCAGGAGATAAGGGGTTAACTAGGGGCCCAAGGGCATTTTGTGGTGATTGATATAAACAGGAATACAGGGATAAATGAAAGTATTTCCTGGGTGAAGTCAAGGAAGAGAATGCGCATTATGGGCTTGGGTGGGGTGGGGGTGGGGGTAACTTGCAGCTCCTTATCAGCAGAGCAGGGAAATTTGGGGTATTTGGTCTAAGTCTCAGGTTGTAGGTCCTTGAATCTGGTGGTAGAAGACCTGGAGGGAGAGGTGGTCACGAACCCCCTTATTGGAGGAAATGCAAGGTTATATTAGGTGTTTGGGCTCTGCCTTGATACTTGTCAGTGGGATTGTTAGTGACTGAATGTTTGTGTCCCCTCTCCCCAATATATATGTGCTAAATGCTAATGCCCAATGCCACAGTAGTTGGAGTGAGGCCTTTGGGAAGTGATTGGGTTATGAGGGTGGAGCTCTCATAAATGGGTTCCTTTATAAAAGAGACCCCAGAAAGATGGCTGTCTTTGGACCAAAAAGTGAGCTCTCATCAGACACTGACTCTATAGTTGCCTTGATCTTGGACTTCACAACTTCCAGAATTATGAGAAATAAAAGCTTGTTGTTTGTAAGCCACCAAGTTTATAGTACATATTTTGTTATAGCACCCTGTACAGACTAAGAAAGGAATTGAGTTTTCTGGAGAAGCTGGTGGTTACTTCCGGTGTGTGAATTTTGTCTTGACTCATGATGATGGGGAAGAAAGTCTAGATGACCTTGTAAAGTCATCTGACCAGCTACACCTAGGTCAGGGGCCTTACCCTATTCACAAACAGGGTTGGTAAGCAGAATATGTGACCCATATCATGGGCCATTTGTCCTATGGTTCCTAACAGTTGGATTTTACTCCCTGCACACTCTTGATGCTATTTAATATGTGTCTCTGCCCTCTGCATTTCCTGGAGGTGTTTTCATCAGTAAGCACATGATATCTGGTTATCTCTTTTAGGAGATATTGGCTGTTATTGATGCTAATTGCCTCGCTCAGTTAATTCATTTTTTTTTGAAAATGATTTTTAAAATTCCAAAATTAATTTTTATATATTAGTTTTAGCTTAGTTTTTAGTAAACTTTATGTTTTAGAATAGTTCTAGATTTACAGAAAAATTGGACATCACAAAGTGTTCACATATGCCCTCTCCCCCAGTTTTCCCTCTAATTATGTTACACTGGAATGTAATTGTACATTTACGATTAGTATGTATGGTACAATGATATGATTAATGAACTAATATGAATACATTATTATTAGAGTCCATATGTTATTCAGATTTTCTGAGTTTATAGCTAACTAGAGGCCCGGTGCACAAAATTTGCCCTTTCACAATCTGGGTGCCCTCAGGGGATGTCTGACTGCCAGCTTAGGCCCACTCCCAGACATCCTTAATGCAGCCGGACATCCTTAGCGCTGCCGCAGAAGTGGGGGAGGATCCTGCCACTGCCACTGCGATCACTAGCTGTGAGCCCAGCTTCTAGCTGAGTGGCACCCTCCCTGTGGGACCACACTGACCACCAGGGGGAAGCTCCTGCATTGAGCATCTGGCCCTTGGTGGTCAGTGCACATCATAGCAACTGGTTGTTCTGCCATTCAGTCAATTTGCATATTAGCCTTTTATTATATAGGATGTCCTATTCTAGAATCCTATCCAGGATACTATATTACATTGAGTCTTTTTAAAAATTTTATCTTTATGTTGAAAGTATTACAGATGTCCCCTTTTTCCTCATTGATCCCTTCTAGACTCCCCTGCCCTCCCCACCCCACCCCCTGCCCTCCCCACCCCACCCCCTGCCCAAGGCCTTCACCACACTATTGTCTGTGTCCATGGTACATTCAGTTTTCATGTCTCCTTAAACTCCTCTTGGCTGTGACAATTTTTCACTCTCCTTGTTTTTGGTGACCTTGACAGTTTTGAGGAGCGCTGGTCAGGTATTTTGTAGAATCTCTCTGAATAAGGTTGGGTCAAAGTATTTGTCATGGTGAGACAGGTTATATGTTTTGGGGAGGAGATCAATTTTTCTCTCTGCCTGCAGAGTTGGGGGAGGGGAGCCTTTCCCACATCTTCATCATGAGAACATAGTAGGGTTTCTGAGGGTAAGACCCATGAGAGTGTGGGGTCTTCATAAGACTTTGGCGCCCAAGAGTCTTTCAGTCTCAAGCTAGTCCACACGCAGCCTCCAGTGCTCTGTCAAAATTACCATTTAAAAATTTGTTCCACCTGGCTGGTGTGGCTTAGTGGTTGAGCATCAACAAATGCACCAGGAGGTCACGTTTCAACTTCTGGTCAAGGCATATGCCTGGGTTGTGGGCTCAATCCTTAGCGTGAGGCATGCAGAAGGCAGCCAATCAATCATTCTCTCTCATAATTCATGTTTCTATTTTTCTCTCCCTCTCCTTTCCTGTCTGCAATCAATAAAAACATATTTAAAAACATTGTGTTCCTTCCTTTTCATAGCTCCAGTGAGTTCTGCTTCAGGTGAACAGACCATAGTTAATGATCTGGATACAATAGCCATGTCTTGGTTATTGTAAATAATGTTTCAATGAATATAGAAGTGTATATATCTTTTTGAGTTTGTATTTTTGTTTCCTTTGGCTAAATACCCAGAAATGGAATTGCTAGATCAAATGTAGTTATGCTTTAAAATTTTTGAGAAACCTCCATACTGGTTTCCATCGTGGCTGCACCGCTTTTCATTCCTGCCAAAAATACACAAGGGTTCCTTTTCCTTCACATCCTTACCAACACTTCTTACTTCTTTTTTTGTTTTTTGTTTTTGTTTTTGTTTTGTTTTACAATAGCCATTCTGACAGGTTTAGGTGAAATTTCACTTCTTATGCAAACCGCTCGGTGTGAAGCTAGAGAAATTTAGCTGCCTGAAGGAGACAGGCTCATTATTACCCTCCAGATTACTGAGAATGCAGTGAGTTTCTAGTGGTCTATATCAACTCAGTTCACTCTTCAGAGAACCCTCAAGACATTGTTTCTGTAGTTACATTACACAAAAAAACTGTATCTGTAGCCAAACTAAATTCTATGCTCACCTTATCAACATTATAAAACAGTTTCTCCTGTATTAGACAAGTATAATAGCAATAAATCAATTTTAGTGTTTTAACATTAAAACCTTGTCTCTTTTTTTTTGTTGGCTCTAAAAGTGATAGCACATCATTTATAATGCACCCTGAACCAAGAATGCCCTCTTATAAAAGTCCTCAGTTTGTTTTTCCTCTGTAGAACAATATCCCTATAAACTGCAGATAATCCATTGGTAAAACATGGAAACTGTCTTTGATGATTTTAACTATACTAAGTAAAAAAGTAATTTTGGACCAAATGTACGAGAAAACTTTATACTCTCCTTTTATTTCTGTATGTCTAATTAAAGAAGGGTCTAAGTATTAATTTAGGAAATCATCAACTTTAAATGATAAAGGAGATGAGTGTTTAGGTACCAATAATTCCCAAATCTATCTTGGATATGTCAGCATTTGATAAGAAGGAAAATGAAGCCATTAATAATTCTGCTTTACTGTTTAAAATTTGTTTTAAACCAAGGCAATATGCCTGGATTTAATTTAAATCAGTCTGAGAGAAAGATAGTGCAGTAAGAGTAATTAGGAAACCCGCTTGACTCTATAATCTCTTACACCACATGGGCCAGGCCTTCAAAGCAAAATTATAAAGGCGTTTCTCTGGTTCCCTTTCCATTCACCCCAGATCCACCTGGAAAATACTTGAAGATCTATGCAAGACCTCAGATTGAGCATACCAACTCAATTCCAAGGAATTTTCCCACTTAAACATTCAGCCAGGTCTAATGTGATGAGGTCTGCTGTTATTTTCTTTCAGTCACCAAAGTGTCAGTCAGATTTTTCACTTGGAGATGCAACTGATGATTAAAAATGGTAGATCCACTAGAATTAGTATGAAACATTTTAGATGAAAGAAAAAACATTTGATATTTTCTCTGCATCTCTGTATTGCTGAATCCTTGATGTTAATAGTTTTACTGTGATGTGTATCTATGTGGGTTTATTTTATATTTATCTCGTTTGTGGTTCATAAAACTGCTTAAGTGTGTGGCTTGATATTTACTACAAATTTATGAAATTTCTTAATCATATTTCTTCAAATGTTGTTTCTGTCCCACTTTGAACCTTCTCTCCTTTCACACATACTAGACCTTTTTACATGCTAGATCCTTTTTAAAAAAATATATTTTAATAATTTCAGAGAGAGGAAGGGAGAGGGAGAGAGAGATTGAAATATCAATGATGAGAGAGAATCATTGATTGGCTGCCTCCTGCACGCCCCCTACTGGGGATTGAGCCTGCAACCCAGGCATGTGCCCTTGACCGGATTTGAACCCGGGACCCTTCAGTCTGCAGTCCGATGCTCTATTAATTGAGCTAAATTAGTTAGGGCCATGCTATATCTTTTAATTATGTTCAATATGTTTCTTATAATATATTCTTTCCCTCTGTTTTTCCTTACTGTACTTCACTCAAGCTGTTTTTATGCCAATCTATTTTTCAGTTCTCTAATTCTCTCATCAGTAATATCTAGCTTTCTGTTAAGCCAGTCCATTGAGTTCCTAATTTTGGTAATTATATTTTTCCAAACTAGAATTTTATTTGATTCTTTCCTCTTAACTCTAGTTCTCCACTAAAGACCTCCCATCTTGTTTATTTTCCTTGAACATATGAACCACTATTCTTTTAAAATCAGTGTCTGATAATTCTACTATTTGGCTCTTCTTTGGATATATTTCTACTTTCTCCATTTTTATTTTAAATGTTTGATTCTGTTTCTGGTATAACTGGTCATTTTTAATGGATGTCAGTCATTGTATGTGCAAAAGTTTAAGGATAGTTTGAGACTCATGATAATGTTAATTTTCTACAGAGAAGACTAACTTTTGCTTCTGACAGACAGACAATTAGAGTAGAAATAGGTCATCTTAATATGCAATGGGTTGAACTAAATCAGGTATTTTTCAGTAATTGTGAGAGGTAGTCTATTTTGATACTTTCCTGCCCTCAGCTAAACATCTGGGGGCATTTTATCAGAATCTTCTATAATGAGGCCTGATCTCTAGTTTTGTTTCCTCAGCCCTTGCAACTGTTGGAAACTTTGAAGACCCAAATTCCTGAGTTACCTGTTTTGGTTTGGTTTTTAGCTTCTCAGCTAAAAATTACAGATTGGCAAAAATTTCAACAAAGTGGGCAACAGTGAATGTTGAGTTTATGTCTCTGTTTTCCTTTTTCTTTGGAATCTTGGCTCCACAAGTCCTAGCTATTTTGATTGTTTCCTGAAGTCTTAAAACAGATTTTTAATTTTTCAGATTTTTCACTTTATATTAAATGATGATTTAGTCTTTTTCAATGTAGTCAGGTGTAGCCAGATGTACACACACTCTGACTATTTTAATTTGTAAACCCATTTATTGTATTGAGGTTAAGGATACTTTTATATATTTACTGATCATTGTGTTTTCTTCTCTGTGAATTCTTTGCCCACTTTTTATTGGGTTGTCTTTTGGTTTATAACACATGAAGAATTCCAGATACTATTTGGGGGGAAAGGAGGTTTTAATATATCTGCAAATATCTCCCTCTAGTCTGTGACTTGTCTTAATTTTTTTATGTTACTTTTTGGCACACAGAAATTTTAAATTTAAATAGATATATTTTAAACATTTTTTTGTTTTTTTTAGAGTTTGTGTTTGGCTTAATAAATTCTTTTGTATCTTGATGTTATAGTGATAGTCTCTCAGGTTGTCTCCCCAAAATTTGCAGTTTTTATTTTCATATTGAGGACTTTAATTTACCAGGCATTTGCTTTTTTGTGTGTGTTGTGTTATATAGGAATAGCCCACTGTTTTAGTATCATTTATCAGAATGTCAGTTATTTTGCAATCATTTGGTAATTCCACCATCAATCATTTCTTTTTAAGATTAATTTTAGTATATTTTATGTATTCATATTATTTATGTCTGTTCACATAACTTTTTAATGACAGTAGTCATGCTCCCAAGTTGTCAACTTTCAAATAAAAATTATACACAAGAAAATATTTGTTTGTAAATATATTGATCTATCAGGGGTGGGCAAACTTTTTGACTCGATGGCCACAATGGGTTCTTAAACTGGACCGGAGGGCCGGAACAAAAGCATGGATGGAGTGTTTGTGTGAACTAATATAAATTCATAGTAAACATCATTACATAAAAGGGTACGATCTTTTTTTTTTTTTTTTTTTTTTTTTTAGTTTTATTCATTTCAAACAGGCCGGATCCGGCCTGCAGGCTGTAGTTTGCCCATGGCTGATTTTGATTGCTGCTATAGTATATTGACAAACAACATAGCACTTTCTATTTGGCACAAAATTTACACTCATGATGTTTATTTTGTCTCACAGAAAAATTCCAAAACGTGTAAGAAAGTATTCATTTTTGGTGACTTTAAATCAAAGCTCTAGGAGAGAAACTAAGATGGCAGCATAGGTAAACACCGGGAAGTTACTGCCTCCCACAACAACTTCAAAAATACAACGAAAAGACAAAACGGACATCATCCAGAACTACAGGAAGGCTGGCTGAGTGTAAATTCTACAACTAGAAGAAAAGAGAAAAGCACACTGAGACCCAGAGGAGCTGCGGAAGTAAAGTGCAAAGGTATGGAGGCTCGAGCGCGAGCGCGCGGCTGTCTTTTTGAATCAGGAGGGAGTCACAAGCTCCCGACTGCTCTGAACTCTGGTTCCGGGAAGTCTCTGGGGACCCAGGACTCATACGGGGAGAAACTGGACTGTCCGGCAGCAGGCAGAACTCTGAACTTGAGGGCGGCTTTCCCTCAGAGGTGCTTGCAGCAATTATCAGGACACTGAGACGTGCAGCCCTTTAGGGCAGGGCTTAGGACCAGCCATAGCTGCTTGCTCTGCCCCGTTGATTCCCTGAGACCCCGCCCCACCCAGGCTTTTGCATATGAATGCCCTGACCCTTTGCAACCTGAAAATTACCTAACAAATTACAGCTGAGCCAGACAGACCCAGAACTTCCAAGAGAAGGCCGAAGGCCCCACAGCAGCTTGCATTGCTTCACAGCTGGGCCTCATCAGGGCACCTCCAAACTCCAAAAAAGGAAGGGGAATCTGCAGTTCTCTTCGTAGCTCCTGCTGGGTAACCTCAGGCAGAGGCTAAATTAGTACCTCCTTAGATCCAAGAGCCAGTGTACCCAGTGGTCAGAGGGGGACCATCCAGATTACAACTCCTCAGATCCATAAGGGACACACCCAGGGGGCAGACTCAGTGAGCACCAAAGCCCCACTGCAGCAAGTCTTGCCCCAGAAGGGTGTCTTCAGCACAGAAGTTCTCCCACTGCAGACACAGCTGATTCTCACTGCCAATTGGCTTGGAGGTCAATTCATCCCAGTGATTCTACAACAATCAAGGCATAACTACAACAAGACTGTGCACAAAGCCCACAAGGGGGTGCACCAAGAGTGTCCACCTCAGGTAATTGGGGAGGCTGAGCCACTGGGCCCTACAGGACACCTAGCACACAAAACCACTCTACCAACACAGGGAAGCATAAAAAATGTGGAGACAAAGAAACAGGTCACAAATGACAGAAATGGAGGAAAGCAAACGACTGGATATAGAGTTCAAAACCATGTTTATAAGGTTTTTCAAGAATTTTATGGAAACCGCCGATAAATTTAGTGAGACCCTGGAGGATATGAAAAAAGACCAACTAGAAATTAAGCATACACTGACTGAAATAAAGAATAATATACAGAGATCCAACAGCAGACAAGAGGATCCCAAGAATCAAGTCAAAGATTTGAAATACGAAGAAACAAAAAATACCCAACTGAAAAAGCAAAAAGAAAAAAGAATCCAAAAATATGAAGATAGTGTAAGGAGCCCCTGGGACAACTTCAAGCGTACCAACATCAGAATTATAGGGGTACCAGAAGAAGAGAGAGGGCAAGATATTGAAAACCTATTTGAAGAAATAATGACAGAAAACTTCCCCTACCTGCTGAAAGAAATAGACTTACAAGTCCAGGAAGCACAGAGAACCCCAAACAAAAGGAACCCAAAGAGGACCACTCCAAGACACATCATAATTAAAATGCCAAGAGCAAAATACAAAGAGAGAATCTTAAAAGCAGCAAGAGAAAGACAGTCAGTTACCTACAAGGGAGTACCCATACGACTGTCAGCTGATTTCTCAACAGAAACCATGCAGGCCAGAAGAGAGTGGCAAGAAATATTCAAAGTGATGAATGCCAAGAACCTGCAACCAAGATTACTTTATCCAGCAAAGCTATCATTCAGAATTGAAGGTCAGATAAAGAGCTTCACAGATAAGGAAAAGCTAAAGGAGTACATCACCACCAAACCAGCATTATATGAAATGCTGAAAGTTATTCTTTAAGAAGAGGAAGAAGAAAAAGGAACTCTTACCATTTGCCACAGCATAGATGGAACTGGAGAGCGGATAAATACCACATGATCTCACTCATTTGTGGAATATAATGAACAACATAAACTTATGAACAAGGACTGATCCAGAGACGGAGAGGCATTGATTGGGCTGTTGGGCCTTGGAGGAAAGGTAGGGGAGGGTGGGGGTAAGGGGGAAAGATCAACCAAAGGACTTATATGCCAGCATATAGGCCTAACCAATGGACACGGACAATGGGGGGGTGAGGGCATGAGCGGGGCGGGGGGGGGGTAGGGGGCAAAGGGTGGGGATAAGGACACATATGTAATATCTTAATCAATAAAAAATATATTTAAAAAAATCAAAGCTCTAGAAAAATAATATTAGTAGTAGATAATATTTACTGAGTACTGATTATGGGCTTAGCAATGTTCTAAAAATTTTATATGTGCTTACTTATTTATAAGAAACTGAGTCAGGTTGCTACCATGATAAACATTTTCCAGATGAGAAAATTGAGGTACACTATAGTGCATTTTTACTGATGTTTATAAAGATAAGCAATGGAGAACAACTTTATTTTAACTTGTAAAATAAATAAAGTATTGCTACTATATAACTTTCAGGTGAACAGTGAGTTATGAATTTATATCTATATAAATCTATAATCTTTACTGTGATCTATGTCCACATTTATATTTCAAATTATGAATATGAATGCCATTATCATAGTCATCAATTATAATTTAATAGAAGTTTACCAGATTTGTGGCACTATACAAGGTGTTAAAATGAACTATAACTTGCTTGAACATTTGGTATGTTTGACTTTCACTATTATTTCCTTGATAATAGCTGCATTTCAAGAAATAATGCATTTTATGTGATGCTCTGGTGGTTAAAAACACATTTCACATAAATGGAGTAAAGGGCATTTAATGAGCTAAGCTCTATGCATGTGAAAGCCAACGGCAATATTAGAAATGGTGTTTATTTTATAGCCTAGAAACTGAATTTTAAATGCTAGTATATGTTTATATGACAGTTCTATTAAATATAAAAGAGCCCCATTGCAAGGGAAGTCCTTTACATAGCCTTTTTATACATTCTAAATAGCATACCCAGCCCTGCAACTCCTCATGTGAGACATTTTTAGAACCTTATTTATATTAAATCCATAACAAGCTAGCAACTAGAAAACTATAATGGGCACAAACGGCTAATAAAAATGAGATTGTTGAAAATACTTCTTAATAGCAACTTAGAAAGAATCCTGATAAAACGAAGTCCAGGTTCGGTGTCTCTGGAAGTCTGCCACCCCAGTAATCACAGACCACAGGTACTCCCCCTTTTCCATCTTTGTTGCTTTCATGGCTGGAAACTAAACAGCAATGTCCTTTAAGATTGGTATTTGCCCTATTTTTCATTCCAGTGCCTACTGAGCAAGAGGTGCTCTGGAAAAGCCCGAGGATTATTTACTGGGTGGCTCCTCTGAAGAAGTAGGACAGATGCTCTGAAACTGGTCAAAGAGGGGAGAATGCCAGCATGTGTGTGTACACGAGTCTGCATGTGTGTGTGAACATGTGCATGTGTGTTACATATGTTAAGGTCTGGACACTTGAAATCTGGATCACTTCTCAGCTAAACTTCTATGTTTAGACAAGCTGGCTAAAACGAACAGGTCAAACCCTTTATTTATAGAGTAAAAACTATTTGATCTGGGGTAGATAGCAGCTCTACAGTCAAACATGTGGGCCAAAGTCATTTTTATTGCTGCATCTTGCCGGATTCTGAAAAGGTTCATGTGGCCAACGATGTGAGCAAAGGAAAAATTCCCACAGAAGAATGGGCCAGTTGAGTGTGAAATGCTGCTTGAATAACCAAAAAATCCAGTACGTGTTTATATAAGTGAGAGTGTAAAACAATGGAGGAGGAAATACTTTAATTTCTGAACTGGAAGGAATCTAATAAATTTTGCTCAACCCAGGCTTTGGTTACACTCCTAGGGCAGTAGCCAAGGCAGAGACCAAAACAATGCTACCTCTTTTTATACTGAGGGATGCTAGAACCCTGTGGAATATAGCTTGAAAACTACGCCCTTACTGTAGTTATTGATGTCCTATGGTGAATGGTTCAAAGCTCATCCATGTTTGGAGTTGGATGTCACTCTTGAAGTTAGTGACATTTGCCTGTCACTGAGTGTAGAAATTCACTCCCCAGTAATCCTGATGAAGGGCTTCCAGTCTATTTCTGAACTCAGTGTTGGGAAGCTCATGACCTTAAAACTTGTCTAGCTTTACTTGTAAGGAAATTCTTTATAAGACAGTTCCCTTCCCATGTATGCTTAATTTATGTAAGCATGTCACTTAAATGAAAATGGCCACCAAAAAACAGCTTGCTCATTTTATAACTTTCCACTGTCGTTCTTGGAATTTCCCTTGGTGACAGAGAAGAATTATATATGCACATATATAAATTGTATTTTCAGCCTGTGTCATCTTGCTCAGTGCCTGAGCCTTTGTTGTGCTGAGTGGAGGGGAGTGCCTTAAAGATAACATCTCTGAGTTATTCCTGAATAGAGTATGTTTGGACTTGGAAAATAAAGTCAAAGAAATTAAGATTTTCTCATTTGCCATCTCAAGCTTTCATTCCCTCTTATCCAAGTTGGTTCTTTCAGTTGGAAGACTGTACTCCTTGAGAGGATTCTTCTAATGAATACAGTTTTTGGATATGAGATAGCAAGACATTAATGTATGGATAACATCCATTTGAATGCTTCTTAGTTCTTTCTAAATTTGATTTTTGATTAAGGATGCTAGCACTATACTTAATAATTATGTTATGTTAGGTTTTGACTTTTGTAGGTTTTAAGATCTGAGTCTACTAAGATATTTGAAACAATGTTGAAAACAAAAAGTAAAGTTACAGGACTAAAATTATAAAGCTGTAGAAATTAAGACAGTGTGATATTGCTACTAAGTTGGAAAAATATAAAAATGGAACAAAATAGTTTAGAAAATGACCCAAATTTAATGGACAACTTATTTTTAATAAGGTGCAAAGTTAATCCAGTGGTGAAAGAATAGTCTTTTCAAAAGGAGCTTAAACAATTGGATAACCATATGCAAAATAATGAATGAATAAACAAAACTTGATCCATACTACACACTTTATGCGAAGATTAACTCAAAATCGCTTACATACCTAAGTGCAAAACCTAAAACTATGCAATGTCTCAAAGAAAATGAGAGAAATCATTCATAATCTTAGATTAGGCAAAGATTTTTTAGATACAATACTAAAAGTGCAATCCATAAAAAAATTAAGAAATTGGACTTCATAATAATTAAAATTGTTCTTTGAAAAATGAAAGGACAAGCTAAAGGAGAAAAATCTTTGCCAAGTATGCATAAATATCTGATAAAAGATTAATATCTAGAACATATAAAGAACTCTCATAATAATATAAAACAAAGAATCCATTTTTTAAAGGGGCAAGAGTTTTGAACAGACACTTCACCTAAAAAGATACATGAATGGAAAATAAGCATAAGAAAAGATGTTCAACATTATTAGAGAAACGCAAATTAAAACTCTGATGCAGTAGGGTAAAGATTCTTTGCCAAGAATTGCTGTAGCTTTCTCTTTCAACAGTTCTTCTATGGAACCCAACTCTCCCCCATCCCAACCCCCGCCCCCCCCAGCTGGCCATTCCTCGGACCCTTCCTCATGGACCCCTCAGGCCATCCCTGGGCCCCTGCTGCCTGCTATGATGACCAGCACCTCATGCAGGCGTACAGATCTACCACAAGGACTCAGAGGTCACCATCAAACGTCAGATCAACTTGGCGATGGTGATGAATATGTCCATTATCTTGTAGGAGTTGTTCAAATTCTATACTTTAAATATAGGGCATACCCTCCCCCCAAATGTATATACACACTTTGAATAATTATAAAGGCAGTGTTTTTTAAAATACATTTTATTTTCAAAATTGAGCTATCAGCTGTTAAAGTGTGTATACATTTTTGGGGGACACCCTGCATGTGAAGTTTAGGTATGTCAACTAGACCTCAATAACTCTATAAAAAAACTCTGACTAGCATAAATTTAGTACAGGTTTATCTTTAAATGTATCTTTTCAACGAGGCTTTAAAGTGTTAGGCCTCGCACAGGAGTGGGAACACTGGAAGCAGCAGTGACTGCTACCCCCATTTGCCCATTCTAGCCAGTTTCCCTTTGGGTGTCTTGCTGCTCTTTCTAGGTTGTGCAGGGCTGCTACTGCTGTTGGCTGGCTCTTTTACTGCTCATCTCGTCTGCCTGAGATGTTGTTTTCAAGGCTTAGATTCTCAATGAGATCCTTTAAGAAAAGATAAGTGCAAAACTGGTAAGCACTCTTCTATTTCTTCCTTAAAAACACACACACCAGTTCTTAAAGTAAATAACATTGATTTTTATTTTGTTTTTGGATTGTTTTTTTAGGGAAGTGTCAAACAAAGTATTAACTTTAGCTTTGTTTCATATTTTACAAGTGAGAGAATAAGTTAGCATTCTTTCTAATGCAACTTGGTACAAGTAGATAGACTTTATTACTTTGGCTAAGAAAATTAGAAGGTGGGAGGGCTGGCCGATGGATCCCGATTCTTTAACTAAAGTTCAGCCCTCAGCCAAGAAGCCCCAAGTGACAAGGCTGGTTGCTTTTTCCGTGGGAAGCATTCACTAGTTTCATGGGTTACAAGGACCAAAAATCAAAGTCCACAGATGAAGGCCCTTCTCTGCAAAAATCTGTCCTGCTTCTGTTTCTGCGTTAACGGCTGCGTGTCTCTTCTTTCGTGGGGCCCCTTTCTTTATCTCTTTCTGTGTGGCTGTGTGTGGTCTCCTTGCATGTCTATTATTATCTCTTCCCTCTTCTTTAACTCTTGTAACTATATCATGAAGTTATAAGTTGTTTTTTATTATTCTATTTATTGAATGAGATGTTAGAATTGCCTTCCTTAAAAGCAGATGGATGACATATTTTACTCCTTTCAAAAACCACTCCAATCAAAATGAGACAAAAGCTAGTTGCTTTATGCTTTTTACTTATATGGCCTACAATTAGCTTTTTCCTGGGCTCTCCTTCCCCCTTCTTGCCAGCTATAATGCATTATAAAGTAACAATTTAGTGAATTATTATTGTTCAAAGGCTTATTTATAGGTGGTGTCAAAAAGTGCATTACCATAGAGTTGACAGTGTATGGTAGTATTTTATATTTTTCTCTTGAATACTTTTTTTGCCTATTTCGATTGCTAATAAAATATTATGAAAATAAAACAAAGTATGTGCATCTAAAAAGATTTTATATTTAACAATTTTTGTAATCTTCCAAAAATGCCTTGGCAAAACTGATTTGGATTATGAAATTAGAAGCAATTAATGAGAAACATCAGTTTTCTTATATTGTCTTTGGCTACTTTTCTCATTTTTTGATTAGAGGTCAATGTGACTACACCATTTGCACTGAGAGATAATCAAAGACATTGTTTGTATATACTCAGTTTCACACAATGGAAGACCCCTGAACTAAGACTACTTCATAAACTATCACTAATCATCTATGAGTCTGGTGTTCTACCAAATAAAACATGAAGTCATGAATTAATGGACTTTATTAACAATTAAAATGCAATATGAAATAATTATAGAACAAGGCAAACAAGAGAAAGATTATAAAAGAACCCTGGAAACTTAAACCAAAAAGATTCTAAATTGATTCAATCAACTCTGCAAGCAGTTTAGGAAAAAAACACTCTTTGGAATCCTGTGGCTCTGATTCCATATTACATTTTATTATTTTAATCACAGAAAATAAACAGTACAAGACAGGGGAAGTTCATCTGAAATACAAGTTGGAGAGAACTTCTTTTGCAGTTCCTTTATTGTATCATCATCTCTTTCCAACTCTGCTCTTACTCTGTAACTTCCTGATAAAGAACAGTTATAAAATTTCCAGAATTACACCCACCTGCAGCAGCAAGATTTAAAGATGGGAGTATTTCCAGAAGGAGAGTTCAGCCACATTCCCACTGACCTCTGCGGATATAAAACAGTCTCTTGGTGACAATGAGAGGCAAGGCTCTTTAACAATAGTCCACCATTTATATGGAGCTCTCACCTGCATTTCTGCCCTAACCCATGGACTTTCCTGTCCGCATGAGAAAACAATGATATTTAAGCAATTAACATTTCTCTATTGACAGACCAAGTGGCTGACAAAATGTTACAGCAAGTTTGGAATAAGACCTAGCCACCAGTGGGACAAGGAAAAATCACAAGAGCAGCTCAAGTTAGAACAGATGTTGTCATTGGTGGTTTCCATACTGTAGCAAACATACACTCTGCTCACAAAGGAACAGCCAGCAGGCATAGCAGGCTTCATCTTCAGTAGTTGCTGGATAACCAAATGAGACTAATTCCACATGCTTGTCTGGGAAGGAGAACTAGAGCCACAGCCTTCTATGGGATTCTTTTAAAAAAATCCTATATAATAAAAGGCTAATGTGCAAATTGACCAAACTGCACAATGACTGGTCGCTATGATGCGTACTGACAACCAGGGGGCAGACGCTCAGTGCAGGAGCTGCCCCCTGGTGGTCAGTATGCTCCCACAGGGGGAGCGCCACTCAGCCAGAAGCTGGGCTCACTGCTGGCGAGCGCTACTGCAGTGGCGGGAGCCTCTCCTGCCTCCAAGACAGTGCTAAGGATGTCAGACTGCCAGCTTAGGCCGGCTCCCCACAGGGAACAGGCCTAAGTCATCAGTTGGACATCCCCCGAGGGCTCCTGGTCTGCAAGAGGTCGCAGGCTGGGCTGAGGGACCTCTCCAACCCTGAGTGCACTAATTTTGTGCACTGGGCCTCTAGTTATTATATATTTATTGTTGAAAGTATTACATATATCCCCCTTTTCTCCAATTGGCCCCTTATAGTCTTCCCCCTGGCCCCTTGCTCCAGGCCTCTATCATCCTATTGTCTGTGTCCATGGGTTATACATATATGCACACAATTTCTTTGGTTGGTCTCTTCCCACCCACCCACCCACCCACTCTCACCTCCCTTTGAGATTCATCAGTCTGTTCCATGTTTCTATGTCTCACCATGGGATTCTTAAAAGACAACCCCTGCCAGCAAGGGTCAATGTGCTTCACCTCTGTTGCTGCCTAGAGTTAGGACTAGCCTAAGGAGGCCAGGGCAGTAGCATCCAGCCCTTGGACTCTTCAGTTAAGCCTCAGCCACAGTATTTTCTACCATGTAGTCAGTCTAGTTTGCCTTTATAGAGTCATGGAAGCAACTCCCACTTGTTATACTTCCATCTGTGCTGCCCTAAACCTCAATACGGGTGAATCGTAAGCTGGCAATGGCAAGGATTGGTCTGAACTCAAAGACATTTGCTATGTCAAATGGGCATACATATAGGAAGAGACAGGGTTCAGATTACCTGGAAGGAGGAATTGGTATTAAGAGTAAGTATTGCTTTATTACCAGTTGGATCAAGCTTAGGATGAAGATGGCCGGGATGAGACAATCATGGCATCACTGGATGATAAGAATTCATTAGATCCTGTTTAGGCTTTAGGAATAATCCAGAATTAAGGAAAGAAGACTCAAGGCTAGGGACCTCTAATATTATATTAGTAATAGTTATCAGTTGAAGGCTTTCTATGTTTTATACTAGGTGAATATGCATTCATTCTCAATAAATTTTGAGAACCATGCTAGGTATATATGCATTCATATTCGATAACTATTAGTAAAGAACCTACTATGTGCTGGATTAAATGCTTAATTATGAGTATAGCTGAGAATAAATCAGAAATAATCCTTGCCCCTTTTGGAGACTACATTTTATCCCAACATTTTCTTTATGTTATAGATGGTGAAAGCAGGGCTCAGATATTTTAAGTAACATACCCCAAAACATGTAGCTTATAAACAGTAGACCTGGAGGGATTCAAACTCAGGCCCTGTGACTCAAATCTCTTTCTATACAGTACTAACCATTTTAAACTTGTTTCCCATTATATGCATCATATTTGGGATCCAGTATAAAATATTCTCTCAAAGGCTGGGCTGTGTCACTGATGAAACAGATTTTAGTTTTTCTCTCTCATTCAAACTTAGGAAAATGCCCCTATGAGAAAGCGAATGTTATAGGAACACTCAAGAATCTCCTCTAATTTATTTTATTTTAGATAAATCTTTCAAAAACATCATTGGTTCAATTATCACTATTGCAAGTTTCACATTTTTGTTAGACACCAGTTATTTCCCAGTTGCTGAGCCGTTTGCTAAGCCATAGGTCTATACTATGTTCTGCCTAGTGGGTCAGGCATGGGACACAGAGGAAAGGGCATGACTGGCCCCAGACAAGGGCTCTTCATCCCCAAATTACAGAGCTATTTGGCAGTCTGGCAACCTCCTTCTCTCTATCTCTGGCAGCTTAAGGGGCCAGGTTGGCTAGAACCCATTTGGCTTGTCTCTCATTGCAGAGCCCTGGAGTAACTCCCGTTCTCTGAGGAGAAACTTCAGTATGGAGGGTCCAGTTGGGACCTGTTTATGTCAGTTTCTATCTGAGCCATAAAGGCCTCCACCAAGGGACAGGGCAGTCC
The DNA here is from genome assembly GCF_963259705.1 of Myotis daubentonii. Classification (NCBI taxonomy): domain Eukaryota; kingdom Metazoa; phylum Chordata; class Mammalia; order Chiroptera; family Vespertilionidae; genus Myotis; species Myotis daubentonii. The sequence continues at coordinate 22,801,344 of NC_081845.1, read as the reverse complement.
TGGGGGCAGAGTCACAGGTGTAGGACCACAGGATTCTTATCTCAGATGATAGAACTGGATATTTTGGTTTTGGTTGTATTTGCTTAGAAAACTTGATTTTGAAGCCATAATAATTCTCATACACTGCAACAGGATTTTTTAAAGAAAAATTTGTGGTCTCCAGCTCCCCCAATAAACAGGCTCTGAGGCAGAACTTTTCCTGAGGGCAGTTAATGATGAGTGCTTTGAGAGAAACACGTATGAGGGTTGAGGGCTGCACAACTGGGCAGGGGTAGGAGCTGAATTGTCCTGTGTCAAGGGAAAGAGGTTGGCCCATTGCGTACCTGCCTTGACCTTGCTGGATGTGGGCTGCGTGCACCTAGGGAACAGGAGTCATCTTGGGCAAGGCCACTCCCTTCTACAAAGGGAAGTATCAAGAGAGGAAATCATATATGCACTGTCAGCAATCAACACCCTGGCAGAATGAGGCAAAGAATGAGTGCCTTTGCTCTTAAGGGGAATCTGGCTGGCAAACCCCAGCACCCAACAGACCTCCACAGTCACCACAGTGAACTCTCCCCAAGAGAGATCTACTTTCCAACCCCTCCTTGTGTAAGAAAAACATTTGCTTGGGCATATTGATGTAGTCTACATCAAATTACAGTATGTTGTCTTGTTGAGTTTTAAATTCTGAAAAAAATTCTGGTATGCTTGGGATATAGTAGTTCTTTTATGTCAGAAGGTAGTTTCAGTTTGTTTTATGCTATTTCACAAATATCCTTTAGAAATTTATCTTCGATTTTGTGTTTTATGAATTCTAACTACTGCAAATGTTCTCTGATTACTCTAGCAAAGAATATAGGTAGCCTATTTTCTAGGCAACTTTAGATAGCTTTTGTGAGAAAAGGTTTTATTTTTAAACTGATGTGCCATGTATTTATTTAAAAAATGAGTCTTAAATCTTTGAGAAACAGCCTCGTTTTACTTGTACTATTAATCCAGTACTTCTGAGCCTTCAGTGAACAAGGTTCTACTTTTATGAAACTAAAGTACAATGTGGGTGACTAGTTAAAAGAAAGAATATACCATTTCTAGTTATGTTTTAAGGTAACATATATTAGGAGTCAAATAGTATATAAGCAGTGCAAACAAGAAGGCCAACATGAAACAGAGGCATAAGTTGATTTTGTGGACTATCAAGCAGAAATCATGAAGCACAGTCACTAAAGGAACTTAGCCCAGTGCAGTAGTATATGTGGCATAAATAATTATAGAAACACTAGAGGCCCGATGCATGAAATTTGTGCAAGGGGCATGGCCCCCCGCCGCAGCCGCTGCCTCGGCCACCCCCACTGCAGCTTCGTCCGGAAGGTTGTCAGAAGGACGTCAGGTCTAATTAGCATATTATGCTTTTATTATTATAGTTATGAATGTAAAAGTTACTGCATTTGGCAAAACTGATTAAATAAATCAATATGTGTGACAGCAAAGAAAAAAAAATTCCTATTAGTCAGCAGTAATCAGTGAAGAAGTACAGTCAAAGATATAGATATAGACAAGTAAGGAGAACACTTCAGGGGAAGACATTAGCAGCTGAGCCGGGGAAATAGAATCAGTGTAGAAAAGTCAGCTATGATAGGTAAATAAAAAATGAGGATTGATATATGACCCACCGAAAGAATAACAACTATTTTCTAGACTAGAGAGTATTAATATACTAATGCTTTCTGGTGTAGACCTTGCTTCTTTAGCCAACTTTATTTTCTTAACATATATATTTTCTCCAGAGAGACTGCTATTGCTGATCTTTGAAAAGCTCCTGGGAAGTGGTTTTCTCCTTTCTTCAGGTTGCATTTAAATCATTCTGAGATTTTTCTAATCGGACAAGTGTTTGGCTGCTGAACAAAGAGCAGGCTCACTAGTCACGTAATTACCTGAGGCTGTAACGATGATTCACTTGCACTAGAGGAATAAGGAATGTTTATGTTTTAGCTGAAACTCGAGAACCCAATGTTGAACATCAATGATTTTTTCATGAATCTGGAAGATATTTGACCCCAAATTTCTCCCATCAACAAGTTTAAAACACACACACCAAAAACCAAGAACACAGAAATTGCCTTGCAAAATCAGCTTTGGGAGTCAGAAGAATATTATATCAGTTGTATGTATCATGGATTTTTATTGACTAATATGACCCAGTGAGACTCATTGCATAAAATCAAACTACACCAGAATAATGAACACACAGCATTATCACTAAGAAGCCTACCATCCAAACCCTACCCACGATTTCTTCAGGCTGAGCATCTGGACCAGTTGACTGATACGCTCAGTGTTTCCCAGCACACCGTGGCCCTCTGGTTTCCCACATCAGCATCCCCATGGCTGACCTCTGCTTTTAGCCACAGCTGTGCTAGAAGGTTCCAAGTGACCTCAGGCTCACCTCAGCTGACCGTGTCCTGCCTCCAGGCACATGCTCTCTGCTTATGGCCTTCCTGTACTCAAGCAATAGCCACACATGTGGAGGAGTTTTAATGGCCGGAGGCAATGCTCAACTAAGGAGGGACAGAAACTGGTGGGTAAATGCCCTAGTTTTCTCCCATCCTTCAGAATGTCCCAATTCTACAAGTTATTCTGCACATTTCTCAGGCAATCCCAGAGAAAATGAAACCCTGGGCTAAAGCAGCAACTTTAGTGGGATACCTGTAGGTGGATTTTCCTCCTTTCTGGCCTTAATGTTTCCTCCTTCACTTCCAGGGACTAACTCTCAGATAAGAGTTTTTATCAGCAGCCAAGTTCTTGTCTCAAAGCTTTCTTTTAGGGGAAAACCCTGATTAATACCCTTAACAGGGCCAGGGATGGATTCTGTTTTATTCTACCGATAAATGTATATATTGTTTGAAATGTGTTTGCATTATAATATGTTAAAATATGTTTTCCTATAAATTTTCCTGTTTTTCAAAATCTTTGTGGTTCATTTCAGTGATTTAGTTTTAATACGAATTTTAAATTAGTTTTATCCAATTCTAAAATAAAGCATAGATGCGGGAAATGATTTCTGCAATTGCATCAAATTCACACATTAATTGGGGAAGAATTGCAATTTAAATATTATGTTTTGGCCGAAACCGGTTTGGCTCAGTGGATAGAGCGTCGGCCTGCGGACTGAAGGGTCCCAGGTTCGATTCCGGTCAAGGGCATGTACCTGGGTTGCGGGCGCATCCCCAGTGGGAGATGTGCAGGAGGCAGCTGATCGATGTTTCTCCCTCATCGATGTTTCTAACTCTCTATCCCTCTCCATTCCTCTCTGTAAAAAATCAATAAAATATATTTAAAAAAAAATAAATAAATAAATATTATGTTTTACTCGGAGATATTTTCCCAAGTGTCTTAGTCTTTTTTGGCTGCTGTAACAAAATACTATAAACGGAGCATTTTATTAACAACAGGCTGGGAAGTCCAAGATCAAGGTGCCAGCAGGTTTTGTGTCTGGTGAGGACCCACTCTCTGGTTCACAGGTGGTGGACTTCCTTATGTAGCCTAACCCAGTAGGCGAGTCCAGGAACCTCTGGGATCCTTTGTACAAGGGCTCTGAGTTGCTGAGGAAGCTGAGAGCTGAAGGTGACAGTGATGAGCATAGTCACAGGTAGTAATGTCGGTTGATAACTTTAAGTCAATGCCATTAATGACCTTGGCTAGGGGGGGGGGGTAGGGAGAATGGAACACTTTGGGGTTACTGGGAGATTAGAATGAGAATCTAAGGGGCTAATAAAGGCAGAGGTACGTAGTAGAGTGTTGCTAAATCAGAGCGTGTTCAGGACACTGCAGATGGGCGAGGCAAGGGAGGATAAAATAAATTGGAAGCAGAAAATCACAAGTTATGCTGTACAGCTGAAACTAATACAAAGCAATACTGAATATAAACTGTAATGGAAAAATAAAACCTAAAAAATGTTAGTTTGGAGTCACATGTTATTTATAGTTGAGAGAGTTTGTGATTATGCTATACCTTATCAACCGAGGACTGTGTAGAACATCCAGCCCCAAAGACTCAATTAAAGCTTCATGGGTGGCTTTCTACAGCCTTATTTTAGCAGAAGGCATAGTGGGTTAAAAGATTCTTTTACTTATTGTGTGTGTGTGTGTGTGTGTGTGTGTGTGTATCTAGGTGTGTTGGGGTTGCCAGATTTATAAAATAAATTACAGACCACCCAGCTAAATTTAAGTTTCAGAAAACAAAGATTAATTGTTTTTAGTATAAATACATCCCATGCAATTGAGCTCATTTCACAGGACATCCTTATATGAACTTTGTTTTGTTATTTTCTGACATTCAAATTTAACTGGTATGCACATATGTGAGCAGGTGTCAGGGATATGAGTTGATGAGATATTCCTTCATACTTAATATTTTAAAAGAGTAGCTCAGAGTAAGCCATGGGAAACCTTATCACTGTATGTTTTCCTAATCATTATCATTATAAAAGGAAATGGAATTTATACATATGGAGATGACTTCATATTTTTAATGGTTTCCAAGTTTTAATCTGAAGTAGAAGAATTTGTTCTTTAATAGCAGCTTATATAATTAATTTTTTCATGTACTTCCTCACTTATTTTAAGCTACATAATCATTTGCTTAGATTGTATTTCTTAAAAGATTGAAACAACCAAAAGTTATGAGTTCAGACACAACAGAAGCCTTGACTTTGCTTTGCGACAGTGGTTCTGGTCCCTTCACAGGACACTCTCCGTCTCTGCTCAGAGCATGTGGCTGTCCTGGGCATACTGGACCAGGATATTTCTGGGGCTAGTCTTTAGCACTCTTGTCATGTGGGTAGTGGAAGCTAAATCCAATAGTCCTTTGGACTGTGTTTTGTGTGTTTACAAAGATGTTCCCAGTGGCATTCATCTTCCTCGTAGTGGATGGACCAGCCTATTGAGTTGGCATCTCTATGACTTTAGATCTAATAGTCTTTATTGGAGGTTTTCTCTGTTACAGGGTCCTACCTGGTCTCTGTAGCCCCCTGTTCCTCACAGATGAGTCACATAGTAACTATATGCACCACCACCTCTACTCCTCTATGTTCCCCTTTCCCTATAGGGCCCAAGAGCTATGCCCTGACTCTAGGCTGTAAGTAGAGAAATTACAGGCACTCAAGCTCAGTACCAAGTGCCCTGCAGCTAATTTATCTTCAACACACACTGTGTGAGTGACAGTTCTTTATGGTTTCACATCATTATAAAATGACACGAAACCTCCCAAGGTAGAGTATATTATTTACAGATTACAGGTAAGGGGACTGAAAATCAGGAAGGAGAAGACAAAGAAACTAACATTTACTGAGCATTTGCTTTGTGCCTAGCACTGAGTCAAGCATTTATAAACCTTGTCTCATTTAATCCTCACCAGATACCTAAGAATTAGATATTAAAAGAGATGTGAGTTATAAACACACATTTACAGATCAAGGCACAAGCTCAGAAAAGTTGAGGAACTTGTTCAAGAACAAATAGCTAATGTGTGGTGGAGGAAGAATTCAAATTAGGCCTTACAGCTCCAAAGCCCACATGTGTCCCATTTCACAGTGGTTCCCCATGGAGGTTGGTTAGCTTGTCTGAGTTTACACAGTGAGGAAATGGGGGGATAGATAGGATACAAACTTAGGTAGGTCTGACTCCATAGCCCATGAAAATTAACATTCAATGGGGCTGATCAAACCATTCAAAAACTTTCATGTCTGTGGCAGATCCAAAGAGTACCACAGCTCTTGTCATAAATTCTGATAATTTGTGTGGTCTGGGAAATACATTCAGCAAGCTGTCTTTAAAAAGATGCTAAGAGGTCTTGAAGTGTGGTCTACCACTAGCTTGCTCCTTCCCCAAGCCTTAGTGCTGAAAGTCCTTCTCCTATCTTTTGCCTCCTTGCCTCTAGGCCCCAGCATGTGACTTGCCTGCTTTTAGCATCTCCCCTGGATCTGCTCTTTCACAGGCAACTTTCCATCTATAGATGTTCCAAATGGGCCCTTGCTTGCTTCTTATGCTCCCTCTAAACCCATCTGTTCTGGGCTTCATCCTGGGTCTCACACAGAGGTAGTATGCATAGTGGTTCCAGACCTTGGGTAAGACTATCTGGGTTTTTATTTTGGCCTGATCATCTCTTAGCTCTGTGACACTGGGAAATTATTTCACATTTATGAGCTCCAGTTTTCTTATCTGTAATATAGGGGATGATGGTGCTTATCTCATTAGCATGTTGTATGCATTAAATGCATTAATGTAGAAAAGTTTAGCACAGTGCTTGGCATAGAGTAAATGGACAATATATATTATATAAAAGACAGGATTGAGTGACTGCTATAACCTATTAATTAGTACTAATGTACTCATAGATGGATATGACTAATACCTTTTACCTATCCCTGACCTCAAATGTGTATTTTTTTTTATTTTTGTATGTTAATGAAATGAATGGCATCATGGGAATTCTTAACACTATGGCTTACTACTGAGGCAGATGTTTTGGGTAAGTGCCCTTTCAGCAGTCCTCAGATCACACCCCATAAGCTCCCTCTGAATCATGGAGCTGGCGTTCTGAGTGTGCAGTTGACAGTACTGGGCAGAAGGCTGCCCATGCTTGCCAGCACTCCGACAAGAGTGATCGAGTATTACTGCAAGATCCACCAGAGCCACATTTCTTATCGCTCTCTTTAAATGGTGTTGGAGTGGAAACTAAATGTTCTCTCTCTCTCTCTCTCTCTCTCTCTCTCTCTCTCTCTCTCTCTCTCTCTCTCTCCCCTCTCTCTCTCTTTCTCTCTCTCTCTCTCTCCCTCTCTCTACTAGAGTCCTTACTAGGCTGCTGTCCGAAGAACCATGAAAGCATCATAGGGCATATATAATGCAAGTATTTCCCTCTTCAGTATTTATCTTTTGGATACTACACTGTACTTTATGTTTCTATTAACTTGATATGGAGGATAAAAGATCATAGATTGCTTTCAAATAATATACTATATTTCAGAAGTTTATTATGTAATTATTCAATGGAATTGCTACCAAAGGATGGGAAGAAAAGCTGGATTTCTTTTTCAACTGCTACATATTTCCTTTTTTTTAAAGGAAATTTCAGGAATGTGTTTTTCTGGTTAGGATGAGAAAATCATCGTGAATGCAAGTAAACAAAGGGACTGCTGAAAAGCAAATAAAGAGAAATAGGTCCTTTACCAGCGTCGTGTTGCTTTTTCTCTGGGCCTCCTGAACTTGTGTGACTTTTTTCTTTAGCAGGTTAGGGACATTTTCTGCCATTATTTCTTCAAACATGTTCTCTATCCCTTTCTGCCTCTTCTGTCACACCTGCTATTCGAATAGTTACATTTCATTGTCCCACAGCTCCCTTAAGCTGTCCTCCTGTTTTTTAATTGTTTTCTTTTTGGTTCTCTGATTGAGAGATTTTTTTCAACTCTGTCTTCCCCTAATCTGCTGTGTATTCCTTCCAATGTATTCTTTATTTGTGCCATGTCATTCTTATTTCTGTTTTCATAGTTACTATATCTTTTTTCATGATGTTGAGCATCTTTACCATCAATATTATGAACTCTATTTCAGATAAATGTATTATCTCCATTTCATTTATCTCTTCTTCTGGGGAATTCTCTTGTTATTTCATTTGGGGATTGTTTCTTTGTCTCCTCATTTGGCTACTTGTTTGGGTTTGTGACTATGTATTAAGTAGATCTGCTATCTCAATGTCCCTCTCAATCTCCCTGCTTTGCTTTATTAATTGAGTTTGACATTCTTCAATTTGTAAAAAAGTTTGCCATTATGTGTATGAGAATATTTCAACATGATATAGGCATTTTTCTACCACACCCACTTGGCATCTTTAAGCATTACTACCCAGTGAGTGCCAAGTGCTGGTGTGATTAGGTAAACTCAGGCTTCTGCATAACCAACAGGACTTTTTATTATAAAACCCAGACTGCTGAGGGGTTGGTTTCAAAACCAATGTACTTTTTTAATTAGGATTTTTTAAATAAAAATGTTCTGGTAAATATTTTGGAAAGAAAAATAGGCGGACATATGAAAAATTTCTGTCTGGACCAGAATAAGATTCAGAACGAAGAGCAGAGCTTAAAAAGCCAAATATCCAATTGAAATGACCCAAAACAGTTGTGATATATAGTGGATTTAGACCAATAGTGAGAGCTATCTGGCATTGCTTTTCCTTATAAGATTGGTATTTTTGAATTAGACTCTTACCAAAGGCAAAGGGTCCAGGCTGATAAAGATTGTTTTGAGAATTGAGTGAATGACTAGAATAACTCTATGACTCTCTGGTGGGCTACTGACCATGCACATGGCCACATCTCTTCTACTGTAGGAAAAGTCTTATCATGCTATTTACACATATTTGTGAGGTATTTCTCCATCCTATTTTCTTTGACATTTTTTAGTATCCTTTACTTAGAATAATCATTGCTTTCATTCAAGGAACATTTAAACAACTTCAGGGACAAAAAGCACAAGGTAAGATATCTGTATTTGAAAAGAGACATTAAAACATCAACTTCAAAAAGCACGAGAGAGAAAACAGCATGTTTTCATTTCTTTTCCAAAACAAAGGAAGTAAGAAATTCTTTCATGGTTTTTATTTGCTTTCAAATCACATTGTCCTCAACTTTTGAAATAATGATCTTCCTTGACAGTCATTTAATAATTGTGAGTGATCTATGACTTTATAATAAAGTTCTCATCTAATGATCTATTTCCTTTACCCCAGAGGCCAAGTACAAAGCTAGGGAATTATCGTGGTGATACTTTTAATAACTTCCTGTGGGATTGCAAACCCTAACCGAAGCCGATTCTGCAAAGGAGTTAATCATGTAATTTCACAGATTAGACACCGCAGGGTTACTAATGAAAAACTTCAGTTTAGTGATAAACTTTTTTTTCCCAGGAATATTTTGAGAGGCCTGTAACCTTTGGCTGACACCCAGCAAGGCTATTAGTTTAACCATGGGATGCACTACCAAATGCACAAGAGTCAGCAGAACCTCTTTTCTGGAAAGTAGGTTGTAAGAATAGTTTTGTAAAAGAGGCTTTAAGAAACAGATGGAATAGGCAAAGGGGAGAAAAAAGACAAGTATAAAAAAACTTATCAACTTCCGTTAGTTGGCATAACTTTAGCTTCTTGTGTCTTTTCAACCATATGCTCAAGATGGAAACCGCAGTTCACATTTAAATGTCATGCTGCCCTCTGTTCCATAAACATGTATCATCCATCACTAAATATTTAGATCTGAATTGTTGGAACTGCGTTCTGTGCCAGGGGTAGGGGGATTAATTCCTTTCAAGGTCCTCACATGATGGATTTCCCACTGAAGTAAACATCCGAGAAGAGCTCACACTAAAGCCATAAAATATATAAATAAAGTTTAAAGTTTAATTAAGTCAACATTATTTAAAGTGGTTGTCATATTTTATGGCAAACTTTCCATGTTTATTTTGTATGACTCCTAATAAATAGCCCCTCCTGCCCACACCAAAAAACACAGCCAGGTTAAAGTCAAGGGCTCCACACTTAGGACTGGAGGGATATTTCTGAGGTGGGGGTAATGTAACCTGTACAATTTTGCTTTCGTTTAAAAAATTAGCCAGTTAAGTAGACACTGAGTTGATATCCTGTAGAGACAACTTTGAAAATCCTTTAAGGTTTTATCAATTGGACTGCAGGAAGATGACGTACTTGCATAGGAGCACAAAGTAGGAAGCAAAGGAGAATAATGCATGTAATAAAACATCTCTCATTTTATTTTTTAGTTCTTATAATAATAAGCACAATAAAGAAAATAAATGGTTCAAATTCAGTTTGTGTTGGCTTGTTAGCTTCTTGAATAATTTTTCTTAAAAGGTAAACCATTTAAATAAACATAACTCCTCCTTCCCCCATAGATCAGTGCTCTAGGACACCTGATTTTCTCCCTTCATATTACATAGGAACTTGCCCATCATCCATTCTTTCATGTTTGATGGGTAGAGTATTTACCCAAGTGAAGGACAGAGAGACCGCTTAGTGAATTCCTTACTGCAAAGAGTCGAAGCACATTTGTTGCTCAGATTTTCTTTTTAAATATATATTTTACTGATTTTTTACAGAGAGGAAGGGAGAGAGATAGAGAGTGTGAAACATCGATGAGAGAGAAACATTGATCAGCTGCCTCCTGCACACCCCCCACTGGGGATGTGCCTGCAGCCAAGGTACATGCCCTTGACCGGAATCGAACCTGGGACCTTTCAGTCCGCAGGCCGATGCTCTATCCACTGAGCCAAACCGGTTACGGCTCAGATTTTCTTTTTAAAGCTAAAGCTCCCTCAATAGTGACAGCAAGAGCTCTATTTCTGCCTACACACACACAATCTCTGTTCAAAGAACTATTTGAGCCTGTAAGAAAACGTTTAGTGTTGTAATCCACCTTTAGCATTCTTTTCCAACCCTGATGTTTTGTGAGAAGAAAAGGTGAGAGAAGTTAATTGTCCCAGTTCACATAGCTAACTAGAACACACATCTTTCAGTGTTCAGTGTTTGAGATGAAGATTTAGTAACACCTTCAGTGGTTCTTGGGTTGCATATTTCAAAAACGAGATGATTTGATACTAATCACTGAACTTTTATTTCATCATGTGTAAAATGCAGCTACTGCCCTGGCTGGTGTTCTCAGTGGTTAGAGCATTGGCCTGCGAACCGAAGGGTCTTGGGTTTGATTCCTGGTCAAGGGCATGCACTTGGGTTGCAGGTTCAATCCTGGCCCAGATTGGGGTATGTGTGGGAAGCAACCAGTCAATGTGCCTTTCTCACATCAATGTTTCTCTTTCTCTCTCTCTCTTTCTCCCTCCCTGCCTCCCTCCCTTCTGTCTCCCTCTCTTGCATTCTCTCTAACAATCAATGGAAAAAAATATCTTCAGGTTGTGGATTAACAAAAAAAATGCAGCTACTGTGAGGATTAGAGATACTATTTGTCAAGTGCAACCTGCATATACACAGTAAATGCTCCATCAATGGTACCAGTTATCATTGGTTTCACGTCCACATTTTAGAAGCTACATATTAAGGGCAAAGTGTCTTTCCAAATAATCAAGTACCTGATATGGCTGAGCATGATGTCACTTCTTTCTCTTGGGGCTCACATTTATTTTTGGACAAACCCAAAACTTTTATAGATAAAAAAAAATTGAAATATATTTTTTCCTGGAACAAAAATATTTATTAAATGAAAAAAATACATGCTATCAAAATAGTTCATTATCAGTTGGACTAGAGTTTGAAGTTATAATGAACTGAAAACAATTTTTTAAACATGACTAAAATTTGACAAGCAAAACAAAATTCATTTTATTTTTTTCTTCTGAAAAAAATGTCTCTTTACATAATCATAATAGCATATTTAAATGTGATGATTAGTCATACAGCGAGTGAATTAAGAGACAAGCAAACATTCAGTTATATATGTATATTTTAATCAATTCCTCAAAGAAGATTGAAGAAAAAATAAACCTATGATGACGATGCAAAGCTAAGGTCATTTCAAGGACCTAAATTACTGCCTACAAAATCTCTACCCTTTTAATTTTCAGTTTTTCTCAAGTCCATACATAATTCTTATGTAGATTTGCAGATACAGGCAATTTTCTCTCTATATTTCTACATAGCCCTCTTAGTCACAATGAAATGATTTTATTTTCCAACTGAATATATCATATCTTTCTAAATCTCACCTCTGGAAATTATATGTTTCATGAAATAAACATGTGATTAAAGGGAAAAGAAATGAAAATGAAATTATACTTTTATACTGATACAGAACTTCTGATTAGTTGTGCCAAATGCAATCAATTTTGTGAAAACTTGCATGCAAATAATAACCCTAGTGGAATTGATCAGCTTCAACATCTAATGGTTCTATGAAAACATCTACTTAAAATTCGAAAATGGTAAAACATAACTCCTACTCACCTGATCATAATATGGTGTTTAGCTCATATAAAAAATTATTTCACTATTTTTTCCTAATGTTTAAGAGTTCGTTATTAGCTTGCACATTCTACAATTATTTTAATTTCTCTGCTGACTTTGAGTAATATACATGTAAAAACATATATATATCTAGACTGAGGAAATTGTTACTATTATTACTTTCTTAAAGGTCTATGAAAGAAATCAATTCAGATAAGGTAAATTTGCATATATTTAGTATTTTCAATGCATAGATGATCAAGCTATCTAATCTAATAAAAGACAAACATGGTAATTAACCATACCTCCGACATGCTTCCCATTGGCTAATCAGCAGGATATGCAAATTAACTGCCAACCAAGATGGCGGCCAGCAGCCAGGCAGCTGAAGCAAACATGAGGCTTGCTTGCTCCAGTGATGGAGGAAGCCAAGGTTCCCTGCCTGCCACTGCCCAGCTCTGAGCTGCACTCTAAGAAACAATGTTGCAATTATAGAAGCTAAACAAACCCCAGAAACCTGCTTTCAGCCAGGTGGGCCTCAGCGAGCAGGAGTGCAACAGTGTTTCAATTATACAAGCCAAACAAACACTGATACCTGCTTTCAGCAGCCGAGGCCTCAAGCTGGAGCTGGGCCTCAGAGCTAAAGCTGGCTCTCAGCTCCAGTGACAGCCATCGAAGGTAAATAAATCAGAGAATAAAAAGAAAAAAGAAAAAAAGGAGAGGTTGGGAGCTTCAGTTGCCCGCCAGCCTGAAAACGGCCCTCAGCCCCTCACCCAGACTGGCCAGGCACCCCAGTGGGGACCCCCACCCTGAAGGGGATGTGACCAGTTGCAAACGGCCCTCAGCCCCTCATCCAGGCTGGCCAGGCACCCCAGTGGGGACCCCCACCCTGAAGGGGGTGCAGGCAGCTTGAAAACAGCCCTCAGCCCTCAGCCCTCATCCAGGTTGGCCAGGCACCCCAGTGGGGACCCCTACCCTGAAGGGGGTGCAGGCAGCCTGAAAACAGCCCTCAGCCCCTCATCCAGGTAGGCCAGGCACCCCAGTGGAGACCCCCACCCTGATCTGGGACACCATTCAGGGCAAACCAGCTGGCCTCCACCTGTGCACCAGGACTCTATCCTATATAGTAAAAGGATAATATGCAAACTGACCCTAACAGCAGAAAGACTGGGAATGACTGGTCACTATGACACACCCTGACCACCAGGGGGCAGACGCTCAATGCAGGAGTTGCCCTCTTGTGGTCAGTGAGCTCCCACATGGAGCTCAGCCACAAGCCAGGCTGATGGCTGCCAGTACAGCGGTGGTGGTGGGAGCTTCTCCTGCCTCCTCAGCAGCGCTAAGGATGTCCGACTACAGCTTAGGTCTGCTCCCCGCTGGCAAGTGGACATCCCCTGAGGGCTGCCGGGCTACCAGAGGAATGTCTGATTGCCAGCTTAGGCCCAATCCCCTGGGGAGAAGGACTCAGCCAGCAGATTGTCATCCCCTGAGGGGCCCAGACTGTGAGAGGCCACAGGCCGGGCTGAGGGAACACCCCTGAGTGCACAAATTTTTGTGCACCAGGCCTCTAGTCCTATATAATAAAAGCCCAGCAACCATAACGGTGTAACAACCAGAACAACCACTCAACCAGTTGCTATGAGGTGCATTGACCACCTCTAGGTCCCTCCCCCACCACGTCCCCTCCCCGTTCCCGCAGGTTTTGATCACAGGATGGCGAACGGGGAACTGGGGTGGGTGGTGGCTGGGCAGGACAGGGGACTGGTGAGTGGGCAGAAGATGGCTCTGATCGAAGGCTAGGCCTCCTACCCATGCACAATTTCATGTGCTGGACCTCTAATATATATATATATATATTAAATGCCATCCACACAATTCTGCATTTTTTCGAGTGTGCTGCTTGCTAAGAAAACCTTTTTGTGAATCACACCTACCTCCATCCAACTAGCCTTCAGGCATGCAGTTTCTGATGCTCCTAAATTGGCGAGCAGAAGGCACACTGTCAATTTCATCAATGCCCTCTCATGGTAAGCACATGTGTGGCTAGTATTTCCAAACCATTTATTTTGTCTAAACATTGCCCTTCCCTGAGTTACTATACACTGTGCAGTAGAACTGGAGTGCTAAAGGTAGGGCCAGATGAGAACTGCTAGAGGCAGTTCACTGCTAGTAAATCTTGGGCTGTTTTCAAGGGAACTCTTCATCAAGCAGAATGCCCATGTTGAAGGAAAGGCTTTTAGAACTGAACAAGTTAGATAGTGAAGACATAGGCTCTTAACCTTTAGCTACTTGTTTTCCAAAACATTCATTAATACATAAATTTGTTCCACAAACATTTGTTGAGTACTTTTTCTATGTTGTTGACTACTTTTAGTGCAGACAATGAGATTCAATGAAAAGTAGGCTTTCTCTACCTTCAACCTGGAATGAAAAATTCCTTTGGATTCTTTGTGGTACTTGTGATTATAAGTGCATATGTGCACACACACATTATTTTTAAACGTGTGTGTGTGTGTGTGTGTGTTTAAATATACAGGGTATCCCCCAAAAAATGTATATACACTTTAACAGCTAAAAGCTCAATTTTGAAAATGAAATGTATTTTAATAAACACAACTTTTATAATTATTCAGAGTGTGTGGTTAAATTTTGGGGGAACACCCTCTGTATGCACAAATTAGGTCTTAATATAAGATTTATATTAATTATGTTTTTTGAGTTACATATATATTTGCATCTACACAAACACATTTCATTCCATGTCTTTTAGCATTGTTGCATCTGATGACAAAAAAAGTGAATAAAATTAAATTCATAAGAGCTAATCAATCCAGAAATATCATTGAATTCCCAAGCTTACAAATTCTAATCAAAGATGGGTTTTTGTTTTAAATAGGGTTGAATGAATGAAAATGTAAGAGACTACCTTTATTTCCTTTCATTGGAACATCTCACAAAGAAAGTCCAAGGAAGAGTCTGAAGATTAATACAAATATGAATTTCTTTTGATCTACATCACAAATTTAGTGGCTTAATAGCTTACTCTAGAATAGTATAGACATTATTCATTTCATATATTTCCATCCAAACTATAAATGAAGAGTTTATATCTTATTAAAATGTAAATATCAGTGGAAAGCCACTATCCTTTCTGGATAAAATACTTTTAACTTGTGTTTTGACATTGCTTTCACATTTAGTATATAACCACTATTTAATTTTGCTATTAATAAACTCATACCCTAGGTGATATCAAAGTTCAAGGCCATCTTCTAGGTGGTATATTGAATGCTTGGTGATGTCCTAAGGTTACATATTGTTTAAATATAATCCAAGCAAATGTTTTTAGTAAGATACAAGTTGACAATATGAAGGTGGAAACTTTGTCTTTTAATCATTATCATCTCAACACTGACAATTGTTAGGTTCCTACCGATGCTTGGCTAACTATGTACTTGTGCCTCCTTCTCCAACAACCCTGAGTGTGAAGTTTATTGTCTATTTCACAGAGGAAGAAAGCGGTGCCCAGAGTGATTAAGAAAATTTCCCATGGTCACACAGTATGTAGCAAAGCTGTGCTATGAATTCAGACTGCTCTGAATATATATAAATATAAAATCATGCTTATTCAACCACACTATGCTATAAACACCAAAAAATATATCATAAAATGTTGTTTTAAATAAAATATTGGGCTTATTTCAATTGCATCTCCATTTGTCCCTTTCCAGACACCAAACTAAGCTTTAGAATAAACTGTAAAACCAATCATCTGAACATAAAATTTCAAAAGGAGGTGAAATGGCAGAAATACTAGTACTAATATGAGGATTTTGAAGGAAGAGGTGCCAAAAGAAGGTGCCCCTTGCAAAGTGACTGCAGCTATTCCCATCAAGAAGTAAAGTCTATGGATTGGTAGAATCAACATCATTAAAATGTCCATACTACCCAAAGCAATCTATAGATTCAATGCACTCCCCATTAAAATACCAATGGTATATTTCACAGACCTAGAACAAAGTCCCCCAAAATTCATCTGGAATAAAAAAAAACACCCAAATAGCCACAGCAATCCTGAGAAAGAAGAACAAAGTTGGAGGGATCACAATACCAGATATCAAGCTATACTACAAGGCCACTGTTCTCAAAATTGCCTGGTACTGACACAAACAGACATATAGACCAATAGAACAGAACAGAGAACCCAGAAATTGACCCAAGCCATTATGTTCAATTAATATTTGACAAAGAAGGCAAGAGTATACAATGGAGTCAAGTCAGTCTCTTCAATAAGTGGTGTTGGGAAAATTGGGGAGATACATGCAAAAAACTGAAACTAGACCACCAACTTACACCATACACAAAAATAAACTCAAAATGGATAAAAGACTTAAATGTAAGACAGGAAAACATAAAAATCTTAGAACAATACACAGGCAATAAAATATCAGACATATGTCGTAGTAATATCTTTACCAATACAGTTCCTAGGACAATGGAAACTAAGGAGAAAATAAACAAATGGGACTACATCAAAATAAAAAGCTTCTGCACAGCAAAATAAACCATCAACAAAACAACAAGAAAACCCACTGCATGGGAGAACATATCTGCCAATGTTATATCCGACAAGGGTTTAATCTCCAAAATTTATAGGGAACTCATACAACTTAACAAAAGGAAGTTAAACAATCCAATCAAAAAAAATGGGCAAAGGACCTAAATACACACTTTTTGAAAGAGGACATACAAAAGGCCAAGAGACATATGAAAACATGCTCAAAGTCACTAATCACCTGAGAGATGAAAATCAAAACGACAATGAGGTACCATTGCACATCTGTCAGAATGGCTATCATTAACAAGTCGATGAACAACAAGTGCTGGAGAGGATGTGGAGAAAAAGGAACCCTCCTGCACTGCTGATGGGAATGCAGACTGGTGCAGCCACTGTGGAAAACAGTATGGAGGGTCCTCAAAAAATTAAAAATGGAACTCCCATTAGACCCAGTAATACCGCTTCTAGGAATATATCCCAAGAAATTAGAAACACCAATCAGAAAGGACATATGCACCCCTATGTTCATAGCAGCCAAATTTACAATAGCTAATATTTGGAAACAGCCTAAGTACCCATCATTAGATGAGTGGATTAAAAAACTGAGGTACATCTACACAATGCAATACTACGCTGCTATAAAAAAGAAGGAACTCTTACCATTTGCAATAGCACATATGGACCTGGAGGGCATTGTGCTAAGCGAAATAAGCCAGTCCGTGAAAGACAAATATCACATGATCTCACTCATTTGTGAAATATAATGAACATCATAAACTGATGAACAAAAATAGATCCAGAGACAGAGATGCATCTAACAGATCATCCAACCTCAGAGGAAAGGCAGGGGAGGGGGTGGTAAGAGAGCAACCAAAGGACTTGCATGCATGTATATAAGCATAACCTATGGACACAGACAGTAGGGGGGTGATGGCATATGCTGGGGAGTAGGAACGGCCGGGGAGAGGTCTATGGGGGGCGGGGGTGGAAGGATGCTTATGTAATACTTTAAACAATAAAGAATTTAAAAGAAAGAAATAAAGTTTATTTTCCATCCTTTGAATTTGTCCTTGAACATGTGATTTGCTTTGGCCATTGGACTTGGTGAATGTGACAGAAGCAGAGTTTGATTCCATCATGGAAGCTTAGTCTAGTCATTGGAGGGGATCCAAGTGCCCCCAGTAGCAGCCTGAGGATTGCCAGCTGCGAGTGAAGCCTCCTGCCCCAGCCAAGGTGCCAACTGACTGCAATGAGCCCAGGTGATACCATCAGCAGATCCGCCTCACTGAGGTCCTCTCCAAATTTCTCACCCACTAAATTGAGCTAATAAATGTTGTTGTTTTTTCAAACCACAGAGATTCATGTTGTTTGTTTACATAGTGAATGCTACTGTAAGTTAATTTTAAAAAGTACATGGAGTTCCTAGTCGTTTTCCTCAGTAGTGACAATGAGTTTGCATTGAACCATTCAGTTTTTTTCCATGTCCACTCTGACTTTGGGATCAAGTAATGCATTTGATTGATGGCTTGGATGCTATGGAATATTTTTTCTTTGAAAAAAGTTAAACTGAATTCTTTAGGCAAGAAACCCAAGATCCTGGTTTTATGAGCTTCCTGTTTCTGAAACTGTCTGAGCTGAGATACTGTCTTCAAAGTGTCTCAACTGCCCACGGAATGGACACAGATGTGAGGGCCACATTATGACATTTGAGAGTCCTGTCCCTTTGCCTTTCTGAGCAGCTTCCACCAAACAACAACAAACACTGATAACTACAGTTTATGGCTTCATTGGTATCAAGATGAAGGTAGTAT
Organism: Myotis daubentonii; assembly: GCF_963259705.1. Taxonomy (NCBI): domain Eukaryota; kingdom Metazoa; phylum Chordata; class Mammalia; order Chiroptera; family Vespertilionidae; genus Myotis; species Myotis daubentonii. Next base: position 22,782,983 of record NC_081845.1, on the reverse strand, counting down.
ATTAAAATATTTACTTCAATTTAAAGTTTCATTTTTTCTTCTGATTTTAACAGAAACTAAAACATTTTCATGCTCTCATAAAAGTATTGTGGGCCCTGGGCATTGTTCTCATCCTGCCTAATGAACAAGTCAGCCTAGATTAAGGATACACTTACTTTATTTCTTCTTCCCTCTGGTTCTTCACAACTGCTATTTTATAACCAGTATTGAGAAGATGTGTGTGTGAGAGTGTGTGTGTGTGTGTGTGTGTGTGTGTGTGTGTGTGTGAAAGAGAGAGAAAGAGAGAGAGAGAGAGAGAGAGAGAGAGAGAATATTTGGCTTTTTTTTAATGACTAAACTAGGTAAGCTACCTCTCCATTCTCTCCACATCCACATTCCAAGCTAGAGCCATCCTGCCCAGAGGCCACTGCATAGGGATTGCAGAGGACATAACCATTCATAGCCTCCAATGACAAAAAAAAAAAAAAGAAAAGAAAAGAAAGAAAACCACCACTTGGGAATCTTCAATATAAACATTAATAGTTTCCCACATCTTTGTTTAGAGAATAGCCTGAGGATTTCTAAACTTTTAGATCTTATTCATTCCAGAAGAACTGTTTCACTTATGGCCACATAAATCTTGGCCTGTAGAAGTTCCAAGACTCAGCCTCTATGGAAAATAGAGTCACAGAGACCTCACAGGTGACCGGACAGAGCAGATCTGATTTGGGCCATGCAGGAGAGAATGTTTGCTAAGATAAGTGAGGCTACCTCTGACATCCATTTAAGGGAATAGAGACTTAGTAATAAAACACAGAGTGGAAAATTTGGTAGGAAATACAGTATTATTTTTAACATATTGTTTTTTATGATTATAAGAGAAAGATATATTCAATGGAAAAAATTTTTTAAAATATTTATTTTAAAACATTTAAAATGGACACCATGATAAGTAGTATTCAGGACTGCCAGGTCAGAGATGATTGAGATAATTTAGGATTTTATTTATATCTATAATTTTTCTCTGTAAGAATAATTCACTGGTATTTCATTATAAAACTTATTTCATTTTGAACCTAGTTATTTTAAAAGCTCCACCAACCAACACAATCCAAAGTGACAATGTAATCATTTTAAAGAACATTAAAATGAGAGCTCCAGGAGCTCACGACTTACGTTTCCTGCTAAGGTTCAGCTCTCCACGTCCTCCCACACTGACACAGTGTTCACACCACCTCATCGGTGCGCAAAAGCAAACACCGGTTCCTCCGGGCCTCACAGCTGAGAGGATGGAAGGAGAGTAGAGGGCAGGGACCACTTTTGACCATCTTCCTCCTCTGGAGTACTTGGGAAAAACTTGGGAAAGTCCCATATAAATACAAGGGCAGGGCAGGCCTAATTTTATATATTGTAACTTGTTGCCTCTAGAAGCCACAAGAATGTCCTGGGAATTAAAATATATTACATCCACACTATATCTTCAAGGCTTCCCTTCCCCATTTTCGGGTTGAAAAGTGTCGTTGACCTGTTATATAGGCGCGCATGCACCTGGTCTCCAAGCAGAGGAGGTCTCCCCAGCTGCTTCAGATGCTTCCCAGCTGCCACAGCTCAGCAGGACCAAACTGCTAATACAAGGAAAAGCATCACCTCAATGCTCATAGCATCTGCTGAGGAATTTCACTTACTCCTTGCATTGTCTTCACATCTCCAGAGTTCTTCTATAGTGATCATCCCAAGGGCACAGGGAAGTTAAGTAACTTGCCCAATGTCACATAGCTAAGAATATTGATGCCAGTGGGGAGCAGGAACTGAGCTGCACTAGTGGAGCCTCAGGTGCCAGGGGTGATGGCATTGCAGCTCTGGGCCCTGGCCCTCCTGGACCTGGTGGGCATATGTGTGGGTCTTCAGCCCTGGAAGCTGGACTTCTTCCATAGCCAGCTGTAGCTGAACTACCTGGTGTGGATGAGACATTGGGCGTGGTGTATCTGCGGGCAGATTGACAATGTCAATGAGCTTCTGCTGCTGAACCCACAGGGAAGCTCCTGGATTGCAGCAGCTTTTTCAAGGGTGCTCTAATAAATCTTGCCACCACCTGTCAAATCCTCTTTCATTAGTTTCCCTGAAATGCTTTTCTTATGAGACCAAAAAACCTATTTCCTCTGGTAATACTTTTATCAGAGCCTCTCTACCCAGCTGTTTTGCCCGTGTAGTTTTCTTATGTGATTCCTCCATCAGATTATAAGCACCTTGAGAGTAGGGAACATATCGCTTTGAATGTTTGGTGCCTCACAGAGTGCTGAGCACATAGTAGGTACTCAATAAATACTTAGAATTAGTTAATTATCCTCCAAAGAACACAGCATAGGTAATCAAATGTTTAATGCAACAAATGATAATCAGGAAATAGACATTTTCACTAATTCTTTTCCTTAATTTGAGCATTCATATCCACTTTTGAATACTTAAAATCCAATACCCTACTCTCTAATCACACCTTCCTGCATTCCTCCTGGGTGGGGAGGGTGGTTACTGAGGCAGTCAGAATGCAGATTTGTTACTGAAAATTGGTCTTTCTCAGCCTCAGCAGGAACATCTTTGCCATTCAGCACCCTTGTAATTGCTCCTGTTCCATCAGTGGATGTTTCAACTATTGCCCACTATTATAGATTTTTATTGTCATTTCAGAATCCAATCTCACTACCTAATTCACAGATTAGCATTCAACTTCTGCCTTCCATAGAAAACACTGGTGGCATTTCATCTTTATTCTCTTATTCTTCCATCTTCCTCTCCTCTCTGATGGATAAAGGCACCTTTCTCCTTAAGAGCCCTCACCCAGGCACTAGGTCCTAATGATCTCCTACCAGTCCAATTCTATGCTTTTCATTATGTATTCTATGGGGTAACTTTGTGAAATATGACATAATTACTGATCTATTTTCATTGGAAATGCTTTTCCCTTGACTTGAATGGTTGATTCTCTCTTCAAATTGTGACTCCTTTTCAGGCTCTTTCTTCTTCAGGTACCTCGTCCCACTGTTGGTATCTTCCAGGGTTTCTTCCTCCATTATCCTTCTGCCATTAATTGCATTCCCTCATCAATCCTTCTACCCGGAAGGATTGAACTGCTGCAATGTATTCAGGTTTGTCCAATCTGTATCCTCTGATCATGAGGCTCCCAAGACATGTTAACCTGGAAGTCTTGTGGCGATTTCAAACTCAAGAACTTGCTATTTTTATATTATCTCCCCTCCTCTAAGTCCCTTGAGTTGTTCATCTTCCTATGTTTTCTCTTTGCATTTATTGGTGGCAGATGAGAGGCAGCTATCTCTGCCTAAGCAAGAAAACTGGGAGTCAGCTCTCATGTCATGTCTCCCTAACAGCAACTAGTTGTTGAGAACAGCTCTTAGCAATTCTCCCTCCAAACGTAAACTCAGTTTGTCCCATTCTCTCTAACTTAATTGCCAATGCTCTTCCCATCTTCATCAGAACATACATGCTGTGTCACAACAGGATCTAACTTTGCCCCTCTTAGGCCTCATCTTCTCCTAACCAACACTTCTCACCTCTGCCAGAGTTGGTTCACTGAGCCAATCCAGGCATTATTTCCTGGAGAGCCATCAACACCATCACCTCCTCCCTGGGCAGAGAGAGTGCCTTCTCATGTGTACACCTGAAGCCATGCATGGCATAAATCCCCCTATAGTTCGTAGGCTCTGTTGCATTCATTCATGTTCTGTTTCTTTCCTTTTACTCTCAGCCAATTGTGAGGTCTCTGAAAAGAAGAGCTTTGTCATCTCCAACAGCTGATAAACATTGTCTTTCCAGCTCAATAAATATTTATAGAATAAAAAGTTTATTGAATAAATTCTTCTAATTCTTTACCCTTTTCACTTCGTTTTGTTGTTATTGGTTTTCGTTGAGAGGTTGTAGAGTACGGCGGCATTTGAAACTGCAGGTTCTGAACTGAGACTTCCTGAGTTAAAATCTCATGAAGAAAATTTTCTAACTGAAAATTAGAAAGCTACTTTTCTGTGTCCAGATTCATGATTTAAAAATGAAGGTGATAATGACAGTATCCTATTTGTAGGATAACACATAGACTAAATGAATTAATTCACAAGCATCTAGAATCTAGGCTATTGCTTAATACACATTAAGCACTGAATAGGTGTGTTAGTCTGATTATTATCATCTTTTTCTTTTCTTCTTTTTCTTTCTTCCTTCCTTTTCTTTTTTATTCTTTTTTGTTTGTTTGGGATCTAATTTACTCCTTTCCTCTTCTATTGGTTTCATATTTACTAAAAACTCATAATGTCCCAGCCTCAAAGATGGTCCTGCTCTGAGGAGTCACACAAACAAATATCTCCTCTCTAAGGTCATGTTGATATGACATTTTGAGGTGGCGTAAACATTTGCGTTGTGGCAGTGGTCATGCTCTGGAATTTGGCTGCAACACAGCCCTCTATAGCATGGAATGCAGAATATTGCAGGATAACAATCTCTAGAATCCCACTGGGGGTGGTGTGAGGAGGGTAGAGTATTTCTAAGATAGCATTTGTGTTATGACTCTGAGCATGGCACTATTGTAGGCTTCAGGGTAGCTTCTTCATGGTCAATATCGTCTGACAGAGACCCTTTTCAGAGCCTTGTTTTGAGTTAGTCTTTTCTGCCAGAGGAAATTGGATTCATGACTGGATTTTGGTAGCATATGACTTGTGGTAGCAAAGTTAGACTTCTCCGGAAATTTGACTGCTACTCCTCCTTTCAATATTTTTTAAAGGATAAAAATGGGAAGGATGCACCACTGGTTTTTATGCAAATGATTGATTACTGACAGCCAACATTATAATATATACATTCAAAATGGCCTGTCACTGAGTGTCTGAGTTAATTTCAAGCATATGAATTTCTAAGAAAAAGTGAGTTAAGAGCGTGTGGAGTGTGTGTGTGTGTGTGTGTGTGTGTGTGTGTGTGTGTGTGTTTACTGTAGGGAGAAACCCAAGGACAGCTTGAAAATCTGCTTAGCCTATTAACTTGAATTTGGAGGAGAAGAAATATCAAAGGTTTACCTGCATGCAAACACTTAATTAGGTAAATCGGGGCAAAGGCTTTTTTTTCTGTTTTTATTATTAATTTTTGCCACAAGCTATGAATTAATTTTGGTCATTATGAGGGCCTGACACACTGAATAATGTAGCATAATCCTTTGCACAATATGTACTTGGTAACTACTTGAGGGATGAATAAATAAGTGAACAAATGACTTCATGAATCTGAATAATGTGTTGTATATTATATATATATATATATATATATATATATATATATATATATATATATACATATATATTTTTAAATATATTTTTTATTGATTTCAGAGAGGAAGGGAGAGGGAGAGAGAGATAGAAACACTAATGATGAGAATCATTTATCGGCTGCCTCCTGCAAGCCTCCTACTGGGGAACAAGCCTGCAACCCAGGCATGTGCCCTTGACTGGAATCAAACCTGGGACCTTTCAGTCCCCAGGCCGATGCTCTATCCACTGAGCAAAACTGGCTAGGGCATGTGTTGTATATTATAGAATTGCCTGAGTATTTTCTAGAGGAACATATTTGTATCAGCCAAGGGAATTGGAATGAGAAAGTAAAAAATGGAAAAGCCTAGGATAAAAATATTTAAAGGAAAAAAATAAGTTGTGGTTATAAATTTAGATATTTTAGTTCAGTTACTATTGGCCTAGTGATACTTGAAAACCATTTGCAAGACAACTTTTTGATGACAATTGGTGGGAACAAAGAATAACTTACATATGAAAGCATGTTGGGAATTTAGTATAATTCTAAACTTGAAATGCATATTTGTCTTCCATAGCCACATTCCCCCCAAGATTAAGTTTTTCACCTCCATCTAAAATCAGAAAAACAAGAGAAATTAAAAAAATAAATTTTTTTCTTATCTATGTCGATTCTACAGCAACTGGATCATAGGGAACTTCCATGAGGGATGGGCTCATGCGGGGAGGAAACAAGAGCAGCAACAGGAGCCATGGACATTGGGGGCACTTCTTCATGTAATGTACTTGTATCTTCAGGACCTGCTTGGGCTCAGCTACTTATATGTCATTTCCATTTGGTGATAGGGTGTTTCAGGATGGGCCCAGCTTTTATGGATGGGTGGGTCAGACAGCATTCATTTTATGTCTGGCAGCTCGAGTGACTTATGGTCAAGTGTTCAGTCTTTATTAAGGTTCAGTAGCAAGAGAGCAGTTATTTGTAGAGTATGGCAAGGCTTTGCTCCAAAATCCTAACACGTGATTCATGTTAACTCTCCAAAAAATGTCTCTCTCTGCTACTGACACTTAAGCCCCATTGGATGTGCTGGGTCATATGGCCCAAGGGGCAGAACAGCTTGCATGACAATCTGAACTCATTGAGGAATTCTCTTTTTCTGGGATCCACTCAAAACTACAGTTGTTGAGTCACTAAGTAAATGGGCCAGAGTAGCACACCCAAATGAAGGATATATTCCCTCTAAAATCCAAAGAGGACCACTCAGTGTTGTACCTCTTTTTTGGAGGAGGAGCAGAGATTCAACGTATTTTTTCTCTAGAAGGGATATCTCAACCTATCCCACACACTGTGTGTGCCCTAGACATCTCACTGAGGTAGGAGGTCCCTCAATTTGTGTCAGATATATTTCTCATGAAAACTAATACATCCAGGATCTCTGCTTAGTGGACCCATGCCAATAACCTTGGCCTGATCCAATTTTATGTTCCTGCCAGCATTATCTTACATCCTAAAACCCATTCCCACACATATCTCCTGGATTTCTGTTTGTTTAAATTGGAAAAATCATGCAATTCTTTTGGAGTATAGCACACCTCGTCATGGGTCACACTTTGTACCACACCTGTCAGGTCTGATGGATCTTGAGGTTGGTTATGTGTGTAGAAGCAAGGGGGGATAAGAGGTGTGGTCATGACAATCAGCATTATCTTTCAAGGCAACTGCCTCAGTGAGGCCATCACAGATTCTGCAGGTAAAGCATAGCTGACTTTTTTAGCCAGGTGTAGAAGGACTGCTTCTACTGATAAGTAAATATTGGTAGAATTTAGGGGTTCAGTGTCCCAGCTTCATTGGGATATGTCCAGTGATTTTATTTTAATTTACAGGATCCCACTTCTTTCCAATCAATACCCTCACTTTAACATCACGAAAGACACCTGAAGACATTCTGAAAATTTGGGAATTTGATTGGTGTTGTAATTCAGCCACACACAAGATGGCACTCTGGGTTTGGTTTTCAGAAACGTTGGCTCTACAACAGCAGGAGAAAGGGGTTGATTTCAGGGCAGATGTAAAGGCTTTCAGATAAGTTACACAGAGCTAGCTGTTGGGAATTGAAGCTCCATCTTCATCCTTTTGTTTCCCCTCTTTTGCCAGTGTACTTAAAGGAGCAACTAGACAACCCCAATTACACTCCTTAGCTTGACTAGAATGTTCTAAAATATTAAATGCATGGTCACCCAGAGCCTCACCTTTTATAGGTATTTGGTTAGAAGCAGCCAATGACAATGTTTTGTGCATCTCAATTGCCATACCATGCCATAGGCTACCAATGCCCTCTTTACCACTGGAAATAGAATCATTAGTGCCTTTCAATCTACTCACATTTCAGAAAACCCACAACCAATTCAGAAAACTCATTATTAAGATCCTGGTCCTCTAAAACCACTCTGTGCAGTAAAATTTGTTTCAGTCAGGGTTTCTGACACATGTAACTCCATTATCGCCTGATATTGTTATCACACCAAACCATCATCAAAACAAACAAATGTTCACACCACAGCATCTTCTCCCCACATCATCCTCACAGTACACCATCTTTACCAGCACAGCATCTTCAGCATCATGATCATTTTCTTTTTTTTGCTGTCAAAATAGATTAATGTGAAAAGCACATTAGACCTAAAACAATATAATTCTGGATGAAAAGTAAAAAATCAATTCCAAATTTTCTATGTAATGGCTTTTGTCATTCCCAATAGTCCTACCAATAAACAGAATTACTACAGACTCTCAGTTTTTCATTAATATATTACCTAATTTAATCCTTCCAACAATCTTCCATGATATTTATTATTACCTCCATATAGGAGATGAGAAAATGGTGGCTTACATAGCTGGTAAGTTGCAGATACAATATCCCTATTAACATCAGCCTCTTTGTAAATCCTGTGCTTCTTTTCTTACACCTCGGTGTTAAATTGGGAAATACACCTTACTTTTAACAGCTTTCGACCAATAAATGGTTTTTATACCTCTGTAATCTATTGAAGCAAATGGGAAAATTTATATATTCAATAAACTCATCTCTACAGCTAAATTATGTGAGATAAGCTCAAAAGTACTGGTTTTAATGCACAAAAACTTTAAGATGTTTTTCAAACTATTAGCATAGTTGGATGGCACAGTGTCTTGTTTGTCCCTTGTCTGATTTGTTTTGGCATAGGACACAGTGTCACATAATAAAAACATCTCGATAAAGTAAATTTATTTCTCTCAGCATCCATATATCAACACAGTACATGCAAGTTAAGTGGCATAGAGCCCATTGGCAATTCTGAGAATAATATTGCCCAGCATGTGATAATAATCTAGAAGGCAAAAGGAAAATTACAGCATATTTTTATTTTACTTTCAGTAGGAAAGTAATGGAAAGAAAAATTAAACTAGACAGTTTACCATAGAAAAAGAATTTTAAAGGAGGGTAAGTAAAGTGCAATGAAATAATCTGGAAAATAACTATAAACCTTTAAAACAACTAATAATAAATAAATGTTATCTGAATTGAACTGACAGTTTTTAATGAGCCATATGTAATTTATTTTTGTCCTGATGAAGCCATAATTTTCTCCAAAGCCCATATCCAAAGTTTTTTTTTTTCATAATGAAGATAAAGTAGCACACATACCAAAAATCATTTGAAAAATGCTATAATTTAATCCAAAAAGATAGTAAAGTACTCTGTCCATTTTGGGGGAGCTTTTTTTATTGCATACCATGGTTTACAACAAAAAGTTGGCTGTGGAAAAGCAGTTCATTCCATAAGCAGCCAATATGTTTGTTAAAATGTTAGTTCTTTTGGTCCTAATCATACTGCAATCTTTTGGGACTATTTCAATAACAATAATTTTAACAATTAATAATATCTAACTTTAAAAAAGCTCATGACAGTTGCACAGTTATGTTCTATAGAAACTTTATGAGGTATGTGTTCTGTGTTTTGATGTTTTCCATACAAAAGGGCCCACTCTCTTGATATGCTGCCTAAACAATTTGTGGGTGGTATTTAAGACTGCTCCAATAGAGATAATATCTAAGTTTCAAATACAAATCCTGCCTAATGCAAAGAAAAGGAAAATCATAAAAGATGATAGAACAGTTGAATTTCTACAATATTCACTTCAACAGTACGGACCTGTTTGTGACTACCTGAGCTGTTAATAGATGACCTACAGTTCTATTTGAATGTGAAGTACTCAAACACTCTTTCTCTTCCCCTCCTCCTGCTCATATTCTTCTTCATCATATCACAGCATTTTTACACCACACCATAATCACAGTCTAGCTACACCATCTGGCATGGATGGGAAAAGACTTGCATTCTAGCCTGCTTCCAGAGTTTACAGGTGATCATGTTTCTGAATGGATTCTTTGAATGGCTGTGAAGGCGATCACAAGAGTGGAACACTGGACCTCCATTAAGACTTGTCTCAATGTAGTGCTCTCCCTCTTTTCTTCCCCTCTCCCCCGGTCTAATTTCAATGCAATTTGGACATGTTAATTGATTGACTTAATTCAAGAACATTAGATTTACAAAAAATAAAAATAAAACCATAGGAACATTAGTCATCCTTTAGTGCTTTTTTCCCCCTTCATTTTACAAATTAGGCTACTTGCTTTTTGAGAGCAACTGTGCCTTTTCAGTCTTCCTCCATCTAGCCAGTAATCAAATTCTAATCACCTGCTAATCTCCTCTTTATTTCTCCTTTTTCAAGAGAATCCAAAAGAAGTAGGACCTGCCATAGCTGGAATGAATTTCTCTGTTTTACTGAATTCACATACTGTTCATTTTTACTTTATGACAGCTTTTACCTTATTGTGTCTTAGCGTGGTAAGCCTGACCTTCTCTGTTATTTTGCTGGAAGTCTTATCTTTTTGTTCTCCAACACTGCCCATAGGTAATGCTTTGTATGTCATGCCACAACACTTAATTTCATGTCTATTTAGCATAGTAGGCATATAAGTAAACAAATGACAAGATTATGTGACAAGTTCAAAAAAGAGAATATCTTCAAAATAAAGAGAAGGTCCAGAGGAGGGGGAGTGATTGCTTTTGAGTTGAAATGTCTCAAGGAAGACTTCCTGGAAGAAGTGATATGGAAGTTGGTTTCACCAATGATACTAGACTCAGCTAGGGGAGAAGGAAATAGTGGATAAGATGGAACAGCACAGGATGTACAAATGCATGAAGGCCACGAAAAACAGTGTATTTGGCAAAATATAAGCACTTTAGCTTTGTTGGAGCATACATTTTTGTGGGAAGGAGAAAGGTAGAAAATGAGTATGTCAGGTTATCATTCGACAACAATAATAGAGAACCCAAATTAATTAAATAAATAAAGAGGGGTTGATTTTTCTCTTATAAGTCTTGAAATTCTATTTTGTCAGGACCAGTGTCACTGCAGTTCTAATGTCCTTCTCCTTATGGTCACGGGATGGCTGCTCTAGCTTTAGCATCTTGTCATTGTTAAGGGCAGGAAAATGAAGGAAGAGGGGGAAGTAGAAGGCACTAGTGTATTTATTCCAGTTTCCTAAGGGGAAAAAAAGCTGTTTCAGAAGTTCTTTCACTGACCCTACCGACAACTCTCTTTGGCAAACAATGTGCCACATGAGAGTCTGTGACACATGGCAACCAAAGGGCGGTTGGGAAAGTGACAGTTTAGCTTTTTAGGTTCTATGCAAAGCACTAAGGAAAGAGCAATTGGGAATTAATAGTATTAGATTAGTTAACAACTGTGTCTGCTAGAATGAACTTTGCGAAAGAAGCTAACTCTATTGCATAAAGGTGTTTTGTTTTGTTTTTAACAGCAGGTAAAAAGTTTCATTTTTACCTTATATGGTCTGAGTTCCAGTGAGAAATTTTGAGAAGATCAGTGTCTTAGTGGGCAAACACATTTTCCAGCGAATGATTCCATTTTCATTATGATCCTTTGGAAGAAGCCTTTGATTATTATATTGATTTGCAAATTAACTCTTAAAAATTAAGACTCAAACTTTCTTAGTTGCCTGGTTCAAGATAGTAGAAGTTAATCATTGTCTTGTTCCATTAATGTGTTTATAACTGAATACAAATATCCATAACAATCACATAGGGGCCTAAATGAATGGTTTTTCGTCATCCCATGACCAGTGAGGAAATTATAAGAACAACAACAACAAAAAGATTCTGGCATAAAATCTGAAAAGAAAACGTCATTTCTCAGAACATTTCCATTTTTTAAAGTAGCCATTTCTCAGATTTTACCTCTGAAGTGAAAACACTCATTCCACTTTCTAAAATATGGAAAAGCATAGATGAGTTTAAATTCATAGCGCAAAACACTACACTTACTAATTAAGTATACAGGAACGGAAACAGAAAGAAAAGATAGTTCTCTGTAACTGCTTCCATCCCAAATGAGACAATTAGAGGTGAAGAGTCTCAGAGAGTCAGAAGGATGCCAAAAAGGGAAAACTGATGGATAGTAGATGGGCAGAGTGGCTGGTGATGTCCCTGCAGGCATTTTCAGCTGTGGCCCTGGAGTGGGGGGGGCCTGATGTCTCCAGAGGCAGGTTCTCTCTCTGCACAAAGGCTAGGAGCAGAATGTGCAGCCAACTGCCAAACTGCACAATGGGTCAAGAGGGAGTTGGACTGAGTTTTGGAAACAAAGAGAAAATGCACAGCTGTTCCCAAGATTTTAAAGTTGAGGATGAGGAGTTACTGTGCAAATGAACTGGTATTTCCTGGGTAAGTCTGTGCTGAGACTCTGTCTTCTCCAAGTCCTGAGTGTTTTATTATTTTTGTTTGAACTTTCAAATATACATAAACCTCGCATCTTCACCTCTTATATCTAGCAGCGGTGAGACTAAATCTCGATATTATTGAAATGCCCACTGCATTTCTTAGCTTTGTTTTCTGTCCTGACCCTGGTCAGTCCTTGTAGGATTCTGAATTATAATAGTCTAGAAATGGGGAGAGGAAAGGAAATTTATTTTTATTGATAGTATATATTTATACCTGTATCTACATTTTATTCTCAAAACAACAACAATTCTATAAGGTAGAATTAATCATTTGCATCTAAATAGATGAAATAAGGTGCAGAGAGGTTAACTAATCTAAACAAAGCCTGTGGCAAGTCTGTACAAGAATAGGAGCCAAGGTCTATGCTAGTTAGGCATGGCTCGGAACTGTCACTGCTTTAAAGTTCTTTTGATCAGGAAGGTTCTGGTTATAGATCTCCAATAATTTGGAAAGGGTACATGGGACTTCAGTAAACCAATGATATTTACTGTGTTCTCGCTATGTGTGCAGGACCTGATTATGGATCCCTGGGGGAAGAATCAAAAGTAAAAAGAGAATAGAACCCTTTCTACCTAACAGATTAAAATATCAATAATGTATAAATACGTTTCAAAAATGAAAGGCCAAAGATGAAGCCATCTCCATGGAAACATGGCATAGAAGAATATGCCCGTAGATTAAATGTTCTTCTCATCTATGGTCAGAGGTAAGTGTAAAAACAATCTACAGCTTTCTAAAAAAAATTTTTAAAAAATAAAAGAAGATGAGAAACAGTATGCACAAAGGAACAAAGGTGAGAGCAAGGGAATCTCGTTGGAAATGGCAAAATACCTGCAAACTCATTGGAGAGAAGATAGAATGAGGAATGCTGAGCAAAGAAATTAGCATGAAAAGGGGGAGATAGCCATTAATTAGGTTGAAAGACTGGACATTACCTGAGTGATTAAGCATTACCTGAGGTAATGAAAACTCTTCTTATTCGAGGACCACATCTGTTACATTTGGATAAATTCAAGGGAGAAGGTTGGAGATGGTTCCAAGGAGGAGATTACCGCAGAGATTCAGGTGTTAGGTGAGGAGGGTCAGTTCATGGCAAGTGGAGTGAGATTTCACAGAAAGAATTTCTGCCTGCACTAATGGGTTGGGGATTTTGGCAAAAGAGAAGGAAAGGCTTTAAAATGACTCAGTGACTAGGAGTCTGGTGCCTGAGGTAATCTTGATGTCATGGAAGGTAACAGAACATTTGCAAAAGATGGGGAGGGAGAGGGTGACAAGAGGTGGTGAGGAGGCTACAACTGTAATGGAAAATGAAGATGAAGACATAGTTCTACTAATTATCCTATAAACAAAAAAGTTAAGTACAATATTTTTTAACCATAATATTCAGTGTCTTAATCATTTATACCTTATCTTGCTGATGATAAAACAGAGCCAGGGAGAGTATGGCTCCTTTGCCACAGGCTGTCCTACTGATCATTGGAGAAAGGGCTCAGAATCCAATGTCCTGACTCTGTCCATTAGGAGCCTTGCACTCTGCAGCACTAGAGCTCTTAGCTCCATCCCCTGCCTCACATGTCCTTTCTTCACCCTCTTTTTTGTTTGTTTTGTTAATCCTCATCCAAGGATATTTTTCCCATTGATTTTTAGAGAGAGTGGAAGGGAGGCAGGGAGAGGGAGAGGGGGAGAGAGAGAGAGAGAAAGGAACATCAATGCGAGGTAGACACATTGATTTAGGTTGCCTCCTGACTGGGATGGGGGATCACACCAGCAACCCAAGTACATGGGATTTGAATACTCAACCCTTATGTGCGCAGTCTGGAGCTCTAACCACTTACACTGGCAGAACACCTCACCCTCTTTATTCATAAGGTTCTTCCCCCAACAAACTTTGTATTTTATTCTCTATAGTGCATCAAAGAAAGGATCGCTTTAAGAACAAGCAATATTTAAATATTCTTTCAGAATCTACTCTAATGCCATGTAAATATAGCATGTTTGTGTGCTAATACCACCGAGTCACTTCCATTAGCACACAAACATGTTGTATTTGCATGACATTGAGCCATTGCAATGAATCCGCTCAGGTTCCTGGAAACCCTATGAAAAAGTAATGTCCACATGTCCTGTCCTTAACAGCACTGCTCAGTTCCTGTAGACTCCTGGCTATGGCTTCTTCTATGGAGTCAATTCATCTCTTACTTGACCTTACTCTTTTCCTGCTGCCTTTTATTTCTTCAACATTATTATCTTTTCCAAAGAATCCTGTATCCTCTTGATGTGCACTAAGGAAGACAGATTCCATTTTGTCATTTTTGCCTCCAGTGATGTTTCAGGCTTCATTTGCTCTAGGACCCACTTGTTTGTCTTTCTGGTGATCCAAGAATCCTCAGAGCTCTCTTCCAATATCATATTTCAAACGAATCATTTTTTATTCTATTAGCTTTCTTCACTGTCCAACTTTTGCTTCTGTACATAGTAATTGGGAATATGAGGGTAAGGATGATCTTAACCTTGGTCTCTAATGACACATCTTTGCTCTTGGTCATCTCAATAGAGATCTTAGTGACTCGGAGAGTGGTTAATTAATTAATGCTGCAGGAGAAAGCACACACTTGTGTGAGCCAGAGGGGTGAGAGTCAAGTGCCAGTTCATTTATCACAGGAAGGGAAAACAGAGTGTGAGGAACAGCCAAGGTGGCTGATAAATGTGCTGGTCTGAGCATAGGGGTGTTTACTTGTCATCCTCTCATAGCTTCTGTGAATTTTTCCAAGAAAAATAAAGGAGTTCATCAGCTAAATGAGAATGGGAAAGAGAGTATTAAAAGTCTGAGATGGAAGAAAAGGTTATAAAATATACTATAGGAAAGTGAAAGTATCTTCCCACGGATCTTCCTCCTCCTCCTCTTGATGTCCCCATTTTAACAAAAAGGAACATTGTAACAGACATAGATGACAATATTATGAAATTATATATATATATATATATATATATATATATATATATATATGTATGTATATATATATATTTGAGGCCTGATGCATGAAACTCGTGCAAAGGTTCAGCCCTCACAGCCACAGTGGCTTGCCTCAGCCCTTGCAGTCCCAGCTTCATCCAGAAGGTTGTCCAGAAGGACATTCAGAAGGTCATTCGGCCATCAGGTCTAATTAGCATATTATGCTTTTATTATTATAAATTAGAAGCCTGGTGCACGAATTTGTGCACCAGTGGGGTCTCTTGGCCTGGCCTTTGGGATCGGACTGAAACTGCTCTCCGACATCCCCCAAGGGGTCCTGGGTTGCAAGAGGGCACAGGCCAGGCCTAGGGACCTCACCAGTGCACAATCAGGGCCAGGGAGGGACGCAGGAGGTGGCCAGCCAGGGAGAGACCATGGGAGGGCTCCAGGGCATGTCTGGTCCATCTTATTCAGTCCAGATCAGCTGGACCCCAGGAGCAAACTAACCTACCAGTTGGAGCATCTGCCCCCTGGTGGTCAGTGCACATCATAGCAAGCAGTTGAACAGCCTTAGCATATCATTAGCATATTACACTTTGATTGGTTGAACTGCTGACTGGTCGACTGGACACTTAGCATATTAGGCTTTTATTATATAGGATATATAATTCAATTATAGTTTGTACATATACATACATGCATATATACTGTAATTTGGTTCCATTAAATATGACACTCATTAATTGAAAACATGTCAAGCTCAGGAATAAGATACTACTCAAAACATTTGAAAACTAATTACATTTTTGGTGGTGCATGATCTCTTTATGCATAGGCTTTTAGATTTTTATAACTGACAATTATTATTATTATTTTTTTTACTTTTACCCAGAGACCTTTGAAAGTTGTACCATCCAGACCCGTGGTTCTAAAACTTGAGCATGCATCAGAATTACTCGGAGCACTTGCCAGATTGCTGGACTGCACTCCCAGAATCCCCACTTAGTACGGCTGGGGTTGGGCCTGAGAATCTTCATTTCTAATAAGTTCCCAGGTGACACTAATGCTGCTGGACCAGGGACCACACTTTGTGAACTGCTCTTCTAGAATCACGGGGCTTTTGTTTTTTGGTGTTTAGAGAGAAAAAGGGACCTGAAAAAGAGACTAAGAAAATGGGTAAGCCTAAACAGAGAAAAGAACAAACTTGTTGTTACCTGTGTGGGGACCCAGGTTCTGAATGCCCTTTAATCTTCATTTTTTGCTTTATTTCCAGCCACTGCACTTTCTATCGTTACCTGAAAAGAAGAATTCTTTAAGTAGAGTAGACCCTAGAGGCAAAACAGAATTTCATTCTGTTAGACAACACTAAACTCTCATTGATACCAAGAGCCTTTTTTCTTGCTATTTCCAAGGTAGCTTCTAGCATTCATGAATGTACAGACTAAAATGGAAAATCCTGTAGTGATAGAGAAAAGAGTCATCGTTTTAGCAGCTCACACCAGCTGCCACCTTGCATATGACCCGATTCCAGTTTCCTTACAGGAACGCAGGCTGTGGCCTTAAATTCCCTCACCACCTACTCTTCTCTCCTTGCTCCTGCTTGCCAGCAGAGGCCTAAGAGGTCTCTCGGGGCTGTCCAATCCATTTGTCAGGAGTCCATGCAGTAAATATGCCACCGATCCCAGCCCATTAGCTTCTGCCAAAGGGCCATCAGCACTGCGGCTCCTCAGGCTTCTCCTTTAATTTCAGCTCCCTCTGCATCTATGTTTTGTTTAGAGTCAAGGATACAGTTCTCACATAATAAATGTTGACTAATCACTTGACCAAGGTCTGCAGTAACACAAATGGGATGTTTTGTAATGTCTACATAAAAAATAGGAACTGAACAAGGTAGCCGTTTCATAGGCAACATTAAGCATCTCTAATGTAGAGCAAATTATAAGGTTGCTTATTTTATAAGTTTATTATATGACACAATTCTAAAAGATGATATGTTTTCATTGTACTTATCAAAGCAAAAAGAGAAAAGTTAAAGTACCTGTATACCAGCAACCCATAAATAGATCAGCTGTGGTTTAGGCAATAACTCTTCTAATATAGACACACACCATGCACGCACACACACATATGCACAAATACACATATCTGTGATAAAACTGGACATGATTTTTGTTACATGTTTTTAAATTTTTTATTTAATTTATTGTGAACAGCTTTGCACATTTTAAATAAAACAGCCTCATTTAAAATTGTTGCTTAAGTATTATTTTATCTGATTGCACCATAGTTTACTTATTACTGAATGAATTTCTCTATTGCTGGACATTTCACCCTGATTTCTTAGTTTTAACCATGTTGTAGCTCAGTTATTAAGTTTGTATTTAGTAACTGCTTTAAGATAAATATCAAAACTGTCATTTTAAAGGTATTAATGTATATTATCAAATGGCTTTCCAGGAATCTTATATAAATTTTTGTTTCCTATAGTAATGGGACTGCCCATTTCTCTGATGTTTTGTAAACTGTAGGTATTATCAGTATTCTAAACATTATTGTTCTTTTTTCCATTTCCTTCTTAGCTAAGCAACAGATTTTTTTCACCAATTATTTATTAGTCACCCATTTTTTCCTTTTGCAGTTTCTCAATATTATTATTATTTTTTAAATATATTTTTTATTGACTTCAGAGAGGAAAGGAGAGTGGGAGAGAGATAGAAACATCATGATAAGAGAGAATCATTGAATGGCTGCTTCCTGCATGCCCCACACTGGGGACTGAGCCTGCAAACTCTGGCATGGGCCCTGACCCAGAATCGAACACTGACCTCCTGGTTCATAGGTTGATGCTCAACCACTAAGCAACCTGGCCTGGCTCAATATCATTTTGACTTATTTTTTATTTTGAAAGCATACATTTTATATATTAATATTTATTTTATATGTTGTTATGTTTTCCTGGCTTGTCCTTTCATTGCAATTCTGTTATGCATTGCTTTTAACTTTTAGATGTTAGATGGTTAGATCTGTATATGGTCAGATCTATCAATGTTTTCCTTTACTGTTTCTGTTTGTGGCATCATGTCAAAGCAATATTTTATAACATAGGGTTTTGTCAAAATAAAATCTAAAAAACACTTGGTTTTTCTAAATGAACTTCTGTTATGCTTTGCCCTTTATTGATTAATTGTTGCTCACCCCAGGGTTAACAACAGAACTCCTCCTCAGCTATGGATTTTCCTCTGAGATATCCCCAGTACAAAGAGAGATGTTCAGAGAGGAGCAGAAAATGACAGAGAGGACAGCCTACTGCCATTCTGGTTTTCAGGGTCATGTTACTATGTCAATACTAGTATAGGAAAGGGCATAAATAATACAGTATGTTAAATATGATTAGATAGACATGAGATGTAAAAGCCAAGAAAATCTGGAAAGAGGAAAAGAGATGACTGGCTAAATGATAATCATCTTTAGAACATAAAATCTAGTCTCCAGCTTTTCCAAGTCAACTGCTCTCTTATCCTTCCTCCCTAGTTTCATTCCCCATACATGACCCCTACTTTGGGTATCATCTCTAGAACCATATAATTTCACTTATATGTGGTATATAAAACTGAAAGCAACAAATCAACAAACAAGAAAAAAACAGACAAACAAAAACTCAGACACAAACAACAGTATGGCGATTACCAGAAGGAAGAGGTGTGGGCGGTAATAAAGGGGGGTGTGGTGGGTCAAATATATAGTGACAGAAGATTTGGATAGTGGGCACACAACGCAATATGAAGTTGATGTGTCATAGAATAGTACACTTAAAATCTACATAATTTTATTAACCAATGTCACCCTAAAAATTTAATAAAAAAGAAAAATATTAATTTTCTATTTTATTCACTCATTAAATATTTAAAAATATCTACTATCTGCTAAAAATATAAACAAGTATGAAAAAGCCCATTCCTTATATAATTTATATCCTAATGAGAGGAGAAAGAAAATAAACCACAGAAAATAATCAAGGAAATCTTGAGATAGTGGTAAGCACTCTGCAGAGAATTAAAATAGAATTATATGATATTGATGTGATAACTGTTTTGCATTGGGTGGTGAGGGTAGGTTGTTCTGAAAAGTTCATTTTTCAGTGAAGATCTAGCTCAGCTGGGAGAGATGGGATAGAGGTGGTGGAAGAAAATGTTCCTGGTAGTCAGGACCCCAGGCCTAGTGCAGTGGATTTCAAAGTGTGGTCCTGAGACTCCCAGGGCATTGCAGGCGGCCCATAAGGTCAAGGTTATTATCATAACAATACCAAGATGTTATTTAACTTTTTCAGTGTGTCGACAATGGCACTATTGTTGCTAAAGCAAAGGTGGGCAAAACTGTGAAGTCTTAGAAGAAACCCAGTCAGTGGTAACAACTAAACATCAAGCACACTTAACTTAAATGCTTATTTCACTTAACCATCTTTCTGTTAAGGCAACACAATGCTTAGTATTATATATCTCACCCCTAGAGCACCCAGATTTTAAAATATTATGTGTGATGAAATGGGAAATGTACATAATTCACTTCTGCTGTGCACCAGATAATTGTCTTGAGGCAAAGCCCCTAACTGACCTTATAATTTTAAAAGATATATTCTTGCCTTGCCTTGCTGAAATCAATAAAAATGTATTTAAAAATAAAAATATATATTATTATAGAAAAACTGTAGCTATTAAGTAAAACAGTAATGATAAAATTTTTTAAATCAGTATTTTTCCATTACTAATAAACTGATAGACATAGGCATTGATCATTATCAACTACTAACCTGATACAAGAGAAATACAACCAGATATTATGTGCATCCTGTAGAACATACCACAAGCTAGAAGGCAGTCTTGCCAAAAATAAAATAAAATAAAGTAAACTAAAATAATCCCTAGTCTGATCTAGCCTCTGGAACAAAAACCAACATACAGAACCACAAATGACAGGGGAA
Source organism: Myotis daubentonii (assembly GCF_963259705.1). Lineage (NCBI taxonomy): Eukaryota > Metazoa > Chordata > Mammalia > Chiroptera > Vespertilionidae > Myotis > Myotis daubentonii. Next base: position 22,762,937 of record NC_081845.1, on the reverse strand, counting down.
CATGTTAAATGATACTACGGAGATGCAATCAGCAAAACTCAAGCTTTCAGAGATTCTATAGAATGAATAATCTAATTTTTGTAATAAAAAATAAGAAAATGAAAAATAAAGGTCAGGAAATTAAAAGATACAAGAATTATTAACTAATCGCAATGTGTGGATCTTTTTGAATACTGATTTTGAAAAATTTTTATGACATAAGATAATTGGAATCTGATTATTTACTGGATAGTTGATAAAGTTAAGGAATTATTTTATTATTAAAAGTGATTAGTGTTATTGTGATTAGATTTTTAAAATATCCTTATTTTTTATACATTCTAATAGTTTTATAGTTTGAATAAGAGAAATACATAAACTGATAAATAAATCAACTAGCATCAAGCTTAATGGAGAAAATCTCTACTAAATTGAGAAAAAGAGAAAGACGCCTACTATTGCCATTATCATTTAATATTATTTTGGAAGTGTTATATACTTCACTTAGGCAAGAGAACTAAATGACTAAATGAGTATAATAATTACAACAGAGAAAGTAACATTATTATAAAGTACAAAAATATTTGTAGAACATAACTGGCAGCCTATTAGAAAAACTTTTAAAAATCAGTAAGGATACTGATTATAATACTAATGTAAAAAGATTTAACTTTCCCTTATATAAACAGCAGAAAGCTATGATATATAATGATAGGTAAGATCTCATTCAAAATGACAGCAGAACCCAACTGGATGTGGTTTAGTGGTTGAATGTCGAGCCAGGAACCAAGAGGTCACCGGCTGGATTCTGGTGACATTTGCCTGGGTTGTGAGCTCAATCTTCATTCAGGACATTTGCCTGGGTTGTGAGCTCAATCTTCAGTAGGGGGCGTGCAGAAGGCAGCTGATCAGATGACTTTTTTCTCATCATTGATGTTTCTATCTCTCTCTCCCTCTCCCTTCCTCTTTAAAATCAATTTTTTAAAAATGACAACAGAAATGCAAAATATATTAAGCATGTATGTGACAAGGAGTATAAGACTATATGAAGAAATTTTTGAAACTTTTATAAAACACACAAAATATACATAGATGAAATTGATATTACAAGTGTATTCATTCTCTAAATTAATTTATGTATTCCACTCAATCCAAACAAAAGCTAGCATGATTAGGGGTGAAGAATATGTTTGAAAATAGGCTAATCTATTTTTTTAGAAAATAAATCAACAGGAAAGTATAACTAGGGACAATGTTGATTTTGAGTCCTTCTTGCCACTCGCCCACTTTTTCAGAAGGCAGAAAAGCAGAAGACATCCCTGGATGTCCATCCGCATGGGCTCGCTAATGGGGGGTTTGGCTCCGCAGGCCCACTGGCCCCAGCTGAGCAGGAGAGGACACCGTCAGCAGCTGGGAGCCCTCACACAACATCTCACTTAAAATGTCATGTGTGCTACTTGGTTTAAATTGTCACCCCTCCAGCAACCACAAACAATGCAGACAGAGCAGATGTGTTTTCTATTTAGAATTAAACAGTTTATCTCAACCACTGTCATTGTTATAGGGAAAAAATAAATAAATATCCATCTTAATGTAAACTTCAAAAGGTACTTTCTGGCAACAGGAGGTATTTTCAAATCCAAAGTCCTCTGAGAAAACTAAGATTTGACCACAGATTTTTTTTTCAAATTGGGATGCTGGCAGCTCCAAGAGTAGTAAAACGCAGCCTGGTCAAAAGATTTTTGGCCAGATATTATGTACAATAACTCATGTCATTGATGCTTAATGGTCCAAAACATTAAGTAAACATCATAAATGCCTTTTGTTATTAAATGTTCCATTCAAACATTTTGTTTAACTCTTGTGTAATGGATAGAAAGCTGTAGTAGAGACTGGCCCTTGTGACCATGTTTGATTCACCTTTCAGAGACATATTTTTAAAATATTTGCCATTCTCAAAGTTACAGAAAGAAAATAGCATTTCTATTTTTGGTTTGTTTCTGTACTCTATCTCTGGAAGTTAGGCAACTTGTGAGCTTGACTTTGTTAGGTCAAGTTCAAACTACTACCCATGTATTCAGAGAGCTATAACTTTGTTCTCTCTAAAGTTGGGAAGTCAGCTTTCCTCTGTGACAATTAAAGTAGAAATATGGATGTTTTCTTAACGTGAGGTTATAAAGACAGGGAAAATGCTACCTTTCAAAGATCATTTTGCAAGAATAACACTTGAAGTAAAAGGAAAACCAAAATTGGTCTGCAAAAATGGCCTGTCAAGACAGTAATCATCTAGTGTGGTTTACCCCAGTCCACATATCTTGACATAAATGCGTCGTGTTTCCATAATCTGAAGATTCTGTTTAGTCATTAAAACATGATTCATTTTATCCTGGAACTAACCTCAGCATTTGGTTTTGTTTCTGTAACCTGTAGCTAAAACATCAGTGAAAAGCTCTGTAGTGATTATACTTGTATTTTTCCATGAGGTTTCTTCTCTTCCAATTTAAGTAAAGATAGTTGTTTAGCTACTCTTAGATTCTCAAGTCTCATAAGCCCAAAATGTTGATTTATCAGGTACTTTCTGGTTCCGTTAGGGAGGAGAACATCCAAACAACATACACCAACTGGTTATCCATTGACATTGTATACTTTTTATGTAAAGAATATCTAAAACCACATTTGGTATGTTGCATCCCATCTCACTTCATTCTAACTGTACACCCTGCATTATATCCAGAAAACCCTATGCTTTTGAGGAGCTGGGGTACCTGTTTTGCTCTAACTAATAAAGTTTTCTAAATGAAACTCTTGGAAGTCTGCGGTTTTATAGTTTATCTATGATTCAATTGTTTATTTATTAATTCACTCAATATTTCATGCAACAATTATTAAACATCTAGTATGCTATAAATGGAGAAATCCTGGCATTTCCTTGATGAAATTGCTGGTTTGCCATATTTCTATTCCTGCTAGAACTAGTACAATTTTGTCTGTGTGTAAAATTCATTCAGAATCTTTAGAACAAATTGCCCTCTGAATCTACTGGGAATGACCAAGGACACTATGTTATACCTCAAACTACGTTTATACACCAACGAGAGCCACAGATTTTGCAAATGACATGTAAAAAGTAGCAGGGCTGCACAATTTTATAAAAGAACAGTAACAGGAAGGAAACAGTAAGAACAAAGATGCTGCTATTTCTCTCGGAGCTTGGGAAAAATGAATATTCTTAACAATTATCTTTAAGTTATTTGTATTTTCACTGGCTTCAAGCTCCAATACCTGAACATATAGTTATAGAGATGTTTTTGGAAAATGCTCCATAAACAAACGTATGATGGGAAACTGTGTTTTTCCCTATCAAGAAGCCTTAAAATTTCCTGTTATCAAACTAGTATTTTAGAAAAGTGGCATTTCATAGCTTAACTATATACATTTTTTAAAAATATATATATTTTTATTGATTTCAGAGAGGAAGGGGGAGGGAGAGAGGGAAACATCAGTGAGAGAGAATCATTGATTGGCTGCCTCCTGCACACTACAGGAGATAGAACCCACAACGCAGGCATGTGCTCTTGACTGGAATTGAACCCGGGACCCTTCAGCCCACAGGCCAACGCTCTCTCCACTGACCAAACTAGCCAGGGCTAACTCTCTGCACCTCGATGTGTCGCTGTATCATAAACAGAGGTGTGGCTGGGCGACATTTGACTTCACCGGCCTGAAAACGATTTCAGATACCACTCACCATGATAAGCTTCTCTCTGAGGAGAACGAGGAGAGTGTGGTGATGTATAAATAATAAAAATGAGACTCCGGATATTTTTATCTAAAAACCTTATTGGAGTTTTGAAAAATAAAATATTTTAATGATCAAACTTTTTAATCAATACCTAAAAGAACTCCTTTTCCATTAAAGAATACAAAAGGTGGATGGGGGAAAATGGGAACTCCTAAAGAAATCAGTAAATATTGAACCCTGAATTCTGGAATAGTAAAATCTTACATACATCATTTTATTATTCCCTTTGCCCTGCATACATCACATCACATTAAAAGATATGTATGCATGGATTTTACTAAAGCGCCAAAAAAAAATTATTTGGTTGAGGAAAACATAAAAGTATTATTATCCTGAAAAATCCCTATAATACTAACTGCCATAGAGCCATTAAAGCATGAAGAGTTCTCCTAGTGACCTATTACGTTGTATTAGAAATCCTCCAATTTACTTCTACTAAAAAATGTCCAAGCTTATCGCCAATCCTAGAATTGTTAATGACAATTGGTTGCTTCAGTCACCTAGCTGAAGAGATATGCTTTGTTGTTGTTGTTTTCATCTGAGGATATTTTTCCATTGATTTTTTTTTGCGGGGGGGGGGGGGTGGTGGGGGGGGCGGGGAGAGAGAGAAGTGAGAGGGAAAGACAGAGAGAAACATCGCTGTGAGAGAAACACATCTATTGGTTGCCTCCTGCACGAGCCCCACCAGGGCCCGGGCCAGGGAGGAGCCTCAACCAAGGTACTGGCCCTTGACCTGAATCAAACCTGGGACCCTTTGGTCTGCAGGCCAAAGCTCTATCCACTGAGCCAAACCAGCTAGGGCTGAAGGGATATGCTTTGAGACAAACTTTGGGAAGCTTTGTGTATTATGTGAAAGTGTTATTTAAAAGGAGGAAGGCAATAGTACAGAAGGGAATAAAAACTACCAGGAAATAAAAGCTGAAAAACAGGCTGCCTATGTTCAAGACCTCAGCTTGGTCAAGGTCTAGGGGTGACTTATTCTTTCTACTTTTGTTCTTCTCTTTGAAGACTTAAGTGCTTCTTTCACTTAATAAGGATACTTGCCACTTAAAATATGTAAAATATGTGAACATTTTTCAGTACACTCTGTAAAGGAAAAAAATAATTGCAAAAGTCCTAAGCAATAAGACTAATTATTATTTCTTCTTAATAGTACAAAGGAATCAATTATAATAAAATTAATAAGCAGTGCAAAAATGAGACCTGTATTAAAGTAATGGTAAACATGTCATTATTATTAAGCTAATAATGAAACATATTATTTTAGACACAATAGGAGCAGGAAAGAGTCCTTGAGTAGCCATCTTCTGAATAGTTAGTTCATAAGTTACAAGGTGTTCATTTTGGCTTTTGGTGAATATTCCTTTTATTTTTTAATTATCTGGAAATAAGATATCCTTCATGGTTCAAAGTTGTACTGATCTTAAAGGATGAGAAGAGCATGAGGCAGTAGAGAATGCTACACCCTCACCCTTGTGACCAATTTTTTTGCAAGAAATATCTTTCCATACTTTTAATGACTAAACCTCTACAGATACTTGATTGGCCAGGTGTTTTTCAGTTGAAGTGACCTAAATGTGTTGGTGTATTGGTCAGGGTAATCCAGAGAAACTGAACCAACAAGATGTATCCTATATAATAAAGGGCTAATATGCAAATAGACCGAACAGCGGAACAACCGAACAACCGGTCGCTATGACGTGTGCTGACCACCAGGAGGCGTGTGTGGAACATGGTGGGCATTGGCCACGGCAGGATGGTGGAGCAGGGGTGCCAGACCAAGGCGGGGTGCCGGTTGATGTCATCAGGGTGAGGCTCTGGTGGTTACTGAGAATTCTTTGCTCCCATGTGCCGCAGTCCTACCTGGTGCTTGCACTTGCTGTCAGCGCCAGCCCCACTCACATCCACTGCCGGTGCTGGAGACGCCACTCGCACCCGCTGCTGGCGCCCAGCCCAGTCCCAATTGCTTGGCACCATCAGTGGGTGCAAGTGGCGACTCCTGGCCCTGATTGTCCCTGAGGGTTTTTCCACCTCCCCCTGCTCCTGAGGAGCAATCAGGGCAGCAGCCCCTGCTCGCACCAATTAGCAGCACCGGCCCTGCATGCACTTGCTGCTGGTGCCATCAGCAGGTGTGAGCGGGGCCAGTGCTGTCAGCACATGGGAGCAGCAGCAGTGGGGGCTGCTGGCAGACAGGGGACCAGGGGCTGTGGCGGAGGGGCCAGGTTTGGGTGTGAAGGATGGACTGAGACCTGCCCTTGTGCCCACCGCCTCGTGGCCCACAGTTCCTTTCAAGGTGCATGAATTCATACACTGGGCCTCTAGGATTCCTATAAAAAGAGATTTAGTATAAGGAATTAGCTTATAGGATTATGGAGGCTATGAAGGCCCAAGATCTGTAGTCAGCAATCTAGACACCCAGGAGAGCCAAATGTATAAATTCCAGTTGGTAGGTGTTCAGGCTCAAGGCCCAGGAAGATCCTATGTCTCAGTTTGAGCCTGAAGGTAGGAAAACACCATTGCTGCTGCTCAGCAGTCAGGCGGGAAGGTCGGTCTTTTTGTTCTATACAGATCTTCAACTGAGTGCATGATGTTCATCCTTTAGAAAAAGGAATCTGCCTTACTCAGTCTACAGATCAAATGTTATCCGTACCTAAAACCTCACAGGCACATATAAGATAATGCTTGACCTAATTTCTGGGCACCTCATGGCCCATTCAAATTGACACATAAAATTAAGCATGACAGTTGGACTTGGCACATTTCTGAGCCTTTGTTCAAAAGAATTCCTCTGTTTGAAATACTTTCTCCTCTCTCCTGGCCCACTTCACCCCCACTCCTATTAGCCATCACCATCATCCTGGTGAATATTTTCTCATCCTTTAATATTTTTCCAAATGTTATTATTGAGGTCTTCCCTGAAGCCCTATACCCCACACTAATCAATATGCTCTCGTTCATATAGCCCTTTGCAATGCTACCAATAGGGCACATATCATATAATTGAATTATTAGCTCAAATTTCTGTCATATTAACATGAGTTCCCCCAAAGACACAGATCATGTTTTTTTTTCCCTATTATTTTCTTGTGTTAAAAATATCTGTAAGCATAAAAATTTGCCATTTTAACTATATGGTGTAGCAATTCTACTCCTAGGTATATACCCCAAATAATGAAAAGCACGATCTTCACAGATCCTCATGTACCAAGGTTCACGGCAGCATTATTCACAATAGCCTAAAGGTGAAAAGAACCCAAGTGCTTATCAAAAGATAAATGGATTAACAAAATGTGGTATATTGATACAATGGCATATTATTCAGTCATAAAAGCAGCTGAAGTTCTGATACATTCATGCTACAACATGAATGAACCTTAGAAATATAATGCTAACTAAAATAAGCTAACCATCTTTTATTTATCCTTATACATGCATCACTGAACATGGCACCTAGCACATGCCTAGCATAGTATGTAAGTATAGGCTTAGAGCCAGAATTCCTGAGTTAAAATTTTGGAACCTCTATTTCCTATTTGTTTGACCTGGGTGAGTTATTTAACCCCTTATGCCCTATTTTTCTGATTTGAAAAGTGGGAGTAGTAATTTTACCTATCTTGTACAGTTATTATGAGGATTAGTGATTTAATTCATAAGGAGCTTAGAACCATACCTGAACCACAGTAATACTAACAAGTGTTAATTATTATCATTATTATTATTATCTATGTTATCATTTAATGAATTTATGGATGAGGTGCAGGTTGGGGAAGGAGTTCTTAACATTTGAGAGATACAGCTTTTAGGAAAGAACTGTTAAGGCTAAGAAGACTGATATTATTTAAAAATATATTTTGTGTGCCATATCACAGAGAGTGCAAGCAAATGGGCACTAAAGTTGTATTGCCCAAAGATGAATCATGGCTTCTCCATGGATGAGCTGTGTGGCCTTGGCTAAACTAACTTGTCTGAGCCTCAATTTTCTTTTCTAAAATGGGGTTAGTAGGGGTTGTGATGAGAACTATAAGAAATAATCCCTATAAAGTACTTACTATAGCCTGGGACAAATTAAGCACTCAATAAGTTAGCTACTGGTAATAGTAATAAACTAGATAGTCTTTATTGGGTTCTTTGTTGCTGTGGTTGTTAATCCTCAACCAAGGATATTTTTCAATTTATTTTTAGACAGAGTGGAAGGGAGGAGGAGAGCCAGAGAAAGAAACATTGATGTGAGAGAGACACATCGATGTGTTGCCGTCTGCACATGCGCTGACCAGGGCCAGGGATTGAGCCTGCAACCTAGGTACAGGCCTTGACTGGAATCGAACCCAGGATCCTTCAGTCTGCAGGCTGACGCTCCATCCACTGAGCGAAACCAGCCAGGGCTTTATTGGGCTCTTGACGCTCGTTAATCAAAATCATTAGCCTGTGATTTGTAACCTTCTACCCAGTTGATGTCACTCATAACTTCCAGTCAAAGACAGTCTACTTATATTGGAATTGAGTTTTAACCAGTTTTCCAGAATGCCTACATATCTATACTAATAAAAGGGTAATATGCTAATTAGACTGGACATCTTCCAGATGTCCTTCCAGACAAAGCCACGGTGACAGGGGCCAAGGCAGAGGTGGTTAGGGGCGATCAGGCCAGCAGGGTAGCAGTGAGGGGGCTATCAGGCAGACAGGCAGAGATGGTTAGGGGCAATCAGGCAGGCAGGTAGGCAGGTGGGGGAGCAGTTAGGAGCCAGTGGTCCTGGATTGGAGAAGGTACAGGCTGGGCTGAGGATAAGCCACTGGTGCACGAATTTCATGCACTGGGCCTCTGGTGTATTAATAAACATGACATTTATCTAAAATTGACCTCAATCATTCATTACTGCCTAGAAATCAAGGAGCAAAATTCTTCAGCTTTGTGTTATATCAAGCTCAGTGCATGTCCTAGTTTAAAAATACAACAATTATGCAGATGGAGAGAACAGATGGATTGGATCTGTGAGTGTTTATCAATTTTTAGTATTTTGAAACCAGATGTGTTACATACACATTGCTGGTTGCCTTCTAAGGAAGCTTCATTGGTGGGTTACTAATCTTTAATAAGAAATTACAACATATTCATCCAGTTTAAATCAACTATTTTTAATATACAATTGGACAACCACTGCCACAGTGCTTTAGAAAATAGAAAACAGATGCTTAATAGAAGGAATACTATCAGCCAAGAAATTCTTGATGATCTTTTTATAGAATGTAAACTTACATATTTTATGGGTCTTTTAATGAACTGCTATAGAACAACTTCAGCAGTCAAAACATTTCATGAAAATACACGTGAACAATTTGTCACTTGTTACCACATTCACAGAAGATCCTTCAGTTGTACTCCTGGAAAAATGGGCATATTACTGGCTCTTACTATGTTATTAACAACATCTGTTATTTACCATAGATCTGATTGGATCCAGTGGAGAAAGGAGGAATTAAGATAAACAAACCGAGATGCTTCTCTTTCTGTAGGTGCTTTTGCTAGATCTGGCAAAGATCCCTTGCTAGGTATGAATATTACTGTGCTAATTGTGCTCACAGGGGAATAGCACAGTGGAGTAAGGCCAGAGATTGTGTTCTGTTTCAGGAATGCCTTTAGTAGAGAAACATTCAATAGAAACTTGGACCCTTGTGAGCAGAATTGTGGGTTTGAAGAATCTAAAAGAAGCCTATTGTTTGCCATTGGGGTAACAATTTAACCGAACTTTCACTGGTTCAGTACAACTGTGAAATTGATGAAAAGGAGTAGCAAGCCATTGCCACCTAATTCCATTTCTGAAATTGCCTCTGTTGGATGTCCCTTGTACCTCCACAAGTTAGGAAATACAAGTAAGAATAGAGAGAGTGGGAATTTACCTCTCCATATCTATATCCCCTCACCTATGTTAATCTCAGATATCTTTCACATCCTTAGTGATTTTTAATTCTGGGTTAGAGTATGAAAGAATAGGATGAAGAAAAACAAAAAGAAAAAGTAAGAGATAGAAAATTTAAAGAGCAGTGTACGTACTTTGCACTTGGAATCATCTCAAAAGAGGGTAGGTTTTTTTAAACAAAGCAAAAGCTAATGTAGCATTTTATACACTCCATTTTACCACCATCCATGGGAAAAAAATGAAGCTGATTGTATGATGGTACTAAAATCATCAAAATTTAGAAGATATGGAGACACATTTTCCTCCTTGGAACTGTATGAAAACTATTTCCTTTTTTTTAAAAAGAAAAATTTTGTCCTTATAATCTTTAAGGAGGTAAAAGAAAATGGAAGTATTATCACACCAAAAATTTGCTGCCTGTGGAGAAGTTTAGACAAATATACCACCTGACCCTTATAAAAAGTGAGTGTAAAACCTTGATCTTAAGAAAATTCAGCATAAAATACAACATGCATAATGACAGTGTTACCATACAAAACGCATAGGATGCCCCATAAGTCTGAGCAGGTAGTAGGTAGCCTGAGCAGGTAGAAGGACAAGGTTAAGCTCTATCTACGCCTTTATGCACAGTTCAAGTAAATTAATTATCAATTAGTTCATCCATCCAAAAAATACTTTTGAGTGTTCTACTAGTATACATGAAAATCCTAGTGCTGTCAAATGTTTGAGATGAACAGATATAATCAACATGCTCTTAAGAAACTTATAGTCTTCTAGCAGTGATAAACATAAATTTAAAGATGGCAGAGACTGCTATTTACCATTAGTATCTATTTTTAGCATTCAAATCGATGGCTCCACACGCTTTGCTGTTAGGTGTTGCATACAATTTTTAGGTCTTGGTTAATGAAATGTAAACAGAGTGCTGCTGGAGATTTCTGGGAAGGTTTTCTAAAGGGAACTGAGTCAATTGAGAGGTGGGCCCTTTGCCTCTTCTCCTCTTCCTTCCTCCTCCCTATTTCCTGGGACACATATGATTTGAGCTTTAGCCACTATCTTGAACAATCAGGCGACCTTCAGGATGGAAATGTCAGACTGGACAAATAAAAAAAAAAATAGAACAAGACTAAGTCCTTAAGAGCAAGGAGTCTACCTACCAGACCTAGATAGCATACTTCCCGTGGCTATTACATTAGAGAATGATGAAATAGGGCCTTTAGCGAGGCAGCTCTGTCTTATTCAGGTCAGGCCTAGTATTAACTGATACATTAAATTACTAAAATCAATGCTGGGAAGTTATACATAATATTATATAGAGACAAACACAATGCCATGAGAACAGAGGCGGGGAAATGGTGATGGCCAGAGAGGATTTGCTGAGGAGGTGGTGGATAAGCCAGCTAGAGCTGCCATGACCAAATAGCATAGGCTGGTGGCTTAAACAACAGAAATTTATTTTCTCACAGTTCTGGAGGGTACAACTCCAAGATCAAGGTGCTGTTAGAGTGTCTTTTGGGGGGGGAAGCTCTCTTCCTGGCTTGTAGAGGGTTATCTTCTTGCCCTGTCCTCACATAGCCTTTCCTCTGTGTGTGTGAGGGAGAGAGATCTCTGGTGTCACTTCCTCTTCTTCTTATAAGGCCACCAGTCCTGCAGGATTAGGGCCCAACCATTGTAACTTCATTTAACCTTAAATACCTCCCTAAAGGCCCTATTTCCAAATATAGTCACATTATGGGTTAGGTCTTCAAGTATCAATTTTGGATGGGACACAATCCAGTCCATATAGGTGTGGGACCATTTATAACACACTATGTGAACTAGGCTTATAAAGTTGGGTAGAATTACATACATGAAAATTGCCAGCGTTGGAAAAAAGGGAACCAAATAATCATAGATAGGGTTATCCAGGAGGTACAAGTAAGACAAGATCAGTTCCAGTTTATCGGACTGTAAGGGCCATAAAGGGAATTGAACTATAAGAACCATAAAATGGAAGACAGAATTGGAAAGCTAGTCGGGAGATTGAATGCCCGGCTCAAGTTTGGACTTCATTGTTCAGATAATGAGGAGTCATTGAAGCTTTATGAGCTGAGGAATGATACAATTAGAGTTGAACTTCAGAAAGATAATTGGTGGGTAGAGTGTATGAGGGATTGGAGTGAGTGAAAACTGGAAACAGAGAGAATAGTAAAAAAGACTATTGCATTCGTACAGGGAAAAAATAATGACCTGAAAGTTATAGCATTCCAATTAAGTACAATAATTTCTTTTTGCTTTTAAAGTACAAGTTATAATATTTTTCTTATCTCTATTTTTTCCATTTGATTTTTGGCATGCTCATCCTGCAGCTTTTGTTTTGGCATTTTGTGTTCTGAAGACTTAATTCCACTACTGAGAGTCTTACAGGCAAGTGTATGGAATTCACACCCATTGATTAAGGGAATTTTGGAAACTTCAAAGAGAGAAAAAAAATTGCCCATCAGAGATCCAGAATGCCCACTGTGCAATTGGGTTTGCCTACCCATAAGAAGACCTAAAATTTGGGCTCTTGTGAACTTAAATATTTCACAATTAAAAATGCAACTGTCTATGGAAACTGCTAATCAAGGCATTTGAAATTTATTGAGACATCTTGTATTAGCTACACAAATTGACTACTAAGTGAACACTCATCATGCTATCCATACATTCAAAATAAATATCAATGCTTATTATGTAAATAGGAATTAAAAACAAAACAAGAATTCTCGGCAAGACCTCTTATGTAGCAAAAATAGCATTTGTTTTTTAGCTATCAAGTTGTTTAGCTTTTCATGTTTTTTTAAACAATCTCATTTCTTCTCATGCTGCAATCCAGCCCATAGTTCTATTCATGATAACTAGAACTGCAGTCCATTTGGCACTGACTGAACTGATGTTTAGCTGAAATAATTTATTGTTTCCAAAGCCCTTCTAGTTTTGTTGCTATTTTCATTCCCAGACTAGAGGCTCAGTGGTTTATAAGACATCCTTGTAGTTTCTCCCCAATGCCAGAATCACAATCTACTCCCTTAGTTTGTAGAGCTTAAAAGTATATAGTTAATCAATAAATAGTTACTATCTTACTGTCAAGAACAAGGAGGTGGGCTAGGCACAATTTGGAATACAAATGGAACCCCTGTTCACTGACTTGTGAACCTTAGTTTCAGACGTGTTTTTTAAAAGATTTCCCTTCCCCTCCCCCCTCCAGATTCTCTCTAGCAAGAAAGTTCCAGGAGCTCTGGTCCATTTAAAATTGTTCTGGAATAGCCTGGGCCTCCTAGAAGGAGGCTTATGCATGTCTCTTGCTGGTGCTTCTGATTACTATGTTCCCCTTCCTGTTCTGCAAGCATCTCTACTCCCCAGTTCCACAGCCTGGTTGCTGAGTGATGTCTGGCACCCATGCAGTAAGCGGATGCCTTCTCCTCCTCTGCTCCTAGGTACAGGTTGATCAGCATCCATTCCCGGGACAGTGTGTTCATCTACACGTCACCAGGCTCCCACAGGCCCTCTTCACTAGACTTCCCCTGCACAGATTACAAAATAGAGCTGCAATGGGATCTCATAGGTGGTCTAATTTGAATGAAATGGAAATTAGATTTCTGTGTGTTTGTGTGTTTAATTCTAGTACTAGATCATGGAAACTACACAGAAGGACCATCTTAGGGACTAATATGAAAAACACTCCCCCCTCACTCTTTTCAACTTTTCTTTCCTTGAAATTGGTTATTTTCCATACGGTTTCTTCATTCCTCAGACTCCAAACTCCCCCAGATATATCTGAATCCTGGGGTAAAACAGCAGAGGCAGGGAAGCTGAATTGCAACCATAAAGCCTTAGCAATTCTTGTAAAGGGCTGGCCTCCCTGCTATTTGTAGCAGGGTATGTAGCAGTTGGCTTCAGCCCCTGGGAAAGTGGAGCACCGGTCAAGGTGATGGGAGAAATCACCACTGGAAGGAACTAGAAACAATTTGATAAATGGAATGGTCACATTGCTATAAATAGTGAACTGGACTAACCTATATCTACAAATAGTAGAAGTTGTAGAAGTTGGCAACATTCAGAGCGTTATATATTTGAAAACTTCATTTTAGCACTCTCAAAAATCAGGGTAAATGACTCCATAAACTGATTTTTTCCCCCCACAGCTGCCGCCGAGCATTTGTCTTCCCTTAAAAGGACTCTAGCTTCCTCCCATCCCTGCTTCAAAGACATCTGGATGCAAATCCTGATCTAGTAAATCGTCAGTCCCACTTTCCAGCCTCCCTGGAGGCATACACAGAATTATGCTGCAGCCACAGAGGTGTCTGAGTTTAAGTTCTGGGGGGACATTACTAGTGTAACAATCTTACACTCCTAGGATAAATTCCACTTGGTCAGTGTGCATTACTCTTTCAGATGTTATTGGATTTAATTTGCTAATATTTTGTGTCTTATCATGTTTTTATTTGGTTTTGATTCCAGAATTATGCTGACATTATAAACTGAGTTAGAAAGGGTTTCTACCTACGCTATTTTCTGAAAATTTTTGTATAACATTAGTATTATTCCTCAAATGCTTCATTGAATTAACCAAAGAATCCACCTGATTGTAGAGTTATCTTTGTGGAAAGGTTTGCAGCTGAGTAGAAAAAAAGATAACTATTCAGGAAATGGTACTGACATAATTGTTGCAGAAGGAAAGAAATTAAAACTGGATCTCTCTCTCTGTCTCTCTCTTACACACACACACACACACACACACACACACACACACACACACACAAAATCGAAGGTTTATGGAAGGTCTAATGTAAAAAGAAAACACTGAAACTTTAAAAGAATACATGAAATATTTTTAATGCATACATATATAACAAAGATTTGTATACAGAAGACATAAATAATTCTTAAACGTTAACCAATCAAGGGCAAACAATTGATAGACAAATGAACATAAATATGAACAGGTCAATTAAAAGAAAAGGGTTTATTAAATGACTAAAATACAAATGAAAAGACATTTGCTGGAAAGCTGAGATATGCAAAGGAAAATAAAAAAGATATGCAATTGCTTAGTCACCTGGTTGGGGTGGGGGAAACTTGGATACTTGACAATGGAGGAGATAAAATAGAATAAGCATTGCTAAAGGAGTTACTTAAAATAGAGTCAGGAAGTTACTGGGAAAGGGGGGCCTGTGCACATCCTGTGCCTCAGTTCTCAGAGCTGCTATTAACGTTGCTAAGCTGTTGCTAAACGCAGCTCACGGCTGAGCCATGGGACAAATGTTACAGGGACAAATAAGAACTTTACTTCCTTCCTTGTAGTTTTCACCTCCCTCATTTGCATACTTGGAACTAACCAATCCCTGTAAACCTAGCCATCAATCTTTCATTTGTATAAAGAATTACATTTTGTGGGTGTGCCTTTATAAGCCCTGCTTTTATTTGGTCTCTCCCCTCTTGAATTGCTACCTGAATCTATGTCTACCATATTGCAATCCTTTTGCTCAATTTAATGACTTTTGTTCTCTATTACAGCCTGAACCTCTTGTTTGGTTAACATACTTATTGCCATGGAATATGTAGAACAACATATATGCTTCCAGTTGAAGTGTGACTTGTTAAAACAATCTTGGAGAGATTTGGTAAAACATATGTATGTTAGGACGTAGAAATTCCATATTACCTAGAGAAACTCTGAGTCATGTATATAAAGAAAATATACAAACTTGTTTGAAACAGCGATGTTTGTGGTAAAGGAACACAGGGAACACCTTAATGTTGAACAGCATAAGAATGAATAAAAATTGTAATAATATATGTACTTATTGGCTTACTATATAGCAGTAAAAAAAAAATGAATAAATAAACTTTGTAAATATAATGTTGAGTGAAACTAGAAAGTTGCAGAGGAATCCATACAGAATGACACTACTGCTATAAAGCATAAAAGCAGCCCAGCTGGTGTGGCTCAGTGGTTAAGTATCAACCTATGAACCAGGAGGTCATAGTTCAATTCCTGGTCAGGAAAAATTTTAGCAAACCTTAAATTAAATTCCTATCTCCCTTTCTCAAACCCGGAAGATAGGGACTGCCCTCCTTGCACACATCTTCTTTCTAATTTCCGATGTTCTCTCTTTGCAGAATTATATCAAAATGGCTCTTCCTGTGTGTCTAGGTTCAGGCAATGTCACATTGCGTAATGAGTGTTGACCATCCTGGGCACGATTTCCCACTGCTTATAGTTCTCATGACGTAAGGGCTTGCTTTATCAGTTATTCCCCAAATCTGTTTTAAACACAATAAACCAACCGTGTCCTCACATCCCTTTGGAGGTGTCAATCTCTCTTACTCATAAAGAAAAGGAACAGTATCAGTGAAGAAATTGCTTCGGCATATGCCTGAGATTTTTTCAGCCTGTGGATTCCTCTAGTATTTTTATGGTTTCCCGTCTTATATTTAAGTCCTTTATCCATTTTGAGTTTATTTTTGTGTATGGTGTAAGTTGGTGGTCTAGTTTCATTTTTTTGCATGTATCTGTCCAATATTTCCAACACCATTAAAGAGACTATCTTGACTCCATTGTATGTTCTTGCCTCCTTTGTCAAATATTAATTGGGCATAGTGGTTTGGGTTGATTTCTGGGTTCTCTATTCTATTCCATTGATCTATATGTCTTTCTTGTGCCAGTACCAGGCTGTTTTGAGAACAATGGCTTTGTAATACAGCTTGATATCTGGTATTGAGATCCCACCTACTTTGTTCTTCTTTCTCAGGATTGCTGCAGCTACTTGGGGTCTTTTTTTATTCCAGATGAATTTTTGGAAAGTTCATTCTAGGTCTGTGAAATATGCCGTTGGTATTTTAATGGGGAGTGCATTGAATCTATAGATTGCTTTGGGTATTATGGACATTTTGATGATGTTGATTCTACCAATCCATGAACACAGTATGTTCTTCCATCTGTTTATGTTTTCCTCTATTTCTTTTTTCAGTGTCTTGTAGTTTTCCATGTATAGGTCTTTTACCTCTTTAGTTAAGTTTATTCCTAGGTATCTTAATTTTTTTGGTGCAATGGTAAATGGGATTGCTTTTCTAGTCTCTCTTTCTGTAAGTTTATTATTGGTGTATAGAAATGCCAAACATTTCTTGGCGTTAATTTTGTATCCTGCTACATTGCTGAATTCATTTATTAAGTTTAATAATTTTTTGATGGAGTCTTTAGAGTTTTCTATGTAAAGTATCATGTCACCTGTGAATAAGGACAGTTTTACTTCCTCTTTTCCAATTTGGATGCCTTTTATTTCTTCTTCTTGTCTGATTGCAATGGCTAGTACTTCTAGTACTACGTCAAACAGGAGTGGTGAGAGTGGGCATCCCTGTCTTGTTCCTGTTCTTTGGGGAAATGGTTTTAGTTTTTGCCCATTGAATGTGATGTTGGCTGTGGGTTTGTCATATATGGTTTTTATTATGTTGAGGTATGATTCTTCTATTTCCACCTTGCTGAGAGTTTTTATCAAGAAAGGGTGTTGGATTTTGTCTAATGCTTTTTCTGTGTCAATTGAAAAGACTGCGTAATTTTTATCTCTCAATTTGTTTATGTGATGTATCATATTTATTGATTTGCAGATATTGTACCATCCTTGCATCCCTGGGATAAATCCTACTTGGTCATGGCGTGTGATCTTTCTGATGTACTTCTGGATCCAATTTGCTAGAATTTTGTTGAGGATTTTGGCATCTATGTTCATGAGGGATATTGGCCTGTAATTCTCTTTCATTGTGTTGTCTTCATCTGGTTTTGGTATTAGGGTGATGCCGGCTTCATAGAATGAGCCTGACACTGCTCCTAGGGCAATGGAAACTAAAGAGAAAATAAACAAATGGGACTACTTCAAAATAAAAAGCTTTTGCACAGCAAAAGAAACCATCAACAAAATTACAAGAAAGCCCACTGCATGGGAGAACATATTTGCCAATGTTATCACTGATAAAGGTTTAATCTCCAACATTTACAGGGAACTCATACAACTTAACAAAAGGAAGATAAACAACCCAATCAAAAAATGGGCAATGGACCTAAATGGATACTTTTTGAAAGAAGACAGAAGGAAGGCCAAGAGAAATATGAAAACATGCTCAAAGTCTCTAATCATCTGGGAGATGCAAATCAAAACAACAATGCAGTACCATTTCATATCTGTCAGAATGGTTATCATCAACAAATCAACAAACGACAAGTGCTGGTGAGGATGTGGAGAAAAAGGAACCCTCCTGCACTGCTGGTGGGAATGCAGACTGGTGTAGCCACTATGGAAGACAGTATGGAGTTTCCTCAAAAAGTTAAAAATGGAACTCCCATTTGACCCAGTAATCCCACTTCTAGGAATATATCCCAAGAAACCAGAAACACCAATCAGAAAGGATATATGCATCCCTATGTTCATAACAGCCCAATTTACAATCACTAAGATTTGGAAATAGCCTAAGTGCCCATCAACAGATGAGTGGATTAGAAAACTGTAGTACATCTACACAATGGAATACTATGCTGTAGTAAAAAAGGAGTTCTTACCATTTGCAACAGCATGGATGGAACTGAAGAGCATTATGCTAAGTGAAATAAGTCAGTCAGAGAAAGATAAATATCACATGATCTCACTCATTTGTGGACTATAATGAACAACATAAACCGATGAACAAAAATAGATCTAGAGACAGAGAAGCATCAATCAGATGCTCAAACCTCAGAGGGAAGGTAGGGGAGGGTGGGGGTAAGGACTTCTATGCATGCATATAAGCATAAGCAATGGACACAGACAATAGGGGGTGAGGGTGAGGGCAAGACTGGGGGATGAGGGGACAATGGGGGGATAAAGGTATTACATTTGTAATACCTTAATCAATAAAAAAAGAAAAAAAAACAGAAACAAATAAAACACAGATCCAGAGACAGAGAATCATTGATCAGAACGTCAAACCTCAGAGGGAAGGTGGGGGAGGGTGGGGGTAAGGGGGAGAGATCAACCAAAGGGCTTGTATGCATGCATATAAGCCTAACCAATGGATACAGACAGACAACAGGGTGGTGAGGGAATGAGTGTCGGGGGGGGGGGGGTGGTAATGGGAGGATAAGGACACATATGTAATACCTTATTCAATAAAGAAATTAAAAGTCAGAAGAAAGATTTTTCCAAGTTAAAAATTTTATTAAACCAATCCTCTTGGTATAAACAACAACAACAAAAATGATTCAAGAAACCATTCATTATAGTAATAAAATATTATATTTACAAAGCATTTTACATATTTTAAAGTACTTTTCACATCTATTAGCTTGGCATTTCCATATTTATTTGACCCCAGAATATTAATAATATTAAATAGAAGTATAGTGGGAAAATATGAGATATAAAGTGTGCTTAGATTAACATAAGTAAGAAAAAATGATTTAATACATAAAATTATTTCCAAAAAATAATCAAAATTCAAATTTAAAAATATATACAGACTTCTCATGAAACTTTGTTTCAGAAGATTTTTAGAAGAATCATGTGAGAAAGGAATGCCAGTTCTATGCTGTCAGTTATGAAAAATGTTATTTTTCTGTTATTAGTACTTTCAAATTACTACTGTGACAAAAATAATTTTTTTGTCCTTAAAAAGTAAGGATTGTGCACTTGAGTAGAGATTAGATAAGTAACAAATTACTCACCTTCTGATACATTAAAATGTGGTCTGTCAAAGACACCACATTGAAGCAGCATTTTCTATTAATTCATCTTGTAGGATTTTATATGTTGATGTAAGACTCCATAGGTATGATATTTGTTCTTTGGCATCCATAGAAATAATGAATATACTGTTCTCAAATCCTAGAATATTATAGATCTAATTTACTGAACATCTTATAACTTTGCTAACCTTAGTAATAACTAATGATCACTGACTATTTGAATTCAATAAGTTATTTTTTGAAGTTTTAATTGTCTTAACATTACTTATAATTTGGGGGTTTTGAGAGGACTTTATAGATTAAAATTCCTCCACTACTTGTATGTTTCAAGTTAATTGTATTTTGCACGTTCTCTGAACTGCCATAACATGACAAGTCATAGGATAATTTCTGAATATTAAATGTAGCTTCACAGAAAATAAAACTTCAGGGTCTGGGAAAGAACAAAACATGTTAGCTTATCTTTCAGAGAGGTTTTTAAGGATATCATGGCCATTCCCTTCTGTAAGGAGGTTACAAGAGTCTCACAGTTGGAAAAAGAAAACAACAAAAAAAAAGAGGAAGAAAATAATACTTTGCTATTCCAGTCAGTTTTCTTTATCGTTGTTATCGGGAGAAAATTATACTTGAAGTAACAGGACTATTTATTTTAATGCTTAATTTCTGGTACTTTTGGACAACTTTTTTTTTTTTAATGTGAAGCATAATTAAATCAAGTGTGCTAGGGTAAGGGCTGTGCTGCCAGGCTTAGCTGGAGGGAGAGCTGAGATGGCCACTGGATGGGAGCTGGCTTGAAATACCTTCTTCAGGACAGCTAGTGACTCACACCCCATGTGTGACACACCCTACAGGTGCAGCTAAAGGGAGCTAAGCTTTTAGTCACCAAAGCTCTCATCCCCACTTCCCAGTGAAACTACGGTCAATCAGTAGTCAGAGATTGATGAAATAATATATGTAACTTTAATGTTTGAGAGAATGGTCATCCTTGTTTGCAGAGCACATAATTTATACAAATCTACACATGCATACACATATACATCTATACAGAATATGCATACACATACATGTACATATATATACTTGCTTTTACATAGCAATGTACTAGTACATGTTTCTTGTAATTCTTTTTCTGAAAACTATTGCTCCTCCTAGATCTTTGTAACAACATCACACTTATCTAGTAGATAGTTGCAGCAGAGAAGCCTATTTCTAGCAGGAAAGTTGCCACATTACAAAGCAAGTGCAGTTTTCTAAAGCTTTAAACACTCTCAGGATCCTGTGATTTGTATTGGCCCCCTTTAGCCTTAGAGTAATCCTCAGCATATATGAAGTCTGCACAAATTCTGCGAAAAATAAAATATTCACAATGAAGGATAATAAATTACATCGCATGCTACTTTTAACTTTATTTCGTGAAATAGTTCTTAGATGATTTCAGCCAATTTGTTGAGATTTGGTAAAATCAGAGACTGGATTTGAAAGGGATTCCAAACAGTTACAATGGCACGCCCTCTGGTGTTTCTTTGTAGTATTGCCACGAAGAAGACTTCAACTTGAGTAGTTTGGAAGGAAAAGAGGAAATAAAGGG
Organism: Myotis daubentonii; assembly: GCF_963259705.1. Lineage (NCBI taxonomy): Eukaryota > Metazoa > Chordata > Mammalia > Chiroptera > Vespertilionidae > Myotis > Myotis daubentonii. Next base: position 22,741,917 of record NC_081845.1, on the reverse strand, counting down.
TTTATGGATTTTTTTTTTTTTTTTTTTGCTTAAACTAAAGAAATTTTAACAATAATTGAGGCACTTCTAACGGAATACCTCATGAGTTATTATTGAGAACCCACTAAAGGAACCTCTTCATTCTGACCTCACTCCTTAGGCTTTGTAGAGTTTATGTGACTTGTTTTTCCTCAGCCTATAGCCAGTTATTCGCCCCTCAAAACTTTGACCCTATATCTTTTTGCCTCTGAGAGCAGTAACTCTAAGCAGTTAGTTAGTGAACAAATAGTTATTTAGTTCCAAGTGTCAGGTAACTGTGTTAATTGCTAAAAAGATGAAGGAGATACTTTAAATTTTTTTATTTGTTCTTCAATCTTTTCTGACTATCCAGGTTTTGCTGACTGTTTACTGAAACTCAGTTTTCACCAGCAATGCCAGCTTGCAGGTAAACAGATTGGCTTCCTCCCGCTCTTTGGGAGTTCTGGCCACCCTTAAATTCTTCCCCCAGATTTTTTTTGAATCCTAAAAGTTGTATCATATGTGCTTGAGAATTAATTATCCTCTTATACTCATAGATTAGCCAACCTTTCTCAGCAGAAATTGAATCCTGGAAGGATGCAGCATTCATTTATATGGGGATCAAAAACTGGAAAAGAAGGCTGGAAAAGTCTGGATCTTGGGCACTGTTGTTTGGGGGAATGATCGTGTGGGACGTAGGGAGCAAAGAGGCATGACACACTGGGCACTTGCAATAGGAATGAGAACATATAAATGTAGGAGAGATGCAAAGGAAAAGGTGCAATAAGGCCAAAGGTGAGCTCTGTGCACATTATATTCCATCTAGAGGTGGATCTAGACATAGAAGGTGGTGCCACTTCCACAAGGAAGCGTCTCCCCTGACCCTTCCCAAAGGATGAGAGGCCAGGGAGGTTGACCAGCAGTATCCCCAGGCCTGGGCTTGGCACGAGGGCATGGTTGGAATCTGTGATTCTAGAAGTAATTACCAGAGATAAAACCCTGGGGGGCTGGGTGGTGGTGGTTAGCTAGTATTCAAGGGAAATGTCTAGGACTGGTTTATAAAATTCAAATAGAAAAAAGAAAAAAAGGGTTGAAATCTGAAACAGAGCAGGACAGGTGCTGAAAGAGAAGCTGCTGAGAAACTATAGAAGAATCTGTGGGTCCAGGGTTCCACATCCCTTGTGTTTTATGTTATTTTTGTTTTGTCTTCTTTGGAATCCTTATGGCGTATGCTGCAATATAAAGGACAGACATGCTGCAGAGAGAAATCATGTCCCCAGAAATTCCCAGAACTTTGGGTTGAATGAAGAAGTCAATGAAGAAGTCTTTTGAAAATTAGTTTGTTTTATTCCACCTACATGTCCTCTTCCTCTTTGTTGATAAGCAGTACCTGTACAATTTCAGAATTCTGGATTTATGATTTCAAAAGTTTAAGATGAAGTGGGTCATAATGCATTCTCATGTGCTCTGAAACAATATCTTTTCCTATCTCTACTGTAGCACTTAGCTGTTGGAGCTTTCCCATTTGTATTAGAGTCCCTTGAAAGCAAAGGCTATGCTGATTCATTTTGTATTCTTAGCACCTAGCACAGGATGTCCTTGTTTAAAAAAGGTGATAAATATTTTGCTGAGGAAATGAATAAGTTATAGAGGCACATTCTAATGAACGGCATGTGGGTAAACTGAGGCCAGGTCAACCATTTACATTTGGGTAACCACATGCCCGGCCTTTAGATTCTGTTTGATGTGGGCTGTCTGCCAGGAGCTTGAACAAATAAAAAATAAAAACCAAGTAAGCATAATAAAATGTTCCATACTGTTGAGTTTAGCATATAAAATAGAATTCAAAAGAGGCCCCCTGGCATCTCATAAAATTTAAATCAGACTATGAATCTATTTTCTCTTTAAATCTCAAGTGTAAACATATTTTGAGGAGGATGTAGGTTTGGGGGTCAGCCAAATCAGAATATAACCAATTTCTGATGGTTGGTTACCTAGGTTATTAATAAGGTGAGTGAAATTGAGAATAATAGATCCCATTTGATGTCTTTTTAAGAGACCAATATTTCTCCTCTTTATTTCAAAAAGTCATAATTGCTCTGAAATTTGTCATTCTCAGGATATCTTTCCGATTGGGCACAAGTATAAATTGTAATCTAGTAAAACTCATATTTTAAAAAAAGAAACCCATGGTTGTTGTTTTTTTCTCTTTTTCCTCCAGGATAACTGTTTTCATTGCTTGTCTGAGTGATGACCTCTGACCTGGTAAACTTGTTGACCCTGCTGACCCGATGGCTAAGGTTATTTGAAAAGAACCAATGCCAGTTTTTTAAATGGGCAATGTTTTACCTCCAAAAATTATAAACCATTTGTTTTTTGTGATTTCTTATTATTTTAAATTGGTTTCTTTCTTGAAAAAATTTGTAAACCTGGGCTTCTAATATTTTACCTGAGGAATAAAATAGAGCCTCACTTCATCATCTCTAATTTTTTGGGAAAATGAGAAACCACTCAAGATTGCTTCTTTTATTGCTATTTTGAAATGCTTGGCACTGGATAATCACTGTACACAAACTGTAGGAGCACCATGTACTCTCTTGGAATAGAAGGCATGGAGTTCAACATAATATATTAGGAATAGAAGGCATGAGCTTCAACATAATAAAGACTGTATATAAAAATACCAGAGCTAACATCAAATTCAATGGTGAAAGACTAAAAGCTTTTTATCTAAGTTTAAGAACAAGAAGAGGATGCCCAGTCTCCATTCAAAATAGTAATGTAAATCCCAGCCAGGGCAAGTAGGCAAGAAAAAGAAATAAAAGGTATCCAAATTGGAAAGGAGGAAGTAAAATTATCTCTTTTTGCAGATGACATGATCTTATTTGTAGAAAACCTTAAAGATTTCACATCATAAAAATCTGGTTAAAAACTAAGCAAATTCAGATAAGTTGTAGGATACTAACCTAACAAAGGAGGTGAAAGGTTGTACATTGAGGACTATAAAACATTGCTGAAAGAAAATTTAAAAGACATCAAAGAGTAGAAACATATCTCATATTAATGGATTGGACGATTTATTATTGTTAAGATGTCAATACTACCCAAAGTAATACATAGATTTAATGTAGTCCCTATCAAAATCCCAATGGTATAGATTTTTTTTTTCAGAAATAAAATTCATATGACATCTCAAGTGATTTTTTACAAGAGAGCCAAGTCCATTCAATAGAAAAAGGACAGTCTCGTTGACAAATGATATTGGGGAAACCGGATAACCACATATGAAAGGAAGAAATTGGACCCTGTGTAGGCTAAAGAAAAAAATTAAGATTTTTCCTCCCACCTTCTAAGTTCTAGTTGGGCTAGTAATCAAATGAACAGAGGTAGGTTGACAGAAGAAAATAAAATTTTAATACATATGCATAGGGAATTCACAAAGGCATGAAAATTCCAAAGACAGTGAGGCAACATTGGATATATAAGATGTTTTTGGACAATGGAGAAAGAGTGGGGTGACAGAGTATTAGATTTCAGAAGTGAGAATGGGCAATTTACAGGTAGATGAGGAAGAACAGAACATATATGACAAGAACATTCTTGCTAAGCAACTCGGAAACAATGGGATAGAAGAGGTTTCTAACTAACAGACCCCAGCATGAAGCCCTCTTATTTACCATATATAATTCAAATTAGGCTATTCAGGCTAAGATGAACATTGTAGTTATCCTTCCTGAGTAGTTTTTTTTTTCTTTTTGTCTGAACCTCTTGGGCAGGAAAAGCAGGAGAGTCAAGCGTTCTTTCTGATCAATATCCCAAAAAGGCAGCTTCAGAGTGGCAAAACTTTGGTTCCCTCCAACTCTTATCTTACACTTTGTACAAAAAATAAATTGCAATGGATTAAAGACTTAAATGATAAAACTCTTAGAAAAAAACATAGGGGGAAAGCTTCATGATATTGGCAGTGATTTCTTGGATATGACACCAAAAGCACAAACAATAAAAATACAAATGAGATTATATCAGACTTTAATACTTTTTGCATCGAAGAACACAACCAACAGAGTCAAAAGGCAACCTATGAAATGGGAGAAAATATTTGTAAATCATGTTCTGATATAGGTTCATATCTGGAATGTATAAAGAACTACAACTCAACAACAAAAATCAAATACAGTCATATGCCACTTAACAACAAGACAAGGTTACATTCTGAGAAATGCAATGTTAAGGGACTTCTCCTTGTGTGAACATCATAGAATGCACTTATACACCCAGATGGTATAGCCCACTACTATAATTTTATGTGCTATATTTTTATAGGACTGGCAGCACAGATTTACACCAGCATCATCACAAACATATGAGTCATTGTACTATAAATCCTGACCGTGGCTTTTCTTTTTGTAATGCAAGTGCCTGACTTAAGCTTGCTTGTTTAGGCATTGATTTCAAAGAGGCATCCACTTCATGGAAGGCAATAAATACATTGCCAAGCACAGACTAGATAAAGAGGCAGGCCACTTGCTGTGGAAATAAGGCTGTTTCATGGAGTCAAGAGAAAAGCATTTCAGGGACCCACACATAGGAGAATGAGGTGTAACCGTAAGATTTGTAGGAGTAGAAATCAAGGACTGTCCCCAGGTGCCCAGTGTCTCATGCACGACCAGGTGGCTTAGTTCCATCTTGCTGTGGAATAAGTCCTGGGCCTGGTGAGCATAAGTGCCCACAGGGAGGGTCAGGATCCAGAACTGTAATGCCATCATCCTGGGCTCCTGTAGTCCAGCGTGGTCTCTGCTCTTGGCTGCACTCAGGCTGGCACTGCACTGCCTCACCCAGGTCCACACTTAGCCTGCTCTTGGGACCACACTTGCGAAAGGACTTGTAGAGACAAAGTAGGCAGGTTTAGGGAATAAAGAGGGCCCACGGGGGAGGAATGCATATGTGATGGACAGAGGCATCTCTGGCCTGAGCAATTATAAGGTAGATCAAAAGCAACCCTGACCTGAGCAGCTTGGAGATGCCAAAATGCTTATCTTACTTGTACAGAGGATAGAAAAAGGCCACAGGATAAGGGGGGAGACATACATTCATAGAGGACAAAGAAAAGTCACAGGATAATGGAAAGAAGGAAACATATTTTCACAGAGAATAGAGGAATGTTACAAGAAGGGGGGTGGAGGGAGACAGGGCCACCACGTGGGCCTTTGAAACAGATACTATGTAACAAAATAACCAATGAGGAAAGCATGGGGGTCCTAAATTAATGAAAGGTCCAATTAGAAAGGGTCAGGTTCAAACAAAGAACTGCAGCATATATAGACCTGAGACAAAGGGACATGAGGCAGGATATTTTTATTTTGAGAGAGAGAGAGAGAGAGAGAGAGAGAGAGAGAGAGAGAGAGAGAGCAGGTTTTTCCCACTTGGGGGTCCCTCCCCAGTGGATCCCCTTTGGAGACACCCTTGCCCAGATGGAGTTTGTATATGCTTCCAATAAACTTCCCTTTTTTATTAAAGAAATCTGTTAGTCCTCGAACTTATTCTTCATCTTTGTTGGACAAGAACCTACGAGAAGAAGTCTGTACCCCGAACCTCATGTTTTGCTTGGAGCTGTGCAGCTGCTACAGAGAAAGAATGCCTGCAAACGAATGGGCGAATGCTTGCTACCCAGAAGGGCCTTTGGTAAGCTTTAATTAGAGTATTTTAGGTTTGGGGGAGAGAGGCTTTCTTTCAAACTAACCAGCTATTTCCTAATCCTCTACCGGCTTGTGCGGGGTCCTACCCTATCCAATCCCGACTCCCCCAGGTTTTCCAGGTTAGACTCCGCCACTTTATGTGGCCATTTTGGTTCCCTCTGTACGTGACTCAAAGTTCTGCTTTATCATCTGGTTTCTTACTGCACATGCGCTTACCCCCCCCCCCCCCCCCCCCCCCGTGCCATCTTTGTTTCTACTTCACAAGCGCCTAGAAAAGAAATTTTCCCCACTGTTTTCTTCCTCCCCCTGATAATCTCGCTACCAGGCAGGTGGTCCCCAGTGGCGATTCTTCCTTTCTGCTTGGGGATTGCTCAGGGATTAAGACCCTGCGATGGAGGATGTGGCATTCCTCTGGGAAGCCTGGGATGCTATAACTTTCTAGTAAATCAGGCCCGATGTCTGACTCAGCTCTCTAGTTCATTAGGCGCAATGTTTGATTCCATTTGCTCCCTTCCTTTGTTAATAACTAGCTAGCTGCCTACACTAACGCCCCCACTGAGGCTTCTTTGTTTTGGAGATCTTGATTTTAATAACTGAACGTTTGTTTTTTCCCCTTCCTACACTTTAAATTCCCACTCTTATGTTTTAAATTTACCAATAAAGAAACCACAGGTCCCATGCTCCATCCCAATAAAAGCAAGACCCCAGGCCCCTTCTCTATCCCCCTCCCTCCCCTGCACTCAATCTCACTGTGTGGCCCCTGGCATGCATTGTGTAATCCAGGGCTTATAAGCAATAAACTTTGTTTTTTCCCAAAGTTCCTTAATGGTTATTGCTCAAGGGAGCCTTGAAATCATAAATAAGGAGAACCACAGGGGTTGGTCCAGTCATCCAGGTGAGTTGCCTCTAGGCATTCCTAACCAACAGCATTACTATCCACAGGCTGAAACAGGGGCAAAACAGTCATGTGCACTAGACTTTATGCAGGCTATGGTGTCACTAGGGATAGAAATTTCTCACCTCCATTATAATCTTATGGGACCATGTTATTATACAGCCCATCATTTAGCAGAACATTGTTGTGTGGCACATGACTGTAACCCAATTTAAAAATGGGAAAGCACTTGAAGAAACATTTCTCCAGAGATACAAATATACAAATGGCCAACAAGCAGATGAAAAGATGCTCATCATCACTTTATCATTTGAGGAATACAAGCCAAAACCACAATGAGTTATCTAAGCAGGCCCATTAGCATGGCTATTATCAAATAAACAATAAAATAACAATTGGCCAATAAAAAAAAGTGTTGATGGGGCCTGGCCAGTGTGGCTAAGTTGTTAAACCAGGAGATGATGATTTGATTCCTGGTTGGGGAACATGCTCAGGTTTCGGGTTTGATCTCCAGTAGGGGGCATGCAGGAGGTGTGCAGGAGGCAGCTGGTCAACAATTGTTTCATCAAGTGATGTTTTTTTCTCTCTCCTTTCCTCTCTGAAATCAATAAAAATATGTATTTTTTTAAAAGTATTGATGGAGATGTGGAGAAATAGTAATCCTTGTAGATTGTTAGTGGGAATGCAAAATGGTGCAGCCATTATGGAAAAAGATAATGGAGGTTCCTCAAAAAGTTAAAAATAGAATCACCCTATGATCCAGCCAATCCTACTTTTAGGCATATTTCCAAAAGAACTCAAAGCAGAGTCTTGAAGAGGCACTTGCACATCCAGCAGCATTATTCACAATAGCAAGCAATCCATCCATCATCCAACGAATAGATAAAGAAAATGTGGCTTCTACATACAATGGACTATCATGCAGCCTTACAAAGGGAAATTTGTCACCTGCTACAACATGGATGAACCTCAAAGACATTATGCTAAATGAAAAAAAAAATCCTGGAACATAAGGACAAATAGTGTGTGATTTCACTCACATGAAGTATCTGAAATAGTCAAAACCATAGCAATAGAAAGCAAAAAGAAAAGCAGTTACCAAGGGTTAGAGGGAAGGAGGATGTAGAATTAGTATTTAATGGATTAGTTTCAGATTTACAAGATGAGCAAGCTCTAAAGATCTGTTGCACAACAATGTGAATATACTTAACATTACTGAACCATACACTAAAAAATGATTAAGTTGGTAAATTTCATGCTATGTGGTGGTTTTTTATTTTTACCACAGGAAGGAAAAAAAAGGTGGTTGAAGCACATTCCTTCTCTTCTCATTAGTCTCCAAAGTTCAAAAGCACAGCCTAGCACAGTGAGTTATTTAATCAATGAAGTCTCCGGTTTTACTGAAAACATTGGTGATGACAAAAATGATAGCACTTAATACCACCAAAACTTCACACTTCTGGCCATCTGCTGTTCAGAGTAAGTGAATCTTGAAGACAAATTAACATGTGGCATATGAAAGAAAGGCAGAGAAATTGGGACTCTGCCCAGACCTTCAAAGACTAGCACTATCCACTCCATTTGAAAGCAGTTTTCTTACATATGGGCAGGTCCATCACATTCCAGGCCAAGCCATTTCTTTATATAAACAGTCTCCTGGAGTCCGATTCACCCCATGTTCCGCTGGTATAATCATTCAGCCTCAAGCACAGCAACCTGCATGCTTCTTTGACCACCTCGGATCACACTGCTTTCAGATTTGGCTTTCATACCCACCTCATTCTTCCTCTGTGAGGTACAGAGTAGATTAGAAAAAGCAATAAAATGTAAATCTTTTTGGAACCATAGAAGTTGAGTTCTTTTGTCAAGAAGCCTTTTGGCCAGGAGCCAAAGACATCCTTGTCATTTTAACATAGAACAAGGCTGCACCAGTATCGGCAGCAGGACCTGGGAACTTGTTAAAAATGCAAATTATTCAGCCCCACCCCCAGACCTAAGGCATCAGAAGCCCAGAATGGGCCCAGGGATGTGTATTTCCACAACCCTCCAGGTGATTCTGTGGCCAGCTGAAATTTGGGAGCCACTGACCTACATCCTTTACCCCTAGGGGACAAAGGCCAAACAGAGCCTATTTTAAAAGTAGATGTGGAGAGAGTGACAGCAGGTGGCAGTGTTCGACTACTTCTGTCTTCCCCATAGAGCAGATCGAATTGCCACACTGATCATTTATCCCAGGTCATTTAGTAAAAACTACACTTCATTGCTTTTTTGTTGTTGTTTGTTTCCAAAGAGGACAACAAAACTTTTTTCTCTCTGAAAAGATAGAACCAAGTCTAAAGAATAAAATATACATTTTTTTTTTAAATAAACTTTTGGGACATTTAACTTGGAGGTATTTTTTAAGTTGCATTACATTGAAATAATACTAATGCCTGTCCTGGAGCCTCTTAAATATACTCACATAGAGTCAAGAGAGTTTTCATTCCTCCTCCCCACCCCCAGGCCACCCTGTACTTTTTCTTTTTCTATTCAATGCAGCCTTGACTTTGACCTGACCAATGGGCATACTGTGAGCTTAAGAAGAGTTTAAACCTTGAAAAGGGCTCACCGTGGCACAAGCCAGAGTTGTAATCATAGCAAATGGGATGGAGTTGGAAAAGAACTGTCACCGCTCTAAGAGATCTCATGACATTTCTATGAGTTCACAGTAAGACAGTCAGGCTTTCCAGAGCCAATGATGCCTTTTCCCACCACGGACTCCACCCCCAGCTGCTTCCTGATCATCAGTGGCTACAGATTCAGCCGTGAGCTTTCTCAGACCCTTCCTGATCACAGACTTCGGCCACGGCACTGCACTTGCTCAGAGGAGCAGCAAGAGAGACCATACTGCACGCTGGCCATGTCCCCGTTCCCTTCACCACACTCTTTAAGCACAAAGGATTTGTTTTCTTTTATTATTGTACCCTGAAGGGCTTTTCCTGATAAATAGCCCTTTGGCTGGCATGTATAATGGCATGCAGTGCCTTCTCAAAGACGAATGACTACTGCCAGTGACAGCAAAGACAGTCAGGGTTACTGCGGCCCATTACTGAAGCTCTGTTTTCTGATGTTCTTTTATCGTTAACATCAATTTGTTCCTGTCAACCACCAGAAGCGATGGGGGCACAGTCCATGTGCGGATGGCAATGTTTAGACTTCTCCCCTGGCAGCATGTGAAATATATTTTTCCTGATGCCGGTTACATACAATGTTGAGATGCTGGCGGGGGGGGGGGGGGGGGGAGAATACATCAGTGCCTCTTCAGATTAGGATTCTATCTTGTCTCGAGATCACGTTTCATTATTCCCCAAGCCAAGGGTGCATGGGGTCTGATCCACGGCCAAATAATGTGATTCTGGTACATGGATTGGGATTACAGGAGATAAAGTGGCCTGGCCATGAGGCGTACTGTAAGAACACATGTGCTTATTCGATTGCATCCCATGTCTGCTGCAGCCGCCTCCTGCCAAGACCGAGTGCTACTAAGCGCATACCTCCCCTCCGCTCCCATGTGAGTCACAAGTTTGCTTTCACTCCAAAAGCAAAACACAACAGTGAGAGAGGCCCAGTTCTGCTCAAGATCTACAAGCTGTCAGTTCGTTCGGGGACAGAGGCTGCCTTCCAGCTGAGGCAGCACCCCAATAATGCCAAGTGGCGCCTTCGGCCTTCTCACAGGTGCAAGCTATTTCTTCCTGAATGAATCACCGGTTTGATGCTCCTCTGAGTTCTTTGTGCTGCTCACTGTTGCTGACATCAGAAACACACAGGGGCTGTAAAGCCTGTACACTTTGTTCCAAACTTCTCAAAGGAGCTTTTAGCTTAAGTATCTCCCTCCTTATATGGTAATAACAGAGCTCTGAACCTGTATAGAGCCCTATCTTTGAAAGGAACATGGATCCAAAGGCAATATCACTAGTCAAAGACCTAGAGAAACTTTTTTATGTAGCCGATAAAAATATATTTAAGGCAAGTATACCGTCAACCACTTTTCAAACGGAGTTATGTGTATGGGACTGCCAGGAGCACTTCAACATTCATGATTGAGATTCACTTGGTCCGAAGTGAACAATCAAGGAGCCAGGAATGGTTCTTTTGTAATTTTATCCTTCCATTGGCAATCACTCTTAGTCAGAGAGCAAGGAGGGGGTCTCCTACTTTCTTAAAGTATAGATTGCAGACTTTCTCCATCAAAGTCTTTTTAAAGGTTTCTTCTTAGCCCCTACCACAGATCTACTGAGTCAGAATCACTAGAGTTTGGGACCCCAGAATCTGCATTTTTAGGAGATTCTTGGGTAATTTTTTTGGACACTACATTTTGCAAAATGTTTCTCTAGGAGACTTTCAGATTACTGAGAACAATGGGATTCCCTGAAGAGTTGGCATGGAGTGCAGTGGGCGCCAATGCTTTCAATCAAATCCTCATACAGAACTGCACAAATGCAAGTGGTCGATCTTACTATGTGTATATCGTTTACCAACATACAAATCTCTCAAGGGCAATAATCAGGTCTTCTACTCCCTTTCCATTTTCAGCAGTGACAGTAACAATGCTACGGTAAACAAACAGGACATGTAGTCTTGTCAAGTAGACATAAAACAAGGCATAGAGTAAGTATAATAAGGCAGAATAAATTATTTGAATTTATTGTATTATATTTGAAGGCCTGTCCCACTGGCATTCAGCGGGGCTCCAGAGTAAGTCTCCCTGATTGCCTAACTTTGCTGAAGCCCAAGGACACGGCAAGGTTGACAAGCAGGTTTAACTGGCTATTGGCAAGTTCTGGTAAGAGGACGGTGCTTACACACTGAGCTGAAACTTGGGGTGATTCAAAAGAGGTACATACTAGAAAAGATCTTGGTGTGTAGGTGTCCAGGAAATGCTTGTGTAGAACTGAGAATTCCAGGGTTTCTCCCTTCACTGATTCATAGCTTCCTCCTCATCTCTAACCAGTTATTTTAGTCAAACTATCCTACCTATTTGCCCTAATGATAAGAGCCCAAGAAATCATAGTAAGACTTATGGAACATGTCCAGTGGTATTAATTAAGAGATACAGTCACAGTGAATTCTATCAAGCATTACTTGCTACCATTTAGACAACTTCAAGCATTAGCTCTAAGCAGAAATCTCAAGGGTGGTAAGTTTTAGAGAAAATCAAAATTCCCAAACCGTTAGGACCACTGTCTGAGGGCCTTTACAATTTCTTCTTTTTACTTATGGACACTGCCTTGAGTCTGTTTGTTGAAAAAATATTTCGCACATATTATTACATGCAGTTTCTAATGCCTCCCTCTATGTAGAATGCAAGCTCGGTGAAGACAGGAACTAAAAATATACTTAATACTCTTCATAGCACAAATAGGTTATAGAGTGTAAGCAGCTCACAGACAGTTAATAAACACTAAATACTGAAACGAATGACAGCCTTGATCTTGGGGGGAAAAAAGTAGCCAGGACAAAGTACTCATACCAAGAGGGGCTCCTGGATGATTAGGTGGACACCTTAGGGAGGAATCAGTGGTACCTTACGTTATTGCTCAAAAAAAAAATAAATAAATAAATCCAGAGGCAAAGTCTTACTTACTTCTAAGGACTAGGCTGACTTTGGACATGGTGTATTTGGAAAGAAAAAAAAAACAACTAAAAAGAAAAAACCCAGAAACTCCAAATGGAAGCAAATGGATTTGAGGCAAAGGTGATTGCATACATTCAACTAGCTCCTCCGTTTCTCCTGTGCCCGCTGCAAGTGAATGACCCCTTCCCATCCTTCCCATGGGAAACAGGTGCCTCCTGCCAATTAGGATTTAAAAATCAACAGGGGCTTCTTGAGAGAATGATGACAAGTCTAATTGCAAGAAGCAGCTGTAGAGCCCTTGGCTACATGGAGGCGGGGTTTATTAATCCCTGTTTTGCTGGGTGCCTGGCACCGAGCTGGGGTCAGCTCCCCTGTCACAGGGTTGACGCTGTAAAATGTAGGGCGATTATTTAATGACCTGAGCTCAGCAGGAGGGATTAGAGCTCCCTGCACTGATACTGGGGGCCGAGCATGTGAAAGTTAAGCAGACGCAAAGGCACTGTCCGTGCATCACTTGGAAGTGTTGCCACACGACAGAACATGAGCAGCATGCTCTGGGAGTCATTCAATCTTGCTGTTTTTACTGGCCTGTTGTCAGGACCCCACCCCTCATCCAGGCTGAGAACCTGGAAGTTCTTAGAAGTGTGGCCTCAAAATGGTTAGTGACGGTTGCTTTTGTAAACTGACTTATAGTACATAAGCCTTATTTGAAGAGACCAAAACAAAACAAAAAGATGGTCCTATAGTGCACTATGGGAACTGAATTGGCAAAGCAAAACAAACACAAAAATCTATGCATTTGAAGGGCCTGTGAAGACAGAAAGTTTAAAAAGAAATGAAAATTATTAATTTGCTTACTAATATTTTTTAGCTGCAGAGCCTAGGAGCCCTGTGAGAGTCCCCAGGACTCGTCTATGCTGTGCTTCCTAGGCAGCATGCATGCAGATGTCTGCTCATGTGCATCCTCATTTATGCTCAGATGTCACCTCCAGGGAGCCCTCCCTGCTCACTCCTTCTCTGTGCTTCAAGAGTACTTTTTTCCTGCTGCACACCAGCTCTTCTTGGAGTGCCTTTATTATTTGCTTGTATACCTGGCTCATTCATTATCAGAGTGCAGACTTTCTGAGGGTGAATGTGTGCATCTGTTTGTTTTTAAAGAAATATATATATATGTATATTTCAGAGAGAGAGAGAGCTAGAAACATCAGTGATAAGAGATAACCACCCACCGGCTGCCTACCATATGCCCCACACTGGGGATAGAGCCCACAATTCAACTTGGGATGTGCCTGACCAGGAATTGAACCATGGCCTCCTGGTTCATAGGTCCATACTCAACCACTCAGCCATGCCGACTAAGCATGAATGTGTGCATTAATTGTCTTATATCCTTATCTTCTCACCTAGTACCTGCCACATAATATGTTCAATCACTGTTTCTTTAAACTCTCACCTCTCAAACCAAGAGTTTTGTAATCTCTCTGCCAAAGCACTGCTAACAACTGCCAAGGCAAACATAATGCAGCCGTGCAGTTCTGCTGCCATCTAAGAAGTCATTCCTTTAAAATGCCAGTGAAGACAAGAAAGTCCAAGAAACATTCCTCCAGAAACACATGCAAACATTCATTCCGGAATGCTTTGGCATTCTCTCATAAGAATAGCTCAGAGAGAGCCCAGCAGAAGGAATATGAAACCAGAGACTAACATTTGCTCATAGAAACTTACAGGCCTTAATATAGGCAGTGCTGAGAGTTCAAGGTCAGGGGGATTAATAGGATGAAGAATTATCAGTAAAGAACTTCTACAAGTCCCATGAATACATTAAAGTCAGCTGTGGAAACTAGTCCCTATACCAATGAAATACTTTTAATGTAACATTTGCTGGAATCTTACTCTATAGTACCTTTTGTTTGACCAATAGAGCCCAAAGAGGAACAAGATTTGCCCTTGCCTAAGTTGCTTCCAGTAGGGGAGTAAAGCACTGTACAATCAGCATTAATCCATGGAATTCTATGCTTTGCTAGTAGAATGGATTGCAAAGTGTAGGGAGATGGTTTCAGTATGAGCGGGATTTTTCCAGCCTGTGATAGGTATATACTCATGTTCAGAACAAAAGGAAGTTTTAGGAAGAGCAGTGGGGAGTATAAGGTTTTATGGGAGTCCAAATGAGGCCCATGTGAAAGCCAGCATCCCAATGGGGAAGAGGAGGGTGAATTCAATATCATTGGTGCCACATTGTCATACTAAGGAGTTTCTACTGGTCTCCTACGAGATTCTGGGAACTTGTAAACAGATTTTCAATGGGCTGGCCCACATGGTATGCATTAGAGGGTGAGAGGAACTTCAGGTAACAATTTAAAACTGTTAATCATCTTGGCACAAAGGAGTTGAAATATTTAATCAGGAATAGTGCCAAAGGCATGATGTGAGGACAGAGATTTAAAGAACATTTCAGAAATAGCATTGATAAGCCTAGAGAAGGAAGAGAGAAGGAAGGGTCAATACTGAGTCCAAGGTTTGCAGTTTGGAGAACAAGATGGATGGTTATGGCATAAACAAAAATGGGGAATCCCAGCTGAATTTTGGACAAATTAAGTTCAGAATTTATAAAAATAAACTTGTAAAAAGAGAGTGATTTTACATAGCAGTCTGAATCTATACTTAATAAAGAATGTTTCATAAATAAAATACTTTAATAGAATGGGTCATTATGTAGAAAAACAAGTCTGCATGAGGAATACAAAATTAATGATTCATGTTATAATTTCAAATAATTTGTTGATCTCCAAAATACACAGTTGAATTTATTGCTTAAGTAAGAGAGAACTGAGCAAAGAAAGACCCTACAAAGGGCTTGGGGAAGAACTGTTTTTTGTGGGGTTGGTTCCGAGGCAAGAGAAGGTTGCTATAGTCTTGGAAGCAGGGTTTTGCGTCAGTGACAGAGACAAGAGTGGGTTGATTCTAGATTCTAGAATCTAGAAGCATGTTCTCTAGTGCTTGTGCCACCCAATGGCTAGCTTTGAGAATGCAAGGCTGCCACTGATTGGTTGGCTTCAGAGCTGCGTTCCCTGCAGCAAGTCCTCATTGATTGATGAGGCAAGTGTCAAATCAGCTCTGGTGTTTGCTTGTTACCACAGCCCTTTAACTTAAGTTTACTGATTAAATATGTTTGAAACTAGTTTCTCTCTTTAGTGGTTAGCAAAGCTCTAGAACTCTCTTTTTCTTGGAGCATGGGGAGTTTAAGTTTTTCTTCAATTGTTCTTAATGAGTAATGACCAAATAGTAATGACCAAATAGTCCGTTTGATTGCATTACTACTCTGAAAAATCGCAAAATAGAAAGCATTTCCATTTTTGACTTCTCATAACAATAACAGAATATCAGGCAAGCAACGATTTCCAATATTGCCAAGTGTTTTGAATGGGTGTGATCTTACCAATTACTCTACCATCCTCTGGCCAGCACCTAACATATCTTTGTATTTGGCTTATTTTCGTGGTGCTATGCATTGTTAGGCTCTATGGAGAAGATTTCAATTTCAGTAGTAAAGGGAGACAACTAAAATTCAGAATGGTTCCTTACTAAATTTAGGGGCTGTGCATGTCTCTGTGTTGTGGGTTTTCCTTTGTAAATTATTCGTTGTGCCTGTCAAACTATTTGGATACTTTGAATTCTCAGGTAATTTTTGGTAAGACACCATTTGGTTCCCATACAGCTGATGTCTGGAGCTATATGTGTTTCAGCTGTGGTTCTGGTCCTGACAGGCTGACAGAATGCTTGCTAAGTGGATGTCTAAACAGATGTCTGAGCACATATGCCTTCTCTGCACCGGATTAACAGAAGGCCTGAATTTTTTGGAATCTACCACACTGTTTATATTGTGATGTAAGATTTGGAAGCTATTTTAGTTATTATTTTAATGTGGCTGAAAGGGATTCCACTTCAAAAATTATTAAACGGGAAATAGCATTCAATTCCAAATACCATGCCATATAGCTCTTTTACAGCCCTTCTCCCAGGCATTGTATTTGTCTGTGCTTCTAACTATCTCCCATCCCCCCCCAGGGGACCAGGCCTCCTTCTTTTGCTTTGGTCCATGGCCTGGGAGAGGGCTTGACTGGTCATAGGTGCTCAGTGATTTTTGTTGAATAAATGAATTGGTAGATTTTTAATGCCATATGCCAAAATGTTTCTCAAATGCAAACAGAACTCACATATTCCTTTTATTATGCTCATTTCCAAGTTCCAGTAAACTATAAATACTTCCAAACAGGAAGGAACATTGGAAAAATCATTTTTTAAAAAAATTATTTAATCTTTTTTTTATTTTCAATAACAGTTGCCATATATCATTATATTAGTTTCAGGTATACCCCCAGTGACCAGACATTACATAACTTAATAAGTGATCACCCCAATAAATTTCTCACCCATCCAACATCATGCCTAGTTATTAGATATTAACTGTATCCCCTATGCTGTACTTTACATCCCCATGACTATTCTGTAACAACCAATTTGTACTTCTTAATACCTTCCTCCCAACCCCCCTCCCATCTGGCAACCAACAAAAAGTTCTCTATTTGTGAGTCTGTTTCTGTTCTGTTTGTTCATTTTGTTTTTCGATTCAATTGAAATCCCCTTATTTTACTTTATAGGAGTTCCTAAAAAACAGAGTGGCGAGAAAAATAATTTTCATGGACTTGAGGGTATTGTGCCAACTAAAATAAGTCAGACAAAGAAAGACAAATACTGCATGATCTCACTGACATGTGGAAGCTAAATAAAACAAAACGAACACAAATTGAACTCATACATAGCGAACAGACTGGTGGTTGTGAAAGGTGGAGGGGGGTGCAAGTGGGTGAAATTGGTACAGGTGGTTAAAGGTACAAACTTCAGTTATAAAATAAATAAGTCATGGAGATGTAATGTACAGCATAGTGACTATAGTTAATACAGTACTGTATATTAGAAAGTTGCTAAGAGAATAGATCTTAAAAGTCCTCATCAGAGAAAAAAATTTGTAACTACATGTGGTGATGGATGTCAATTGGACTCATTTTGATGATCATTTCACAAGATATATCAAATTGTTATATTGCTCACCTGAAACTAACATAATGTCATATGTCAATCATATTTTGATTAAAAAACAAACAAACATGTTGAAACTTAAATCAGGAAATAGTTCTCTTCATTCCTAATCCAGTGCTTTTCCTATCATCCCATGTTGGTCTTTTTTTTTTTCTTTTTTTAAATATATTTTATTGATTTTTTTACAGAGAGGAAGGGAGAGGGATAGAGCCAGAAACATCGATGAGAGAGAAATATTGATCAGCTGCCTCCCGCACACTATCTACTGGGGATGTGCCCGCAACCAAGGTACATGCCCTTGATCAGAATTGAACCTGGAACTCTTCAGTCTGCAGGCTGATGCTCTATCCACTGAGCCAAACTGGTTAGGGCCCATGTTGGTCTTTTTATATTTATTTCTATTTTTTCGATCAGTCCAAAAGAGTTTCTAAACTTCACTTTTGTATCAACTTTATTGGACTATTTAAAATTTAATCTCCATATTTTCATTAAAATCAAATTTGGAGAACAGAGCTCTTATGATTAGGTTTTGCTGATACCAAACCACTAAGATATTTTCCTAATGATTTCTACTTCCAGCTACTACTCTCAGCTTCTTTCCTTGTAGATAGCACACAAAACAATGTCTCTTAAAAAAGGAACTCTAATGATAAGAAAGGGGATGAAAGTTAAACATGTAACTTAAAGTAGATTTTAGGCTTGATCAAATCTCAAAATATCTGTTAACCCGTGGTCAGAATACTAAACAAGCAACCTCTTGGTTTTCCTTGACTAGTTAACAATATCACATACTCAATTAATTCCTTCCCTTTTCAGTCAGGAGCAAACTTTACAACTCTGGACCTCAGAGATGCAGAAAAAAGGAGAATGCCTTTAGTATGAAGGAAATAAGCTAAAATATAATGGAGTATATATTTTTGGCATTTTACAAGGTGTGAAAGGAATCATACTTTATAGAAATTGAATTTCTGCTGCTAAAGAATTTTGGGATAAATATTGTGTAAGTGAAAAAAACAAAGAAACTAGCATACGAATATAAAAATGTCCATAACACCTCTCTCTGTCTAAAATGGACACTTGGCTATTGATAGGAAACCAACAGTAACAGACTCATGGGCTCCATTTTTGCCTTAAAATGGACCACCAACTTGACTTGAAAGATCTAAAGCACATCCTTTCTCCATTGCCTAAAAAACCTAAATAATTGAAAATAGGCAGTGGTACTTACTTGCAGACATTAGAATCCCCCTTCTCTGCCCAAGCTGCACACACTGCTCTTGCCCCCTCTAGTTGGCACTTCTTTGCTTGAATGCCAGGCGCTGAGTGAGGATCCTTCTCTGCTCTTCCAGGCAGTCGGGCCCTCCTTCCTCTGAGCAAGCACACTTCCTCTTCAAACTCCCACCTCAGGTTAGACTTGTCTCGTGCCTGTCTCCTCACTCTGCGCTCCACCCTCAGGTGAGACCAGGAGCAATGTGACTTCAGGACCTGAGTTTTCCTTGGTTTTGTAACCCTAGTCCTTCCAGTGTCTGGCGCCGGGGTGCTTAATAAATGCTTGGGAAGTGACTCAACAGCACTCCCAGGAAACTCTGGCCAATATAGCGGTGTAGGAGCATTACCTTAGTTTTCACTAATAGAAGCATTACTCTTTCTGGAACATTATCAACACCCTCAAATCACCTGTGGCAGCCCATGCTTGAGGGCACTGTACCTTCCAAAGTATACTATGGCATACTATTTTTGGATTTCTTTTGCTACCTTACAAAAAAAAAAACCCACGTTTTTATTTTTGTTGCTAACTTCCTTTAAAAGAACCTCCACAGCAGGAAAGCTTTATAAATAATGATTCACTTAACACTCACAACAACCCCATGAGAAGCGTTGTTAAAGGCTAGAGATGGGACGTTGAAGGCTCGGGGGTGTAAGTAATTATCAGAAGATATCAAGAATCACTCTAGGATTTAGGCCCATGTCTAACTCTAAACCGTGCTCTTTCAAATGGACTCTTGCTGATTCATTTCACATTTTAATCTGTTCTAAAGCATCACTTAAGAGGAAGGTAGCCAGCCTCCAAGCTGGACTCAAGTGACTCCCACTTCCAGGTATTAACACCCTATGTGGTCCTCTCCCATATTGTCTCAAGGTTAATACGTGTGACTGGCAAAAGGTATGCTACTTCTAAGACTAGCTATAAGACACTGCGGCTTCCATTTGGGGCACTCTCTGTTAGCTCACTCTGTCTTTTTATCTTGGTTTTTCATTATGAGGCAAGCAAACTGCTGTATTGTGACTGGGCTTACGGTGAGGTCCACGTGGCAAAGAACTTAAGCACAGCCAAGAGCCAAGGAAGAGCTGATTCTTGTCAATGATCATTTAAGTGAGCTTGAAAGAAGATGCTCCGGTTGGTGCAGCCTTCAGATGGTGATAGTCCTGGCTTACAGCTTGACTATGATCTTGTGAGACCCCAAACCAGATCCAGCCAGTTAAGTTACTCCCAGATTCCTGACCCTCAGACACTATGTGAGGTAATAAATGGTTGATGTTTTAAGATGCTAAGTTTCGGAATAATTTGTTATACAGCAATAGATAACTAATACATAGGGTACACAAGTAAGTTTTTCTCCATTAGCTTTTCTAACGTAGTTGGGTAGAGGAAACTTTAGTCTCTGAAATTATACCATTTAGCCTTCTGCCTGCCTCAGTGCACATGATGATGGATAAAGACCTTTATTAGGCAGACTGTTAATGTTCAAGCCCTGTTTCTAGTGTCTCAAATATAAAGAAAAAACAGGCCAATATTTCTCTTTTTCTCAATTTAGCAATTGGGGAGCAAACATTCCCTCTTAAGCCCTGAGTCTTCCCAAAGCTCTGGTAGGTGGTTATTTATAGCTGATTCTGAGTTATTACTGCATAACATTCCCACATGCAGTTTGCACAGTATTTATTGAGCAGCCTTTAATGATGAATAGAGTGAGAAACACCAGGCAAAGAATATGGTAATAACAGTACATAAATTTTATTTTCATTTAGCATGAAAACACCTGATTTCCTTCAACACTGTAAACATGTCACATTATTAGGCAGTGAAAGGCTGATGAATTTAGACGTTCATTTAGACATTGTTTTGAATGGAAAATGTACTTTAACTCCACTTGCCTACACTAATATAGATAATCTTATTTTTGTTTTGGTCTAAGTTTTAAAAAAAATCCCAAGAAGAGAAAGCAACTGGAAAGTTTGCTGAAGATGGGATTGATTATTTAAAAAACATTACACTTCTTATTCTCCTGAGAACAGAGGCAGCCTCAGGATACAACACTTTATGGTCACAGTTTGCAAACATCTTATGTTTTATCGTTAATAAACATGATTAAAACTATGTTCAGAAGGAAACTCTGATAGTCCATTTTGTTTTTAACCAAACAACACAAATATGCATTATGTAAAATTATGTCATTCAAGAGGGGAATTTCAGGGAAGTTAACTTATTCCTAAACATAACATTAAAGAAATAAATAGCTTTAGTTACTGGCCTGCAAAAAGACAGGCAAATGCCTTAGCAGCATCCTCACTACTGTCAAGCTCATGATTTGTTGTTTCATTAGAATAATGTCTTTTATAGTTCTAAAGTTCTATCAGTTGTTATAACAGAAACTCCTATTTTTAGGGCTTACTATTCAGCTGTTAAAAAAAAAAAAAGTTCTGGTCATCCAAAAGCAAAGTAAATAAGCTCTGCATGTGGGTGTTTTGAGGAAAGGGAAAAAAGAGAAAACCTATGTGCTCCTAGCTACCAGGCTAATTCCAATCACACAGAATGTTGGAGAGTTTATGTGATTTAGCAGTGTCTTCTTTTCTGAATACTTTGCATGCCTAAAGGTGGGACTGAAATGAATCAGGGTGATAGGCCAATAATTTCTTCCCAAGGAAAAAATAAATTGAGTGGTCACAGGATCTGACCTCTAATTGACTTAGTTCTAAACTGCATTTCATGATTAGGTGATGTGGTCAGGAAGTGGGGATGGGCTGGTGCAGGCTCTAGCCCCAAGATGCCAGTCCTGGAGAGCTGTGTTCTCAGGATGAGTAACCAACTTGTAGAGTGAATAAAGTGAGGTGCCAGGATTTATCCAGAGCACTGTAATTTAGAGGGGCTAATACAGCTGTCCTTCGGTATCTGTAGGCGATTTCTCGAGGACCCCTCACGGATACCCAAATCCGCAGATGCTCAAGTCCCTTATAAAAAAAAATGGCATGATATTTGCATATAACCTGAACATCTTCCTATAGACTTTAAATAATCTCTAGCTTACTTATAATACCTAATGCAAGGTAAACGCTATGCAAATCATTGTTTTACTGTATTGTTTAGGGAATAGTGACAAGAAAAAAATACATTTCAGTGTAGACACATAGTAGGCGTGACTACATAGTACATGTCAGCAACAATTTCACATTTCCCCATTGAATATTTTTGATCTGCCATTAGTTGAATCTGTTGATGTAGAACCAGTAGATATGGCGAGCCGACTATATTGGAAAGTAACAACTTTAAACTATCCTAAGATAAACTGTTATAAGTCTCCTTTCTTACCTTCCCTCCTCCTGCGGTCCCTAGATCTCTTGGCCTGTGTAGCTGGAAAGAGCAGAAGACCTAGAGAGAGAATCTGGATCCCCAAACAACTCAACATGAGTGACCAATTCTAACCTCCTTTATTCTCCCAAGCATTGATTGGAGGGCATGCTTTGAACTGTTTGCTCCAGGAATCACCACTTCCAATCGGTTAATAGTGCACACTCTCTTGACTGCAAATGATAAAAACCGAAGTCAAATTTAAGAAAAAAAAACAAACAGGAAAAAAATCTTTTGCTTGACGAAACTAAACATCCAGACGTGGTTGTTGAGTTGAAGCTCTGGCTTCTGACATGCTGAAATGAAATGCTCCAACAATATCGCCAGCTCTTGATCTCTCAGCTCTGTTTCCCCTGCGTTGGCTTCATAGTCAGGTTCTCTCTCCGTGTGACAGGAATGATGGTTCTGGAGTGTTGGGCTGACATAGCCAGAAGAGCTCATGATCCCAGAAAGACACTGCATCTCTCACAACAGCTTTGAAGAAAAGTCTTGGGGTGAAACTTCGCAGGCCCACAGGTTCCTATACCCATCCTTGGGCAAATAGATTATTCTAGTAATTAGATTGGAATATGCTAATTGGCTCAGGCTGTGCCATATTTCCAAAGGGGGAGGTTAAGGAGGATACTGAGTACAGAGAAAATGGTATGTTTACTATAGGAAAGGCAACCCATGGAATTGCAGAAAACATGTGCAAACTATATATCTGATGAGAGGTTAATATTCAGATTATATAAGGTGGGGCAAAAGTAGGTTTACAGTTGTTCATATGGAAAATAATAAAATAATAAAAAATAGTACAAGAATAAATGACACAACTGTAAACCTACTTTTGTCCCACACTGTATAAAGAATTCCTAGAATTCAACAAGATAGAAAGCAAACACCAAATTTTAAAAAATGAGCAAATGAGCAAATAAGCATTTCTGCACAGAAGATACATGAATGGCCAATGAGCACATGAAAAAAATGTTCAACAACACTAATCATTAAGAAAATGCAAATCAAAACCACAGTGAGACACACCACACACATTAGAATGGCTACAATAAAAAAATATAAAATAACCATGATGAGGATGGGGAAATATTTAAATCTTTGTGCAAAGTAAAATGGTGCAGCTACTATGGAAAAGTGTGTGGTTCCTCAAAATCTGAAAAATAGAATTATCATATGACCCACTTCTGGATGAATAAACATAATAATTAAAAGTACGGACTTAGATATTTGTAGCCCATGTTTATAGCACCATTGTAGTAGCTAAAAGATGGAAGCAACTCCAGTGTTCATCAATGGATGAATGAATAAACAAAATGTGGTATGTACATACAATGGAATATTATTTGTCTTAAAAAGAAACAAAATTCTTACACACACTATCATGTGGATGAAACTTGAAGACATTGTGCTAAGTGAAATAAGCCAGTTACAAAAGGATGACTACTGTACAATTATATAAGATAGTCACATTCATAGGGACAGAAAGTGGAATAGTGGTGGCCAGGGGCTGGGGAAAGGGGGATGGAGAGTTGTACTATATTGGAAAGTTACAACTTTCAGTTTTGCAAGAGTATAAAGAATTTGTGGATGGATGGTGGTTAATAGCTGCACAACAGTGTGGATGTACTAAATACAATAGACTGTACACTTAAAAATGGTTAAGATAGTACATTTTATGTGTACTTTACCACGATTTTTTGAAAAGTCATGTCCACTATAGAATTTTGGAAAATATATAATGCTGGCCAAGTTGTTTCCAAAAACTTTCTCCACTTACCCTTTAGGATCTTTCTTCTGAACATCTTCCATCCAGGTACTCCTGAAATCATGTAGATTCCTCAATTTTTTACCCTGAATTGTTTGTTGTCCCCATATTAGGTAGCTATAGAAACTTCTCAATTCCTCACTATGGTCAGATGTGTGTCCAGAGCCCTCCTCAGGACCAGGGAGCCTATAAGTCAGATGTGCCAAGAGCTACTGAGATATGTTTTGAAAAGGGGGCACCTGGAAAATCTGTTTTACCTAATTGTAAATGAACTCAGTAGATTTTACTTGCTAGTTATCTCTTAGGCTTCCATACAGGTAGATAACTGCATGTGATTGTGATTGCTAAGCCAATCTTCAACTCAGGGCCCTTTTACTATTTATCTGCAAAAGTGACATTTCTTCTGCAAAAGGATAATTTGTCAAATAGACAACACAGTATGTTATTTGGATAGTATTTATGTCCACGGGGCAAGAAAAGAGTTACAGTTAACTCCATTGCTTACAATCTCACATGCTCCTGGTTTCACTTCTCCTTCAGTGGTTCTCAACCTTCTGCCCCTTTAAATACAGTTCCTCATGTTGTGACACAACCATAAAATTATTTTTGTTGCTACTTCATAACTGTAATGTAGCTACTGTTATGAATCATAATGTAAATATCTGATATGCAGGATGGTCTTAGGCGACCCCTGTGAAAGGGTCTTTCGACCGCCAAAGGGGTCGCAACCCACAGGTTGAGAACCGCTGCCTTAGATCATCTCTATAAGTTCCAAGCAACTCCATTGCAGTAAGTGGATAGCCATGTACAGTGCAAGGAGCATAACTTTGCATTCTAGAGAGTCCACCTAATAGACCTAAGTTCCAACTCTTCTTGGGAGGTCACTTAAACTGTACAATAGAAAAATAATACCAACTCTCAGGGATGTGATCATTAAAGTAGGTAACATATGTCAGCTCTTGGCTCATTATGAGTGTCTTCAGATGTTAGTTTCCTTCCTCTTCCTCTTTCCGGCATGCTCACGCTAGAGCTGGCTCCAAAGCTACTGATTAATCACTTACTACACTTCCCCATTCCCCACCTTGCTTCAAAGGTACTATCTGTTTCTGCCTAGTAGATACTGCTTCAGTCGGATGAGTAAATGACATCAATAATAAAGGCTTCATAGATATGGAAGGAGGTACAGGAATAGCTCCTTTCTTTAAAACCAATTCCTGAACTGAGCATGGTAATAATATATATTGTCAAAAGTGGTACCTGTTTACGGTATTAGGTTTTATTTAGGAAAGCAGTGGGTCCTCAACGTTTAGAAAATGTACTTGCCATTTGTAAAACTGTAAATGAAAGTTTAAAAATGATGTGTTATACCACTTTTATTTTTCAGAGCCCTCCCTAGGGTCTCTCCTACTCCACATCCCCCACTGTTCCCATAACTAATGTAAAGTAATTTAATTTATGAGCCAAATAGGACTGTCTCATAGGTGTGTGTTTAGCATTAATTTTAATTTCTATTCATGTACAACTTGTTACTGCCCACTCTCCTGAAAGGTAGGTTATTCCACCAAAACATATATTTTAATGAAGGTCATATTTTTTGGAAGACATTAATCTGTCTAAGAATAAATGCATAATTCACCTGTCATTCTGTTGTAAAACTCTTTCTCTAATTGCTTTTTTTTTGGCAAATAAATTTGAAATGTCATATTTGTTTCCAAGAAGACATAAGCTGGAGATGTCTTGTACACAAGTCACCAACAAGATGTACTTAGAAGCATTTGAATTTCTTCAGGGATGTAAATCCAGCTACATTATTTTTACTGGAAATTGGGGTGAGCAGGAGATGGGAAAGCAAGATGTTAAATCAACTGGTAACCCCAAATAATTTTCTGTGGTGTTCATTGTATATACACACTCTACATTACTGCCACCATTCTCTGCTTCCACCCATACTGTCATAAGGCTGAACAAATGGTAAATGCTTTTTAGATGACTGATATTTTTTGAGACATTTATTTCAAATTTTTACTGACTCTTCTTAGAAGAATTCAGTTATGACATGGCAAGGTGTTTAACAAAGAATGAGGGAGTCGTACAAATTCATCTTCCCACTGGACAATTCTGAGGCCGTCCACCACCTGCAAATGAACACTTTCAAACACTGGACTCAATGCTTCCTCCCAATAACAAACACCACCAACAGCAATAAAAATAACAACTAGAATCAGTTTTTTCTTATTTAGCTGACCTCTGTGAACTGCACTTCATGTACCAAATTTTCCAAACCAGAAACCTAGAGGTCAGGCTGGCTTTGCCTGAGGACATGAGACGCAGCAGCATATATTACATCGTAATTATTAGCATCTTCATCTCTTTGTACACTTCTCTCCAGGCTTATGGCCATCCCATCAGGAATCAATCACCAAATCTCTGGGATCCTGCGCCAACCTCTTAGATTCCTCAATCTCTACCAGAGTAACTATTATCAAGTGCCCTTTAGCCACAGAGAGAGTGTCCCCCCAAGCCCCGAATGAAATATTTCATGGGGAGGGAAAATAATCATCTGGCTTGTATGGAGGCATCTGCTATATCAGAGGTCCCCTATCGTATTATGTTTGGATACTTTTCAGATGGTGTGCTGACAGTCCTGGAAGTTTCTCTGGATGAGGGAGAGGCATTGAAAGTCAGAAGTTGGAACATTTCCCCCCTGATGCTCTGAGGGAGCATCTTTGTGCACCACAATACCTCCCTGGAATTGACTTTGGCCCAGGCACAGTTGAGACTGCTTTAAGTAGTGATCTGTGAATGAGAATATATGCACTTTTATACCATTACATCCTGTAACTGAGTTTTAAAAACTACAAATCATGCATAGATGGGTTAGCTTTGGCTAGCGAAGGGAAATCATACACCTCTCTTCCTTCTTTTTTTTGTTTTGTTTCTAAGACTCAGAATCGTGAACCACAGCTGGCAAGCAAATCTGATTTTTGTGATATTTTGTGGCTTTAAGTAATTTAAAACAACTACTGATGTTGCATACTACTTTTTCCATTTATCCTTATTGTTGAAAGTAATACAGATTTCCCTTCTTCCTGCCCCCTTCTCCCCCAGGCCTTCACAGCACTATTATCTGGGTTCATGGATTATGCATATATGCATATAAATTCTTTGGTTAATCTCTTCCCAACCCCTCTTCCCTTTCCCTCTGAGATTCCTCAGTCTGTTCCATGCTTTGTTTTGTTTTTTTTTTGTTTTGTTTTGTTTTTACATAAAAAATAAAAGAGGGGCAGAGGCAGCAATCATTCATTAATTGTAAACTTATTTTTTTCCCCAGCAGATCATTCTTAGTTCATGTATAACTTTTTTCCAAATACATATTTGCTTATAGTCATCCTTGCTCTTTATTTTTGTAAATTATTAGACCAGCAAACACTCCAGCCAACTTGTAAGCATTTACATTAGTCCCATCCATACTTACCTGTGTGTTCTCCCCTTTTATTCATTTTTTAAATCTAGCTCTACCATTGTAAAT
The DNA here is from genome assembly GCF_963259705.1 of Myotis daubentonii. Classification (NCBI taxonomy): domain Eukaryota; kingdom Metazoa; phylum Chordata; class Mammalia; order Chiroptera; family Vespertilionidae; genus Myotis; species Myotis daubentonii. Next base: position 22,714,703 of record NC_081845.1, on the reverse strand, counting down.
CTCTTTAATTCCAGACCATGCCTATATATGTGTTCTATGGTTTATGCACTCATAAAACAAATATTTTCTGAGTACATACCATATGCCAGACACTTTTCTAGAAATTGGTTATACAGAAGTGAACAAAACAAAACAGATATTCTTGCCTTCACAGAGCATACATCCTAGTGGGTAAGTCATCCAATACAAAAGTTAAGTTAAAATATGTGTCAGGTTGGATACTTATAAATCTAAGGATTAAGTATTATTTAACAGTAAAGCAGGGAAATGGTAGAAGTATTAGGGTACAATTTTAGAGAGAAGGACCTATTCAATTCAGAGACTAACATTTTAAAAGTTGTGAAGGAGGTCAGTCTGAAATTTGCCGTTGGTTTACATATGCAACAGATTTGCGAATACTACACACAGGATAATAAAGAAGCTGTCGAATTTCTTTCAGAAAAATGCTCCTTATCACTCTTGGAAGCTACTTATAAACTATGTCCATATTCATCTCAATGGAACTTGCTTTAAATATTTTAAAAGGTATTACTTTATCATGAATAAACTATGACTACATTATGCATTATACCTGAATGCAGTACCTCTGTGCAAAAAACTATTCAACTCACATCTTTTTAGTACACCAGCCCACATTTAGTTACACTGTACTGTATCATATCCTAGCTTGTCTTAACTGCAAATTTATACAATTTAGGCACACACAAAAAAAGGGAAAGTAAGAATACATCAAGAAACCTAAATACAAATTTCACATTATTTAGAATCGAGCTAAATACACACAACAAAAACTCTACAACATGGGAGGGTGAAGAAAATGAAAACATTTCCAAAGGTATTTATTGAGAAATAGTAAAGATGTACATATTTTTACAAGCTTTCAATATTAATTTACATTTCTTTAAATTATGTAGGCCCCCATAATCAATACATTACTAATACATAACAGAAACCCTTGCCTTTGACTGTGAGATCTCCATAATGCTACCATAGTAGGGAGTCAAAATGCAACTTTGGCTCATGATGCTTAAGTGTGTTTTTAAAAGAAATACTAAATGCCATATTCACTGAGAATACAGGCTTGTCAAAAACAAATGAGCTTTAAAATAATTCATACTGGAGCATGCTGTTGACACTATTTTGCATCTTAGCTCATCAAAAAATGAAGAAAAAAATTTAGAAAGTTATTATCTACTGTGCACAAACTGCATGATTCTATTTTTTTTTTTGCCTCTGATTTTGATTTACAAACCTTTGAGGGGTATAGTGACTTAATCTTGTATGCTGTAATATTATACCCAGGCCATCTATCTTGGTATTTCAGGTGTAACACAAGATGGTTACCTTTCCTAGTCATATGCCACATTTGTATATAAAGTAGCCCAAATTTTTTTTTGTGTGTGGCAGAATATTTTTCAAACTGGCTTACAAAAAGGCACAATATTCTATAGGTAAATACAGTGTGGATATTGCCAAAGGGGCTGGTTTTTTGTTGGTTGATTATTATTATTATTATTTTTTTCGGATTAGAAAGGATGAGGCTCTTCTGTAACTAAAGCGGGAAGGGAAGGGTTCTAATCTGAGCATGCTCAAAGTCCTATGACAAGTTGTGACGTCGGCTCACTGGCCTGCTCCATGGTGCCAGACAAGCTCTTCTCTTTAACCCAGCATTTAGGTTTTATGCTGGCAGCCTCTCTGAACACATAATCAGAGAAGATTTGTGTGGGAAATAGCACTGGGTGGTGCAAGCAGCGACCCCTCTCTTTGCCCTCTCTGCACCTGCAGGTTTAGCAGCATAAGAAGCCTTGCTTGTTTGATATGAGGAAGAATTAAAAATTTAGATGTAATGCCAACATTCTGTCATTTAAAGAAACTGGCTATACCATTAAGATACTTTCGTTTTATTCACAGTAATAAATATTTACGGTTTTAGTGCACAAAATATAATTATTGATAATCAATGCAGCTCTTTAATTTGTTAAACTGTTATTTTCAAGCTATAGGCTAACAAAAATTAAGAATTAATTATTATTATTATTATTATCATTATTAAAAGCATTCCAACCTTAATTTGTCTGCAACTGTACTTAGGGCAGAGGTAGCCAAAAGCTACACAATTTAAAGAGTAAGTATAAGTTCTGAGTGATGAAATCACAAGCTTATATAAAATTGGAACTTAATTTCTTTCTGCCCAACATAAACATGGCCTTTGAATTCAGTAAAGAAATACAGGTTCATAGCCTGGAAAAGAAAATCACATTTGCACAGTGAATGTTGTGATCAGTGTGCAGAGCACTGACCTTATGGGAGCCACTGGAGCCTCCGACGGTGAACTATCCCAATCAGCGTCTGGCTAGGGCGCTGCCTGGTAGCTGACCCCAGTTCCACAGTATGACACTTAAACACAGAACTGCAGGTGCCGACGTCATGAAAACACACCTAGATCTTGAAGTCTTAAATTTCCACAAGGGAAATCATGTCACACAAAATGATAAGAGAACCTGTACCGTGTTCCTAACATGGGCTACGCACCAACAACAAAAACACAAAACATGCAAACACAACAATGACAGGTTCTCTGTGCAATGAATGCAGTCCATTTTGCAGTAACAGTGCAGGCAGAAACTAAGGTATGTAGGTCTGTAATGGAGAAAAACTTGATTGATGTGTAAAGACAGAGAACCAGGTACTATTTCACTGTTGTAATGTTAGTAATGCTGCCAAGATCCGGCTCACTTGCTAATTTATTTTATGACGATATTCTAGGTAAAATTTTCATTGATTCACTTTTTCCCTTAGAAACCATCTGGGGCATCCACCTCCCACTACTGGTGACATTTCATTTTTGCAATGGCATTGGGAATAAATACACTTAGCTTTATTTCAAGCCTTGTTTACTCAATGTGAATTTTAAGCCATGTTCGTGGCATATTCTAAGAAAGTTTATGTGATACTTGCTTATAATTTTTACGAGAATATTTTCCTCTACACAACTTACACTTATAAAAAAGTCACAATCAAAACAGTGCAAGTCATCATGAATATGGCTCTTAATTTTCCCCAATAAAACTGTAGAAAGGGTACTCAGGACTTCAACGTACACTTCACTTCCTAAGTAAAGGTCCCACAGTCTTTCCTAAACCTTCTGCTTATGGTTGGATGCACAAATAGTTGCCTCATACAATTACTGGAATTACTAAGAACCCAAATAAAACACAAGCTTTGTTTTATTAGTATTGTTTTCTTATTGCAACAGATATTCAGTTTCTTGCTGATGCAGTATTAAGCTTTAATAGCTTGAATTTTAAATTTGGTCATGTTAAGAATGATCACAAAGGTTTGTTTTGTCAGTATCTACAGAGATTTTTTTAACCAAAGTTACATCGTAACACACAGATGCTGTCTTATCTTTAAGGCACAACACATCAGTATGAACATTCTGTTTGCCAAACTTAAAAAAAGAGACAATATTAGGTTCCCATTTCCCCTCCCGCTTCCCTCCCAAACAAATGAAAGAAAAATTGCATCCACTTTCAAAGTCAGCTGCTAATAAAGTCACAGTAAATTATCTTCATCAATAATTTACACAAATTACAGGTCTAGATAGGATTGTCCTTATACAGTCTGAGTGCATTCCAATTCAGATTTTCTGGGTTAGGTAGGCTAAAGTCAGATTCAAACCTCAGGGCTGAGAAGATCTCCAGTTGTGAGGAATGTTGTTGAACACCACCTTGTCAGACGGAGCACGTGTCGGTGCTTTGCCAGGGGAAGAGCTCTTTGCTAAAACTGTTAATTCCAGTTAGGACTCATTCGGTGTACCAGCAACCTCCACAGATATTTTTTGTTTTGTTGTGTTAAACCATTAACATGTTGTAAATATAAGACCATAGAGCTTCCTTTCTGTAGCACTAAAGTTTAATCCCGTTCAGCAATCTGAATTCTTCATTCTGGAATTTTCATTCCAAATATGATTTCATCCTTTAAGACAATTTATATGTGTAAAGCCAGAGGCATTGAATCACACATACAATTCAGTGTACTTGAAATATATATAAAAATGGATCTCCAGCTAGAGAACACAGTTACAAATACTCTAATTCCAGTGCTTGATGTAGAGCCAAGAGGTCTGAGTGACTTGATATCCTCCAAAAGGGCATGTTGTGCTGCGTGGTTAAGAGAGGGGGGATGGGAAAGAGAAGGGGAAGGGATGGAGAGAGATCATGACTATGGTCTCAATGAAGCCGCTGTACACACAAGGATGTGTAGTCCACCCAGGTTCAAGGAAGGGAGGCTAGGAGAGGGAGGATCATATTCTAAGGCTTGGTAGCATCAATATGGCATTGTCAAAATAATAGAGAAATAGATCTGAACTGGATATTGATGATAGGAAAAGTACATATAGAGGTTTCTTAGGTAGTTTACTTTTTATTGTAGAAAGTATCATTACCAACAGCAGCAACTGGGAAAGCAATTTGGGCATCAAAATCCTATGTGGCTGATGGAAAGCAAGTCTTAATCACTACCTCACTCCTAAAGTTCCATCTCTCAGTTAAAAACAAAATTTAAACATGATAAACTTCCTAAGCCTAAGGTCTTTTGTCTTTCTGAGAGGAAAAGAGTGAGTCCCTTTCTATGTAAAAAATAATTCGAAGTTGATCTATATAAGGTGAAAATAATGTGGAGTTGATCAATTCTCTTATTTTTCTAGAGTAACTGGTTTAAGTCAGTAGAGTTGGCCAATTTATTTCACTGGTGTGGAATTGAGAGAAAGCACTCTTGCAATCATTCTCACAGGGGGAGAAACAGGCAAAGGGACAAAAAAGGGATCTTCTGGGGCAAACATTCTTAGGCATTACAATGGTTTGTGGCCCTACAAAAATATACCAGTATCTGGTATCTGTGTGGCTTAAAATTTCATAGTGGGATATGCTCAGAAAAAACATGTATAAAACAACTCCATTGTGGATAATGAAAAAAAGGAACACTGTACTAGAGCAATTAAAATCAAAGCATTACTTGTAATTTTTGGATGATGGCATCTTATAGAATATATATTTATATAACATATTTTGTATAATGAAAATACAGTTGTATAAAAAGTGAAGAATACATTTTATTATAAAATCAATCATTAAAATAATAATCACTATTGTTACATAATTCTTTGCTGTCTAAAAGGATAGTCAGTAGTCCCATGTGGTTATTGAGCACATGAAATGTGGCTTGTTCAGTTCAAAATATATATTGAATGTAAAAAAAGAGAATGTAAACATCTTATCAATAATTTTCATATTTGTTAGGAGTTGAGACATAATGTTTTAGGTACATTGGATTAAAATATATTACTAAAATTAATTTTGTCTGTTTTTAATTTTTTCTAAAAAACACGGCTTCTAGAAAATTTAAAATTACAAATATGGTTTCTATTATATATTTCTATGGGGGAATGCAACTACATTACTATTCCTAAACTTTAAATTTTCTTTTTCATTTTACAAAAAAATCCCCTATATTTTTAGATTTACATTTACTAGAATTACATTTTTTATTCAGCTCAGATCTATTTGTAATAATAAAACAGTACTTAATATTTCTGCACATGCGATTACAGCTACATTCAAAGAAAAGCATGCATTATGGTCACTAGAGGAACCAACCACCTGTGTTTCAAAATAGAATTATAAACCTTCACCATCACCAACACTGTACCTACATAAACAACCATTTGGAAATAGCATTCTGACCGAGGTTCTCATCCTCCTGGATCATCCTTTTTCTCTTGAAGTTTTAGGTGTAAAGCAGAGGTTACAAGAAACGGGGACACCAAATCTACTTTTCATGCCATAAACAACTAGGGTATAAGTTTTTATTTTCAAAGGCATATACTGTTTCTGGTTTGGAAAAGTGAATTTTATTGCCCTGACCCAAATATAAGTTAATGTCACATAAGCTAAAAGACATGTAAAATGTTTACTGGTAGTGGCTTGCACTGACTGCTATTTGTTGTGAGTTATTATGGTATCAACATGAAGATCAAAACAACATGGACTCAGGACATTGACAAACTCCAGAAGATATTTCTATTGTGTGCAACTGGAAGGATTTCAAATAGTAGTCAGCAATGAAAGTTGCATTTCTGGAGACTGCATCCCTGATGCATCATACAGAATGTCCAAAGGGCCAGTTGCTGTCTAGGGTCACTGACTGCTAATTAAGACCCATGCCCTCTGTGGGAGGCTAAGCCTGCACAGGCTCGCTGAGTGTTAATGGCTGCCAAACACGTCAGCACACCTTTTAAAGTGGGAACTCGTTCTCTTTCTCCATTTTGCTTAATTTGAATTGACTACACACACAAATCATTTCCTTTCTCTTTTTGTGAAAGCTCTAAACTTTTCTAGGAAATTGTTTATGTTGATTTGGGGGGGATCAGGTAAACACTTCAGCACATGTGAGTGTTTAGTGAAGGCTTTATTAGATGATGATTTGAAATCTCCTCAGGATAAAAAGGACAGCATTCTTTCTATTGAAACAATATAAGCTGATGTGTCATTGTTTCCAAATATTAATTCATCATTTTGCTTTGTTTATAAATGATATCACTGTTGTCCTGGCTAGATGATAGCTTTGCTATCATTCAGAAAAGGAAGCAGTATGTCTCTGTTGTGTTGACCGACAGTCTGGTGTCTGGGCCAATCCTGATATCATTCCTCTTTTGATCTTGGACCAACCATTTAATGGTTTTTAACTGCCTTGATATCTTCTTCAGAAATATGGGCCAGATGAAAAGGCTTATTTAAATACCTAGGGCCTAGGAGAACTTCTGAATATGTTCAAAGCCAGCTGCTTGGCTCCAATCACGTACCAGTGGCTCACCAAAATAGACAACACGCTTCTAGAAGATGTGAGGCATGTTGCCTCTAAGTCTCTACAAGTTGGCACAAAAGGATCTGAATAGTACATCCCTTTCCAGTAGTGTTTATTAAATTTTCTCATAACAGTTTCTCCTTCGGTTATTAAATCTACCCTCAGCATTTGTCATCAGGGAACATACTTGCTACCAGGCACTCACAGGGAACAAATGGCACAGAGGATGGATGGGGCAAAGGGTAAGAACTGAATCCCATGATTTTGTATGAAGCTCATTAAACTTCTTTATACTGTGAAATATCATGTGCTTAAAATGGTTATTTCCCCCCTCTTTCTTATAGACCATTCTCTCATTCCTCTCTCTCTCTCTCTCTCTCTCTCTCTCTCTCTCTCTCTCTCTCTCTCTCTCTCACACACACACACACACACACACACACACACACACACACACACACACACATACACACAAATAAATATAACTAAATTTTCCTGCATTTCCTGTAAAATTTCAGGCAAAAAATGCTAGACTCCAAATGGTTTATTTGAATGTAAGTATTGACCTTCTCATGCTCTTACTGCTTCGCATCTATAAATTTAAATCACTTATCAAGCTGCCACTGAGCCAAACTACAGGAATGCAAACAAGAAAGCTTGCATTAGAAGTATCACACCAACATTGTTTGAGACAGGTTACCTTTTTTGCTGCCTGTTCTTCTTCTACACCATCCCCAATTACAACATATACTACTTTTCTGCCAAACCTTTGCATTATTCGTTCAAAGCAACTTTCTTTTCCTGGAAGATAAATGAGATAAAGTTCAGAGTGAAGTTACCTGGTTAGCGGCATGCTCCTCATCTCGGCCATCTCCAATCACAACATAAGTTATGTTAGTGCCAAATCTGGACACTATACGCTCAAAACAGCTTTCCTTGCCTGAAAAACAATGCACTGCTTATTCTTCCAGCCATTGCATTCATTAACCTAAAGATTCATATAAAGTGGCAAGTTAATTTCTCTTGAACATCAATCACTTAAAACTAGCTTGCAGCCTCTGGGTTAATGAAATCAACAAATACGTTTGAGCAATTTAAGTCTTTACTTGGGGACAGACGATCAAACAAATACGTTCCATGCTTCAACAAAAGCTGTAGGGTCAAGCATTTGACCCAGAGAAAATGTTAGTATCATTCACTCATATCGAACATCCTTTCAAACAACTGTAAGTTTTAACATTTATCTTTTCATTAGATGTAGCATTTTTTTGCCAGTTAATTTTAAATAGTATAGACAGGTCAGCTGAAAATATTATTGTGAATTGTTGAAGGTTCACCTATTAGGAAAGAGGGAATACTAAGATGTGGATTTACCTTAACATATAACTTTTTCTTCAAGTGGCTGGGAGCTAGTCTGCTCAGATTAAGTGTACTGAGAATGCTGTGTGGCCCACAGCACGGGTGACCCTATATCCACTGACTGCACTATGGGGGCAACTCGCAGGATCTCTACACGTTCTTCAGTTTTATAACACTGGCATTATTCTCTGATTTTCATTCCCAGAATGTTCATGTAGTTATGGTTACTTCTGTACTTGTTCTTAATCTGATAGTTCCAAAAAAAATACTAACTTAAAGGAAAATATAAAAATATTTTTTTTTCAGATAAAAAATTAAAAATAATTTGGCCCAAAAATAAATATTATCCTTACTAGAAGAAATGTTTTCCTGGTATAAAATTATTTGATATTTCATAACACAAAATTCTATATATTAATCCTACTAGCATAAATACATTCATTTATACAAAAATGAATGGGGTTGAAATCAGGGCTCTGAACGGCAGTGCTTAAGACAACGTAGAATTTACTTTTTCAAAGCCTGGGGCTCTTTTTAACTGCACTCCCCAAACAGCTGCAACTACGGCTCCTTTTGCCTGTGTCAGTATCAAAACTCTGCAAGGCCCAGGGTGGGTTATTTTTGGGAAGGGATTTTAGGATTTTGAACTTCTCTTGTCGAGGTGCCAGAGCCTAAGTTTGTTGACCTTCAGGGCACATTACCCAACCCATCTATTTCCCCAGGCATTTCCTTGACAGACAGAGAATACATGACCTGTTTTATTTAACTCTTTCAGGATGGCAGAAGTTGATAAAGTTTTGTTTTTGAAAGTTAACTAGAAGTCTTAGTCTGTGAAAGGCACTTCAAGTAAAAGATGACTCCACAAATCGATATTAACAAATAAGCAAGGTGGTCATCCTTTGATTGCTACTGAACATTTTTGGAAATGTGGATTTCTTGCCATTCATGTGTTATGAATGCTCCAATTATGTTTTCTAATTCATGAAATTATTTTTTTCTGGAATTAAGGACACTAGTTCAAGCCATCTGACACTCCCCTGCCAAAACAGTATTTTTATGTTAGATTTAGATTACATATACAAGGATAAAATACTATGTACCATGCTAAATAAAATATTAAATGCCATGACTAGAGATACTGTGCATTATTCGGAAAACATGTGTCATGATGAAATATATATGTATATAATAAAATGAGTCAGTACTACCCAGTTGCTGGGTTCAGATAACAGGCTTTATAAAATTTGCATTTGTAAGATGGAGGGGACTTGTTATTTGAGTGCGATCCAAATGTGCTTGATATTCTAACAGCAAAATTGATGACATGGAGAATCATGCAGAGATTTGAATTAAGGAAATCCTCCCAAACACAGAAGTGAACACATTTCATACCGATTTAGAAATAATTTTCTTACCTATTTTAGTTGCACTGTAAATATTCTCAATGGGGAAAGCACCTCCTAAACTATAGAGTAGAACCTTCGCAAGTGCTGGGATCAGTTGGGTTGTCGTTACCAAGACATTTACGCAGTTACTCCTAAGACAGGGAGGAAATACACATATTTGTTTTCTAATACTAAATAGTCTCTATGAGTACAGATTTTAAACTATCACTGTCGTCTCGGTTCCATAGTAAAAAGCACCTGATAATCTAACCATTTATTCAACAGTTATTTATGGAGTGCCTACTACCTGGCAGGCACCATGGCAGGTGGTAGAAATATATCCCCAAATGGGGAAATAGAAGAAAATGGGCAAAAAGAAGTCATAGATGTATGGAGTGTTTTTCTCCCCTTCTAGATCACAAGATAGATACAGAGACAAGTAAGTAAGACACCTGCCAATATTAAATGTGTTCTGTAATAACTGTCTCGTCAGGTCCCTGTGGAACCTCAGAGAATACCTACCTCAACCTTTAGCAGCCATGGCAAGGTTAGGAGAGGGAGGATGGCCTAACTCTAAGTTTTAAATGTATCAGGAGCAGGTATTGGTTAGGGTGACAAGACTCTGAGTCCCTGTGTGTTCAGACCCTGGGAAAGTAGAGGACATAGGCAGAAAAAGGGTGATAGGATGGGTGACAGGAGTTTTGGGATTCTGTACAAGAAATAGCACAGATGATGGATCCTGAAGAAGGAAACCTGGAGAGGATCCTTATTTAGTACAGAAGGGGCTGAATCCCTAAATCTCCTCTTCAGTGACAATAAAGGGCAATTGCATTAACGGCTGAAGTTTTAGTCCTCTTCAAAAGTCCTCCCTTTGAGAGTGAGAATCTCTCATTCTGCAATTTATAGCTATTTCTTTCATGGTAGCACTGGGGTGGGGAGAAAAAGGAAATGCCAAGGGAGTGGAGACTGCTGTGAGGCAGAGACCCAGGAAGAAGGGACAGTGGCCCTCCTTCTTGACTATGGAAACTGAGCCGTCCCACTTGGAGGGGCTCACAGCCACATCTGTGAAACTGGGAATCAGATGGCACAGAGCTATGGACCTTTCTCTGTTCGTCTGTATCATGAGTTTTTAATACATATTGGTGAGGGCTGTAAAACATTCTCTATATTAATTTTCAGAAACCTGACCTCAATAATAATCTCTCTCTCTATATATATATATATAAAAGCCCAATGACCAGAATGGTGGAACGACTTGAATGACCGGCAGCCAACCAGCCTGATGCGGGCCCTAATCGGCCCCCAGCACCTCAATAGGGGCCATGCTGGCCAGCCAACCACCTGTGGCTCCTCCCCATCACCAGCCCGGCCCGATCGGCCCCCATTGGGGCAGGCCGGCTGGACCCCACCTGTGCACGAATTCTTGCACTGGGTCTCTAGTATAATTATATTATGTATAACACACATAGAATCTATATAATAATGTCATAACCTTTGGTTTTTAACTATCTATGAGACCTCTTTTTAAAAATAATAAAAGCTGTTGAACTCTTCCCCAGAGACATACCCATTCCACTATGTTTTATACAGAATTTCAGGAAACCTCACCCCCCGCCCCCCCCCCCCCCCCGCTTTCTTAACCTTTGGTCTCTGTACCACCAGTTACAGAGCTCTCAGGGCAGCAAGTATCATCATAAAAACAACCTCTAATTGTGACAATTCTTCCTCTCATGGAGCAAGAACACCCTTTCTTAGGATTCCTCCTCAGCAGTCCTAACTGTCTCCTTCACAGACACAGAGAAATGTGATTTGTTTTCAGCCTAACATCTCAAGTAGTTGAATTGGTATTATTGTTCCACACATGACTCTTCTTCAGACTAAACTCTGTGGTTCCTCCCTCCAACTGTTCCTTTCATGTGGTTTCCACAGCCTACAGCCTCTGGCCATTGGAAACAAGAGGCTTCAAATATGTCACAGCCCATTGGAATGTGGTGCCCACATCTGGGCAGAGTACTCTGTCCTGGCTACCCCAGCCTGACCCAGGGGGCCACTGCCCTTCCCCTCCCCACTTAGCCTTTCTGTTATCAGTGCAGTTGCTGGTCATGGCCCATGGCTAGAAACCGGGCACAGGATTTGACACACTCCTTTACTTCCATATTCCAAATATTGGACTCTCCTTCTACCCTGCCAAGGTTTTCCTGTATGCTGACTCAACCAGCCCAAACATCCTCTTTCCCCCCTGAATTTTGTGTTATCCACAATTTGTTAAGCATGCATTTATTTACTCCTCTTACTCAGAAACAAAACTAAGGAACAGGATAGTACAAAGACTCATCCCTCACCTTGCTAGCTATGACTTCCAGATTTACATTATTTTATTCATTAGCATTTATGGCACATGCTGTTCAACTAGTTATAAGTCTATTCAATACTATTATTGACACTAACAAGTCAGTACTTCACTGTGTAGTTCAAACAACACAAAGGTTACAATTTTTTAAAAGAGTTTTCTCTTCCTTTTTTTAAAAAAAACATTTTTATTAATTTCAGAGAGGAAAGGAGAGGGAGAGAGAGATAGAATCATCAATGATGAGAGAGAATCATTGATCGACTGCTTCCTGCACATCCCACACTGGGAATTGAGCCTGGAACCTGGGCATATGCCTTGACTGGGAATCGAACCATGACTTCCTGGTTCATAGGTTGACACTCAACTACTGAGCTAGGCCGGCTGGGTTTTTGTCTTCATTTTTTTGATGCATTTAAGTCATGCATATTATCTACAATGACATAAAGACTTAAAACATCCACTCTTTGCATAGACAATGGTTTTATTTTTGCCATCATCTCCTATACTTCGTCACCAACAGTGATATCTTTTTTTTTTTTTAATTAGAAATCACATGATCTTCTGTGGGGATTAGTGGTTATGAGGAGAGAAAGGTAGAGAGATGGGATCTCCTGGTTATTCTGAGAGGCAGCAACCCTTATCCTTTACCCCAAAACACATACACACTAAAAATCATTGGACACAGTGAATTGTTCGGTCCCTTCAAATAGTACAATAGTCTAGAAAGTAAAACATATTTATGTATGTTGTGCTAGTAAGACAATATATATAGAAACAATACAATATATATAGAAACTACAACAATACCACTTACCTAGTACTAATAATTGATAAAGACTTAAGTGCATTTGTTAGCCAGGAGTCTGTCAAACCTTCAATCTCGGCCCTCAGCTGCAGCCACGCGTCTCTCTTGGCAGGGCCAAGCAGTCCTGCAACACCAAAAGCAAGCAGGGTCAGGAGATGAATCTTATCCAGGGACACTTCGTTTGGTCTCCCTTCTGTCTAGGTTAGATAATTTTTATTCCAGCCGATATCAGAAATTGAGAGAGAGACTGATTTATAGTAGTATTACCCTTCATTTCAGAATTGATTATCTATTCATTCATTCCATAAGTATTTATTGAACAACTTCTAGATATCAGGTACTGGGCTGAAAACTGGGGTGTAACAGTGCAACAGTGGGCCATGGGTCACAGTTTCTGCCCTCACTGAACCTAGAATCTGGCACAGAAGATGCTAATCACCTGAGGAGCTTTGACCACTCCCCTGCGTGGGTCCCACTCTAAGACTGTGATGCAAGAGGTCTGGAGGAGAGGTCAGGATCTACCAGCTTCCTGTAAGGGTTACCATACCTCAAATGCTTTGGCTGTCTGAAAATGTTTAGCTTCTTAATAACCACAACCACTACCACTCTGAAACAGTAATGATGGCATTATCACATGTAGCTTATAGAATGTTTCTAATATTTGTACTAAAGCTGTCAGAAATATTTTGTTTTATGACAAGTTAAAAATTGTGTTGAAAATCCTGAATCTATGACACAGTTACAGGCAATGGTTGAAACTATGTTGATGTTATGATAAAAAAAAAAAAAAGCCTTTTTTTTTTTTTTTTTTGCTTAAGTCCTTCCTTTTATGGGAAAACAAGATCATGTAAATCTATTACAAAGAAAAATTCTTATTTTAATTGTATTTCAGACTACTGGGAACATATATATAGTCCTTATCCCAATCTAGAGATGCTAATATGTCGCAGAAATGGGGGGATAAGGACACATATGTAATACCTTAATCAATAAAGGAAGAAAAAAATTAATATGTTGTGTCATGGCTTTATGATGGAACAATATGCAGCCACTATGATATTTACAGGAAGTTGCGATGTTGGCAAAGTGTTTACAACCATGAAAAATAAAGGCAAGATTTCAAATTGTAAACAAAAAGAAAAAAAGAAAGAAATGGACTTTCATGCCATTGTTTAAGCTTTTAAAGCTATATGATTATTTATTAGTAATCTTGTTAACTTTAAAATAATTTTAATAATACTCTTCAAGAAGGAAATAATAACATACCTTGGTGATAAAAATTCAGATTTTCCAAAAGGATATTTATTTTAAAGTTAAACATATCACCCACAATTGATTTTAAATAGAATACCTATTTACTTGATTTTACGAAGTGTCTTATATAGAGCATTAGAATGAATTAGGAAACCTGAGTTGCCCTCCTAAAATTCCGGGCAAGTCAGTAGCCTGCAAGGACCTATTGCTCATTTGGAAATGAAGGTCGTCCATATGTAACCTTCCTTATGGTGTCTAACATTATTATTTAGGGTCTGTATATTTTTTTCTTCTTTTATAGTTACTGAGTATCTATTGAGCATCTGTTATGTATCTTAAGGCTAGCAAGGCACTGGGATATAGATGAATGGACCCACAGTTCCACCCTCATGATGAGTATAGGTGTGTTTAATATGGATAAACCTTTTATGTGACCTCATGGCTAACCTTAGGATCCTGACCTAAAATTGATTCTAATAGTAGAGACCATCAAGGTTTATGATATCGAGAAGCACGTTCAAGATCTTAGTTTTAAAGTCACAGGTTTTAAAATATATTTTAAAAATTGATCTCAGAAAGGAAGGGAGACTTCTTAAAGTTTTCAAAAGGAAAAAAAAATCACTTGTTTATATTTATTTCTGGCAGGATTCCAGCAATATAATGCTTGCTAACAACTCTGTGTCCATGACTGGAGCTCTCGTCTTTAAACAGGTCTTCCCTCTGCTTCCATAAGTCCCTCTGCCTGGTTTTCACTGGCAGCATCATAGCTGAAGAAGGTACACTAAATGTCCTGCTCTCAGTTTTGACCAAGCGCCTGGGAATAATGAATTCCCAATGCCCTTGACAGAGCTGCACGTTTTATTTTGCTGTCAGGTCTCCACCCCCTCTACCCACTCTCAGAAACTTAATATTTTGGCTCAATGTAGGTCACATGAGCACTTGATAACTTATTTCATAGTAGGCCAATCTCTAATATGGAACATGGAACTACAGTTCAAATTCTACCTCTATCTAGAGCGCCTTTATTAGAATTAAAAAGCCACACATACCTCCGACATTGTTCTTGTAGGTGTTGTATAATTCTTTTACTCTTCTGTAACGAAAAGCCAACTTCCTCATCCAGTCAACCCCTCCTCTTACACCTGTTGGCAAACAAAGGTTTGCACTACTTGCAGCTGCATGGAAGCCATCAGTTGCAAAACTGTAGGTACTGCAACACCCAAAATATATTAAAAAGAGATAAAAGAAATAATTACATGTGCAAAACTCCATAGCTGAATTTCTGTAGGAAATAGCGTACTAAAAGCCACGGCTTACCTTAGGTCCTGCCCATTATCATCAGAGGAGACATCATCTATATGAACTTGATCACACTCCTGTTAAAAACATTGGAAGAGTGATTTGTTTTTCAAATGATGCTTTTCACCATACTTCAATGTTTTTTCCATCTTCCCATTTCAATCAGGCTATGGCCAGAAGATGGCAGCATTTGCCCATTCTCTTCTGCAGAAAAATGGCACCATTTCTACTCTCTAAAATCTAAATCCAGAAGAATGCCATAAAAAGGTGTCCGAGAACATATGGCATGTGGGCAACTTAAAAAATAATTTTAGTGTTAATATTATTGATAAGAAACTCGCTTTTGAGTCTTCGTAATAATCACTGGTGTTTCCTTTCAGCCATTTCTCCATTTCTGCTGTGAAGCTAAGCTAAACCTGAAGATACACAAAATTGTTTGGTCTGAGCACCTCGGGTGGTTACTATTATTTGTTGAGCAGAAACAGAGGGGCTCACTGATTAAGGTGCTCTGTGAGATTTCTATGACTTCCTGCATTGTGCTAGGCCTGGGATACCATGAAAGAATTCATGCTGGTGTTATTGTAAAAGGCCTGGTCTTTTAACGCAGGAAAAAAAGCTAAGAACCATGGAAGGTGACATTTCCTTTTGCTTAAGTTTTAAAATAAAATAAAAAATACTTAAAAAGTAAAAGGGAAATAATGAAGAATTACCACATCCAATGTGCTACAAACTCAGAGGAAAATAAAGTGTAGGTACGTACACCCAACAATTGACCTGATTTAAACTGTAGTGTGCTCAGAACAAATGGTAACTTTTCTGCATAAGAACTCAGTTCTTCTTTACTGTTCTTTACTAGTCTATCTTCAAATAATCTGCAAAGTTCCAGTGAAATAGTACCTGACCAAAGGGTGAAATTTGGCCAGGATACTAATCTCAGAATAAATATGCTTTAGCCTCTTTGGGCTTCTTTCCCCCTCAATTGCTTGTCATACTCACAGATTCTGACTGTATACATAATGCTTACTATTCAAAACAATTTAAAAATTATAATATTTGAAAATAGGATGCCATAGTAAAAAGAAAAAACTTTCCAGCTATTATTTTTATTCATTATAGGACCTGAACATATCTGGTAGTGAAAGTTTGCTATTTCATCTCTAGCTTTCCACACTGGCTTCTAAAAAATATACAAAACCTGAATGACTAGCCCAATCAATACAATTTTAGTACATAAGCTGAAAATACATGTGAATTAATTTTAAAGGTTCATAGGATTTACGTAAATTATGGGTTTAGTAAATTTTGAATAAATCTCTACCTATTGTCACAGATAAGAGAAGGCTCAGTAAAGCTAATCTGACTGGAAGCTCCCACAGGGGATATTTGGGTCACTTGGATATACCCCCACTAAAGGCACAATCCAGTACAGAGTAATCACTCAATGATTCTTTGTTGAATAAATGGCAGAAGTCTAGACATATTGTCATTATTGACATAAGTACCACAGTTCTTTACTTTTTTTAAAAAAATATAACTTTATTGATTTCAGGGAAGGGAGAGGGAGAGAGAGATAGAAACATCCATGATAAAAGAGAATCATTGACCCACTGCCTCCTGCACACCCCCACCTGGTGTTTGAGCCCGCCACCCGGGCATTCCTGACCGGGAATCAAACCCTGACCGGGAATCAAACCCTGACCTCCTGGTTCATAGGTCGATGCTCAACCACTTAGCCACCCTGGCCAGGCAGTTATTTAAATTTTTGAACATAAAGTTATGGTGATATGAAATAATATTCTAGATGGTGAGAATTGTAAGAAGATAGTTATATCAAGAGTGGAGGGGAGGGAGAGAGAATGAGCTAAGAACTGAGGCCATGAGAGGCATGACAGGACAGGCACTTAGAATGGTTCTTCCTCATTTTGACTGAGTATTCTTTGCAATGAGTACAGCCCAAATTTTAACCAAAAGGGGCATTTTGCTTCCAGAAAAATCTCAGGGAAAAGTACTTCAAGCAATAGTAGTAGCTCTTTTGGATTCTAAAAGAAAGAGTGGAAAGATTTAACAGGTTAGCTGTTAGCATGAAAGTTGGAAATAAATTTCATCCCCCAGAATATGGAGGCAGCAAAGTAATTCTAGATGACAAGGATTACTTCTTATTTAGAGATGGTAACCTTCCTGGTAAGTATGAAGACTGAATTAAAACACCATTGATATGGCATCACGTGAAGCTGCTCATTTCCACCTAAGTTCTAAAATCTTTCAACAGGTAAATAATTTCCATGTCTCTCTTTTACAAAAAACTAATAATATCCAAAAGAAACTTGGAGGACATTTTTTAATTACCCTGGCAATTAGATGTTATTTCTATATTTAATATCCTCTTATCCTAATTTTTAGAGAAATTCCTCTGACATTTAAAGTATTAACTCACATGATTAATTTATACATTTTGCCTCAAAACTCATTTTTTTTTACTCCTGAGGACATCAGTATATCAAACTTATTGGACCATGAGCTCCATATTTGAAGTTATGTTTGAGATTTTTCCAAATGGAACTTCTCTTTAAATTTATGCCTAGTTAGCTATGCTTGTTGACTCTGGACTCTAGCCCGAGAATTACACTCCAGTGAAAGCAACCTGAATTTCAATCACATACATTTTCAGAAAAATCAAAATAATTGTTCTTCAATTAGTTTTCACTCAGAGGAACTTTGCAGGAATCATCTTGGCCAAAACATGAAATACTAAAAACAATGTAATGCTTTGGTTTTAACCAATTTCGGTATAAGAACTCAAACATTTGGGGTAATTCTGGAACTAATCTTAAATTCTTTAATTTTGTTTTATAAGGTGACCGCAATGTTGTCGCTGATCCTTATCAGTTGTAATCCACAGCAGTCTTCTCTCACTTTTGTGAGCCAGAACTCCCTGGTGCCTTTTTCTGGAAGTTATTCTAACTGAAATAACACTGTGTTTAAACAGAACATTCTCTTCTTCGGGGGAGCAGTGTGAACATTTGCCTTCTCTGCAGTTGGGCAGGATGTCTTGAAGTGTCTATTAGGGGGATTTAAATTTGTGTCTTCTAAAGAATTATGTGAAAGCAGCTGCTACTTACTACATATGGTACAGTATCTATTGAAGGATTTCAGTCTCAAATTAGATTTTTAGGTTAAGAAAAGAAACCTTGAGAGATTAAATACACAAGAGTGGAGGGAGGGACCATAACAGGCTAATGATAGAGTTCCTCTCTTGAGGAATTCTCCTGTTTGTCAGAAACAAAAAAAATAGTGTAATATCAGTTATGAAGCCCATAACAATCTTTGC
Organism: Myotis daubentonii; assembly: GCF_963259705.1. NCBI lineage: Eukaryota > Metazoa > Chordata > Mammalia > Chiroptera > Vespertilionidae > Myotis > Myotis daubentonii. Next base: position 22,696,062 of record NC_081845.1, on the reverse strand, counting down.
TTAGAAGAGGTTTACTGAAATAAAAAATTGGGTGAAAGTAAAGTTGACTTTCAAAATCAGATGCGGAAGGATAGTGCAAATGTATGTAACACTACTGAATGATCTTGAAACCCACTGTTTAGATTTTGTTAGTTTTAGTATTTATCTCACTTAAGTCAGGAAAAGCTTTTGAGTTTCCTTGGGCACTTTGAATGTGCATGTGTGCATGTGGCATGTGTGTGGTGTGTATGTGTTGTGTGTGTGTATGTGTGCATGTATGAGAATTCAATCAATTCATATGCAAGAGGCCCAATCACTTTTTTTACAAAAATTAAGTACAGGATTGTTGGATACTAAGTTTTAGTGTTTGAGTCAAATAAAATTTTTTATCACATTCTAAACACAACTAACAAGCTGTAATCATAGGAAGAAAGTCAATACCAATGTTTTCTCAGTTAATTTTTCTACCAGAGATTCTTCCAGGCATTTTAAAAAATATTTAAATAGTACCTAATCCAAAATAAAAAATGCTTAAAGCATCATAGCTGAGCACATGTTTGTGATATGCAAATATTCATGTCAAAAGCATTTGCAAATTCATTATATGCTACTTTCACTTTCTTTTGTGTTCTGTTAAAAGTTGGGTGGCAAATTTATTCCATCTGTCTTCTAATGTGCCAGTAAAATAGCTAATGGGTCATTTAGTCCATTTATTTCTAGTAAAAAATAATTAATAAAATAAAATAAAAACTATGAAATTTGGATAAAACCACACAAAACTTCCCTTTTTTGTTGTTGTTTTTTTATAGGTTTTGAAGGACTAATAATCTTAAAATTCTCTTTATAATGAGGCCAACCTATTTCAACCAACAGAAAAACCAACCTAAGAAGTTATAAGTCTATATAAAAATTCAAGTTCCAAAAAGGTTAAAATGTGTTTCCTATTATCATGTATATATAAAATCATTCTGTATACTAGACAGGGATCAGTAGTAAGATTACTTTAAATCAGGTTTTAGAGAGGTGATTATTATTTCTTATAATAAAACTGAAACACATGCCTAGAAATACTAATCATTCCTATGACCATTAAAGAAAAAAAAAAGAAACTGCTTTAAACAGACAATAATTTTATTATCCAGTAAAAACAGCGACTCACTGAAGAGAAAACAACAAAATACTATTACACAGGTTTCCAGAACATACATTTATCAGATATACTGAACAACACAATTTTTGCTCTTGTGTCTTAACTGTGAGTAAAACTGGATTTTAAGAACTTGCAATTAAAAAAACATCTCATTGAAGACACTGACTAACCTGGCTTTTCTTTCTCACACGCTTCTGTGAATTCAGCAGGGTGCGGGGGCAGAAGTATGTGCTCTGGAGCCAGACTCCAGAGTTTCAAATCCCAGTTCTACCACTTAGCTAGCAGTTACCTTAGACATAATTTTTATGCTTGTAACCCTACAATTCCACCCCTGGAAAAATAATGTGATAAACATATTAATTTCTAGAGGTTGTTAATTACTTAATGGAAAGTCCAATAAAATAATGTTGAACACAAGTGGGAAGGATTCAGTAATTTAAAATATCCCTCTTTATTCATAATATAGACAAACATTTTTACTCTACTGTGAAACCATGAGATAAAAAACTAAATTTAAATATGACATTTTAAAAAAAGAAAGAGAAATCTCTTCCAGCATTGTGGTGCTTGACTGGGAAGTATTCCTGGTCCAGTGCCCAAGCTACTCAGTTATTTCAAATTTTATTGTCTGAATGCCTAATGACTCAGATCATTAACACCCAGATTATATACCTATTACAGGACCTATTCAGCTATTCTGAGGCTATTTTTTTCTTGGGTCCTTTCATTTTGTTGTTGTTTCACTTTCTCTTCATTTGAGGTTGGAAATGGAAAAATAAATTAGAAAAAAACCCAGTGAAATCAAATAAATGGAATCAAACCAGTCAGATGTGTGATATAATCAGCTCTAGCAGTGTTTCATCTGAATGGGGAGGAAATGAAGAATGATGATGTTGTCTAAAATTAGGTGTCAAGTTATCTACAAAATGTAATGATCTATGTTAGCACCATGAATAGCATCTCAGACTACTGTCCAGTGATTAACCTAAAGAGTATCCTGGTTTATATCCCGAAAAAGCTAATGCTAATTCCAAAAGTGCACATGGATTGTATTTGAGACACTAACAGGATGAGGAGCAGTGTATTTGAGCGCACCCAGATCTGAGATATTTCTGTTCTAATTCTGTGCCAGTATATATGTACAATTCGTTAACTAAATTTAGCTTTTGCTTGCATTTATATACATACAAATTTCCCCTTGACAGGAACTTTACTGTTCTCTTATGCTAAATTTCTATCTTTAAGTTTTCTTGAGGTTATCTGGTGTTAGAGAAACCATCCAAACATTTTAATAGTTGGATACATCTATTCTTACCTTTTAAAATTCTTACCTCTAAATCATTAAAAAATAAATGTGTATCAGCAAGATTAAAAATCATTTCCTCCATTCGGAGTCCAAGGGTTACAGCCATGGGAGGATCCTGAGAAGAAAATACACACACAATGCGGTAAAATTTCAGTAACTACAGTTATTATTAAACATATTTTAAGTGCATATTGTTGTGGGGATGGGATGACAACAGATTTTTACTTAAGATTTAAAAGATTTCCCAACTATCTGAAAAGGTACCTTTCCAAGGGTTCATTTAAGACATAATAAGTACACAGATGCATCTGTGAATTTATAGGAATTTATGTGAACATAAAAATGATTTAGGGAAAGTTTTGACATAAATCTATGTTTATGAGAGGATCCAGTCTACATATACTCCATGGACAGTCCTTTGGAGAAATGTATTTGGATGGAATACTGAACAATGCTACAGACGTTAAAAATAAGAAAGGATTTCATTTAAAGAATGATACATAAGAATTAGGATTGGGAGAAAAGTAGGTCTACTGGATGTTTGCAGGACTTGAGCAGACAATGTCACCTGGAGGCAGGATATGAAGAGCTGGTGGAGCACGGTGAAACCACCACTTAATTATGAACTTCATTTTGGTCAACAGGCAATATTTATCTGCAATGAGTGTATAGATTGGTCTAACCTGCATTTGACTAGGAATAAAGAGAGAAGGGTTGAGGATAACGAAAGGAATTATTAATTCAGTAGATGTAATCTATGTAGAAAATATATACACTTAGAAGTTTAATGAAAGTATGGGGATTAGTGACGAGTCAAGTGACTTATTTTTTTTGTTTATAGAAACCAAGATGTTACACAGCAGCAAGGGGTTGAGAAATAAGACCAGAGTTCGTACTTTACCATGACCAACTACAGTTGAAAGCCTGGCATCAAGAAGCGAAAGACTAAAAAGTAAGGAGGGTGTAGGGATTGGGCTAGGGAAGTAATTCATGTTCACACATGGTGTTTAAATGATCAAAGTTGGAATGATCTCTAAAGAGAACTACAAAAGGGATGACCCTGAAGATACAGAAAATAGAAAACCTAGATGGAACTAACCCTCAGAATTCGAGACCAGAATGAGCCTGTTAGTAGGGAGAATATGGTTTTGAATAAAGCTGACAAACCTAGAAGAATACTATTTGTTTGGCTGAGAAGTCTTTTTGGAAGACCTCAGAGGATGATTTAGGTTAAGTGGCTGGGCCAGGAGCCAGATTGTAAGAATTTAAGGAGAGAGTACCAAACGTGTTTTCAATGGTCTAATAAATGACATTTCAAGAAATGTATTTTAACTTGGGAAAATGTAATGCTAACTTGATATTAATTTATGATAAAATACACAATCCAGGTCGGGCCCAGTAGTATTCATATACACCCCTTAACTTGTCTCACTTAGCAAATAGAAGCCCCTCCTCATTCTACACCTATGCTGCAACAACCAATTTTCTTCCTATTCTCCCTTCCATAATGCTTTGAGGGGAACGCCCTAGAGCAGTGATGGCGAACCTTTTGAGCTCCGCGTGTCAGCATTTTGAAAAACCCTAACTTAACTCTGGTGCTGTGTCACATATAGAAATTTTTTGATATTTGCAACCCTAGTAAAACAAAGACTTATATTTTTGATATTTATTTTACATATTTAAATGCCATTTAACAAAGAAAAATCAACCAAAAAAATGAGTTCGCGCGTTACCTCTGACACACGTGCCATAGATTCGCCATCACTGCCCTAGAGTGTGAATATATTTGAAGTGAGCGTCACCTCATATTTTGTAGTGATTAAGAGCTAGAGAATAGGAATTGAGTGCTAAGCTAAGAAAAGAGAAAGGTCACTGAGGTGTGTTGAGTAAAGCCAAGACTTGTTATTGGAGAAGAGAAAGAAAGGACAGTAAGAATATGTTAAATGTCAGCATAATTTTCTAATTGTCTACATCTCTTCCTCAGAGACTTCTGTGGAATTCGTAGCTCAAGATTCTCTCTTCTTGAAAACAGATATTCATTGTTCACATCCCTGATGGTATCCTGGGCTTGTGTCCTTCAGTAAGGAGGACTCTACTGCTAGGTTCATCTGTCTTCCAGGGTCAGGATCATTTGGAGAAACATATCCAAAGACCAAATCAATTCCATTTTATTCAAAAAGAGTCATTCAAGAACAAGAACAAAAATATGAAGCTTTTTTATTTATTTTATTTTATTTTATTTTTATTTTTTTGGTCTCAAAGTCTTTCAGAATTCAGAGGGATCTCTCTTGCTCTGCTTCCTTCAAGTATAGAATTCTTATTTTTCTTATTTCTTTATGTTGTTCATGTTTTTGTTATCTTTGAAAGAAAATCTCTAAAGGTTGAATAAAAGTTGTAAAAATATACATTTGTCTTTTTTGTGTAAAAAAACTCCTTTCTCTTTGGGTTGGGGGTTGCATAGGCTGAAAACATAGAAAACTTGTAAATATTCTGTATAGTCATGGGACCATGAACAATATGTCTACAAAAATATCAGGAAAAATCAAATGTAATTATAGCATGAAAACATATAATTCCATTAGTGACGCTCTGTGCTTTTGAGGAATGTTCACTGATGCAGGACAATAAAACTAAGCTCCATACTTCTCCGTATGTTTCTGATGATTACTGCCCTAAAGATATATATTTCACATGGGGGTTCAGAATGTCTTTTTTAAAAGGTTTTCCTTCTCAAGATTAGGTTGCTTAAATTCTTATCCTACAATTTGCCAGTTTTTCTTCTTTAAGTTTTAAATAAAACTATTGACTTTCTTATGTTTAGACCTCACATTCTTTGCATTGATAAATCAGATTTATGGGGATGGAAGAAAATATACTGTTCTTCTTTGATTGTTACTTTCATCAATTCCATGCTTCTGAAATACATAACTCTCTATGCTACCCCAGTAGTGATAGGAAAGTCCACGAAAAATGCATTTTGCGCATCTGATAAGCATGCAAACAAATATAACTTTTAGAAAACCAACAATAATTCTCTTACAAGTAAGCACAGCGTATGGTATGATGAAAACTGTGTTTGAGCATTCCTACTCCAGTGGGAATACAACTCCATGGCACTTGAAGGAGTTGCTCATTTGTTTATCAAGCTATGGCAATCCCACAACACACACTCTGGGAGAGCTAGGACTTCGTAAGCACTTTAGCAAAATATTATTTGTGAACGAGGAAAGTTTAGGTTTGCGGTTTGCCATAGTGTAAACTAGCTGTGTTTTACCAAGGTTTCCAAAGAGTAAGGCTTATCTAAAGGGAGGGGTTTCATCTGCCATGTCAAAGGCTTGGCACAGACAGGCTAAGGATAGTTATGCCACAAGCCAAGGAAAACCATGCCTGTAAGAGGTGATAATCTAGTTTCTAAGAGAATGCCTAGTGAGGGCTGACTTTCAAACATCTAATTTTACTTTCTTTTCCCCCATCTTACTAAGTCCTTGGGAGAGTTGATTCTAAGTGAGTGGATTACAGTATCACATTTTTCTAGCTAAAGGACCCACAGATGTAAGAATCCAAGAAAGATGAGCAGGGATTTGGTGGGGGTCGCCTTAGAAAGGTCTCTGAAGTGTTGGGCTCCCTGGGCCTTGCCAGACTACTGTGAAAGAGCTGCCGGCGCCTGCAATTCCATGGTTTTATCAGGCATTTGAGAGTTAAATATACTTCTGGATTGAACCCAAGTTTTATACAGAGATGTTTGCTCATTTTCATTAGATGTTTGCAGAAATATGGGCACCTTATGAATCAAGAGTTACTGCCTTTTTCAGTTTACCTGTAGGGAGTGTTGAGTTTAGGGTCTGAAATTAAGTGATAGTGAAAACTTGGACAGAGGAAAAAAGTGGGATAATAAAGGCACCAACAGGAAGCTCTGATGCATATTTTACATATATAACAGTTCTAATAGGTTCAAAGTGTCTACAGCAGAGTTTAATATGGGGCAAACTGAACTTCTGCCAACTTACTCTGTGCTCTGCTCTATTAAAATACTGAAACTACTCCCAAGACATTTGTTTTGAGAGAGAGAGAGAGAGAGAGAGAGAGAGAGAGAGAGAGAGAGGAAGAGAACGAATTGAAAATAATGAATAACTTTTGCCCCTTAAATGTGTGATTCTAAACCGGATGTTACCATCATATGACTAAGTCAGGTTCAAGTACAGCAGCTCTCTATATCTAAATACTATGTTAACACAGAGCAAAATTTGGAGCCAGACTGTCTGTCTATGGGCCTCTGCCCTGTACTGGGCCATCAGCTGGAACACTTCCCTAGGGACACAATATAAAAATATCTCAGGAGAAAAAGCAATTATGTGTTGTTGTTGTTTTAATAGGGGACTTTTCTTTTTAAAGAACTGAAGTCCTTGCAACAGTTACTCATTTGGGACCTGAAGCACATGTAGATAGTGACAAAGGCAGAGATGTGTTAGTTCATTACAGAAGAAGGAAGACAAGCGTGCTCACTAACTAGAGTGGAAGTAGTGAGTGGGTCTGTTAGGAAATAAACTCTTTTAATCAGTGACAAGAGATGCAGTTCAGTCATGAATCAGAAGGAAAATTTAACCATTGAGATGTTTGTCTACGATGGATAGGCAGTGGACTGGAGTTCTCAGGGGGAATTGGGGAATGGTTTCAGGAGCATTCATTTATTTAGCACACATTTACTGAGTGTCTACTATATGGTAAGAATATTCAAATTCTTAACAGAAACCAATAGACAAAGTCCCTGTCCTTAAGGGGTTCATATTGTCACTGGATGACCTACCAGATATATAAACAAAGAAAAAAAAACAAAGAAATATATAATATTTCAGCTGGTGAAAACAAAACAAAACAGAGTTAGCAGATACAAAAGTCGATAGGGATAGATGGTGATGGCTCAGTCAAAGAAAGCACAGGGAAGGCCTTTCTTAGGAGATGGCAGCTAGAGAGAAGAGACCTAAAAACGGTAAGGGAAGTAGCCATGCACAGACTCCACTGGTGGCAGGGAACATATGCAGAGGCGAGAATGAGTCTAGTGTATGTGGAAGAGTGTAAGGCAGAGACCCAGGCCAGGGAAGTAAAGCAAAGCAAGTATGCAAAAGAAGAGAGTGCTCAACTGGGCCAAATGCTGAGAGCCCCAGCAAGAAAAACGATGAATTTGGCAAGAGAAGGTCATTCCTCGGACTTGAAGAGAGTCGTATGACTGGAAGGCTAGGGAAGAGCAGAGAGAAGGGGCAGCAACTGGAAAATGGGCTCAAGAGGATTTTCTGGTGATGGGACTATTACAGCACGGTCTATGGTGATAAGAATAATTCAAGAGTGGGAAACTGGGGACTCAGGAGTGAAAGAGATCATTTCAGGAGTAGATTCCATGAGTCAGTGAGAGGGTCTGGATCCAGGATATGAATACAGGTGTAAAGAAAAGGCAGAACATGTGGTATGGTGAGAAGATAAAGTAATTATTTCAGTTGCTATTTTTAGTGATGGAGGAGGAGTTTAATGAAGAATTGAGAGGGGAGCTGAAGGTGTGAGGGGAGAGGTTTGAAAAGTCTGCTGGAAGAGCTGATTCACCCGGGGGTGCTGAGACCCACTTGAAATGTGTGGTCACACTTAGCTGTCAGGGAGTAGGCAGAAAGGACAACCATGAAACACACTGTCAAAACGTTAGATGCTTTCAAACTCTGCATTCATCATTCCATACGTACCACACTCACTCTCTGGTTACCCTCTGCTTCTCTAAACACTGAGCTCAGTGAATACCTTACATTATGGGATAAAACAACAGATACAAATCCATGCAAATATCCTCAGAAAACACCCAGTTCCCCAACATTCAGATTCCCTTGAAACCAAGTAAGATAGGTTACACTTTTGAATGTTTATTATGTGGTAGGCCGTGTTTTGAGTTTTAGTGCATTAACTCATTTAACCCTGCTAATCAAATTAGTCTTTTCATTCTTCTTCTCACTTTAGAAAAAAGATTGTGAAGTCGCACAAACACCAAAGAAACTACCCAAAGGCACAAGTGTAGAAAGAGGTGGCGCTAAATTTTGAACTCAGCTCCATTCCTCCTCCAAGCCAGAAGGCTTAACCATCATGCCCAGCGAGATGGTAACCTGCATGGTGTTAGCCATTAGGGAGGCCTCCAATCCATGGCTCCAAACACTTATTAATTCTAATCACTCCCCATTAAATCAAGAATTCTTGCTATAAAACTGTGTACAGATTGTTTAATATAACAGGAACCAATTGATTTATCCTTAGGAACATATTATTTCCCCAGTGCTGCTTTTATATAGGATGTTGTCTAAAATGAGCAAGTGGTGTTGGGAGCTTGAATTTTAATTTGACACTATGAGGCCGGGATGGGGAACGTCCAGCCCTAGAGCCTTCCAAGACCCATGAAATCACTTGTTCTGGCCCTGCCAAGGCATTCGGGGTGAGCTGATTAAATGTTTGACCAAATATGGCAGGCTAGTTTTTACGCTGAGAATTCTGTATGGCTTTTGAATGTTATAACGATCCGAATGATCCTTGGCAGGAAAAAGATTCCCCACCCCTGCTATAAGGTAACGATTCACTTCTCCTTCAGTCTTTTCATCGACTTGGGCTGCTTCCTTTGCATCCTTACTGTGAAATAAGTTTGGAGAATCATGGCTTCACAGCACGTGATGTATTAATGCTACAGAAGAAGTCAAATCCTTAAAGCACAGTCTGTTTAGCTTCATTGTTTCCGTGCATCTGGGTTTTCACACCTTTGAAATATCCCTTTGCAGATCCCTCCTTCGAAAGCAGACCACCCTCAGGAGAGCACATAATCTTAACTATTCTATAATCCAAACCCTGCCTTGCTCTCTCCTACCTTTCTGTAACCTTCCTTAAATTCCATCCTTAATCTCAAACGCATAAAAGAAACTGCACACTGTTCTTCGCTGGATCATTTGAGATCTTGCTCCTCCTGGCAACTATCATCAGTTTGGCTCAAATAAAGTCCTATAAAAATTCGCTACAGGTTTGGACATTCCTTATTTCAACAGGCCTCCTTGGAGTAGCAGAGAAAAATATAAAGGACAAGGACTTGTTATGAACTGACATGGTTTCCAACATATATACCAGCATTTATCATTTTGTAGCCTTGGTCAAGTTTCTTAAACCCTCATAATCTACACTTCCTCGTCCATAGAATTTAGATCCCTATAAATTACAGCACAGTAATTACAAGAATTAAGTGGGTTAACATTTGTGAAAGTGACTAATAACAGAATTTTTTTGAGAATTAATTCACACTAAGAGTTCTGCTAAGCCCTTTAAACATGTTTTCTGTCTAATTCTTATTCACTATAAACAGTATTATTCAAGTTTAAAGAAACTGAAGCTGAGGAATTAAGAAATTTGCTCTATGTCAGAAAGCTGCACACATGAGCATTGGGTTCTCAAAGTTAGGTTTATCAGACTCAAAGGCTCTTGTCCTTAACCACCATCCTTATTGCTTATGAAATGGCAAACACAGGCTCTACCACATGCCAGGTGTTCTGTACATGTATGTTCATTTTCCCACGCCTTCCAGTAGTGACCCTGATCTTTGCCTATCACATACCACCATGAGGCACTGATAACTGTCTGCCCCACTTTATTTCACTGAACATTTAAGTTTTCCTTGTTGATGGAAAAATATCTCAATCACCTGACAGAAGAGAATTAGAATTATTCCAACTTAAAGGAGAACTCACATAATTGTCTACACAGAGCCTCGCTAATTGTCCTTACTCCTTTCAGGAAAAGTCACTTACATATGTGTCCATAGGAGATTGCATGTCTCTACTGTGTGATGTGCTGCAGCAGAAACAACACAAGCTTTGGGGACAAATAGTCTAAGGACCCAGGGTTCATCTCTGCCACCAACTAGCTGTGTGACTTTCACACATTTCACTTCCTTTCTGAGCATGTTTCCTCATCTACAGATTGGGGCGAATAACCTACCCCTTAAAATTGTGACACTTATTGCCTGGCACATCATGGGCATTACATAAAACATTGGTTTCCTTCTTCCCCTAGCTTTGTGCCACCCTTCTGGAAAACTCTGCTATTTTAAGCAACTATAAGCATAGAAAATGTGTCCATTTTGTATTCAAACAAAGCTTCTGACAATACTATAAAATAGTGGACCTTGTATGTGAAATGAAGGCTGTGTGTCCAGGCTGCCATGTGGGAGGGGGGGTGGGGGGGACAGGTTAATCACAGTGATGCACCACTGCGGAGGGAAGTGTGAGAACTTTGCTTTTGGAAGTATTCTTAGAGCCAGTTTACGCGTCACTCAAGAAAAGCAGCTTCATTTCTTTTTGATGGTTCACCCTCCTCAGCTCTTTATTGGCACCCCCCTCCTTATCCCAAATGGAAGTCCATGCTCAGTCCTGGGATGGAAGCAACTTTATGGTATTTTTGACAAAAAGAAAAATAATGGTATTTTGACTACGCTCCTTATTCATTGCCTTGGGGTCAAATGATCTTATTTCTAAAGATCAAAATTACCATGGAAGGCCGAAACCGGTTTGGCTCAGTGGATAGAGTGTCGGCCTACGGACTGAAAGGTCCCAGGTTCGATTCCGGTCAAGGGCATGTATCTGGGTTGCGGGCACATCCCCAGTAGGAGATGTGCAGGAGGCAGCTGATTGATGTTTCTCTCTCATCGATGTTTCCAACTCTCTATCTCTCTCTCTTCTTCTCTGTAAAAAATCAATAAAATATATTTAAAAAAAAATTACCATGGAAGAATGAAGGCCTGAAGTCAGGAAATATTTTTAAAAAGCTAAAGATAATTGCAAAAAAGATTACTTCTACCACTGATTTGGCATAAATGGAAGCAACACAGATATTTAGATACAGACACTGATGGTGACATTTTGAAGGGAACTTTATTTGAATTCATGTGTTCAAGTTAGAGTGTTTATTTTAAACGTTTATCTAATATGAAACTATCTGCACAAAAATATTGTAATCAGTTTAACAGAATTTACTGTGTACTACTCACAAGTCAAAATTATTCCATAAGAAATGCTTTAGATTATTGTCTGGAAACTTTTTAGATGGTATACTCTATCAGCAATATTATTTTGGTAGGCACACCAAATTTATGTGTAGTATAATTTACTTATTAATTATATACCTATTCTTTAAATTATAATCATATGCATGTGTTTACAAAGTATGTGCTTTATGAAACAGACAACAATGGAAACTTCAAGATACAAGTGTGTGTGTACGTGTGTGTGTGTGTGTGTGTGTGTGTGTGTGTGTGTACTCATACACTAACATTTTCTTTCCTTATTTCAGCTGAGCATCTTGTGTGTTTCTGGCACATATGCATGCATCTTGCTCAATTTTTTAGATGACAATGATTGGGATGAAGGGACTAAGACTCCTTGTTCTAAATGGTCATTAAACAAAATTGTTACCTTTCATATCAGTTTAGCAGCATTCATTAGCTACACTAAACATCAAATGCCCTGCAGATTCACCAAGGTTGCATTTTAGGAGGAAGAACATGAGTGCAATTCATCATTACTAATCTATAAGACAAAGTTAAACAAACTTGCTAAAAACTGCACATTGAGCTGACATGAGACCCTATTAAATAATGTGACACTACAAAGAAATAGGAAGACAATTCTGTATGTGTGAACCAAAGTCAGATACAACTTTGAAACTGGTAACTGAAGGAGGGCCACCATGCTTTGAATTGACTCTTGTTAAATTATGAATCCTATAGAGTCAAAGACACAAATAGTAATGACATAAACAATTGTGTTTCCAGCTGAAAAGCCTGTTGCAGTTTCATCAATCTTTGAAAAAGCACTCACACAGGTGTGTAACAACACAGTTATAAGAAGCTAGCCCACTATGACAATGACAGCACCTAGCCAGCGTGGCTCACTGGTTGAGCGACAAAAGATTACTTCCTATTCCAAATAGCATTTTATAGCAACATTTGGGGCAACAAATCAAGCAATTTTTTAGTTCCCTTATTAAAGGCCTAGAGGGCCGGTGCACAAATTCATGCACAGGTGGGGTCCCTCTGCCTGGCTGGTGATCAGGGCCAATCAGGGTCTGTCTCGCCCAGTCCCTATCGGGGAGATTGGGGCTGGACAGCTGGGGAGGTTGGGGGAGGGATCACGGGAGGTTGGCTCGCCACAGGAGGTTGACTGTGGGAGTGCAGTGACCATCAGGGGGCAGCTCTTGCATTGAGCGTCTGCCCCTGGTGGTCAGTGAGCATCGTAGTGACTGGTCGACTGGTTGTTTGGTCCTTCGATCTTAATGGTGTGTGTGTGTGTGGGTGTGTGCGTGTGTGTGTGTATATATATATATATATATATATATATATATATATATAGTAATTATATATGCTTAAAGTCTATTTTGATTTACAAATTTTTATAAAATAATTATAGCAAAGTAATAAGCTTGATTTCAATGTAGAAAACTCAATAATGAAGAAGAAAAAAGAATGCAATTTTTTATTAGTTTTGTGAACTTTCCCAATTCACATAAAGAAATGATGGGCTAGTAGAAAGAAATAATTAAGAGCAGATTTGATCGACTGCAATGAAACCACTTAAATGTATTTTTTTCTAATTATCCTTTTAATTCTCATCCAAAAATATGTTTTTTGATAGATTTTTTAGAGAGGAAGGGAGAGAGGAAGAGTGAGGGGGAGAGAGAGAGAGAGACATATATGTGAAATAGAAACATTGGTTGCCTTCAGCTCATGTTCCAATTGGGGATCAGGTATGTGCCCAGATCAGGAATTGAACTGCAACCTTTCGTGCACAGAAAATGCTCTATCAATAGAGCCACCCAGATGGCTAAATATGTTTTTAAATGGGTCTTGATTTTTCAGCAAAATAAAATTCTAGCAAGGTTTCTTGGGGTAAAATGTCTTGATTACTTACCTTGCCGTACTTCTGGGCATAAGAACCTGTGAGCAGTGAATGAAAAACAATGATGGTTTCATCCAAGTCCCAGACAAACACACGCTGAAGAAAAAGATAAATATCAAAGAATTATTACATTATAAGGAAGCAAAAATCTCTTTACAAGTAAAAAGCATCTCATTTTGTTGTTGGATATACTCTTGATACCATTTTAGAGAAACCTATGCTACGCCATTAATTCCCCGCCCCCCCCCCCCCCCGCCCCAAATTTTCCAGATCTAACCCCTGTAAAACCTGAGAAGAAAGAATTATACAAACAATAAGCTTAAAAATCAGATATCCTAATTTGAAGAAATTCACCCAAATATTTATTTGCAGTTAATACCCCCAAAGACACATTTGGACTTTATGACAGAAGTGAACTTGAAACTATCTTAAAGTTTTATGACATAGATTTGTGATATTTTGCAATACATTCAAAGAATTAAAAATTTAAAAATATTTAAAAGACTCAGTAATAATCCCTAAATAGATATTACCAAGTGTGAGCTCTTGAGTCAGCTTAGATCATCAGGTGGTTTGTTTGGTCTGCACAGTGAAATATTTCAAATTATTGATCAACTTTTTAAGATTAGGAAATTTCAAACAAACTTCAGGGTTCTCACTGTAGCAGAGAAACTGGAAGCTGTAGCAATGCTGGCTGAGGTGCCCCAGGGAGGTGCGGGCCCCTTTCGATTGGGCCAATGCTCTCTGCCAGGGGTCCTCAAACTATGGCCCGAGGGCCACATGCAAATACAAATATTGTATTTGTTCCCGTTTTCGTTTTTTTACTTCAAAATAAGATATGTGCAGTGTGCATAGGAATTTTTTCATAGTTTTTTTTAAACTATAGTCCGGCCCTCCAATGGTCTGAGGGATAGTGAACTGGCCCCCTGTTTAAAAAGTTTGAGGACCCTTGCCTCTGGTCTCACAGTAGGCTGGCTTCCTAGCCCAGTTCACCCTTGTCACCTGCTGAGTCCCTGAATGCATTTGAATCTGCAACTGTTGTTCAGGTAAAGGAAATCATCTCTCATGAAAATGGTGTAATGACTATTACTTAACTTGACCAAATCTGGAGATTTAATGTTTTTTCTTAATTGAAGTGAAGAAGGAATTTTAGGGGGAACATAGGCAGGATTAGGGATTTTTTGGAATTGGGGTCCATGGAAAAGCACGGGGCTGCCTACTGGGAGAAGGTGCATTTCCATAACACAAGGAAGCCAGGTGCAGTTACATTTCCATAAGACAAGGGAGCAGCAACAGTTGCATTTACATAAGACAAGGGAACTGGAAGTAGCCAAGAAAGGTCTATATTTACAAAATAAAGAGAAGGAAGCCCTTCATTCAGATGGAAAAGAAGAAAGCCCAGAGGAATGGAAGGACCATGAGGAAGGAGGGCCTTAGGAATCACTATAGTAACCAATTCAAAGGGTGGGACCCTTTCCCCCTTCCCTACGTGGGAGTTTATTCTGTGGGACTCTTCCCTCACCCCACGTGGGAGTCTGTATCTATTCTTCAATAAAGTTCCACCTTTGCTATACCATTTTCTGTCCTTGGATTCATTCTTTGATTCTGGCGGGCAAAGAATCTGGGTTCCAGTCCAAAAATTCGGTATCAGAAGTAGGCAGTTGTTTAAGGAGTAACAGATTAAGGTTAAGAATAGTGTCTCCTGATGTTTTATAATAAAAGTCAACCTGTTTTGTATGGATATATCTCAAAGGAGCTTTCAACCAGAAAAAATAAGGCTCATGAAAATTTTTACAGATCTAAAAATTTTAACCTGTATCAGATGACTGGAATTTTTTTTTTCTATTTTCAGAAGATAACTTTTCATTTTCATACAGATTAATTTTACTTTTACAATTAATTGACCCATATAAGTATCTTTCATTACATTAGTACCACCAAATGAAGTGTTTCTCAGAAAATTACCCCAGGAACAGTTATTTTTAAAATTTGTTTGTACCAACGTGGACCAAAAGATGCAATTATCTCAGACCTAAAATTTGTAACTCATTATCACTTTTAAGTTGTTTTTTTTTTTTTTTAATTTGGCCATTACAATGGATGAAATCTCAAATTTTCAGCTGTGAAATGCCCACTACAAAGTAGATCCACTCCCTTCATCATGATATATGTATATATATATATATCATATCATATATATTTAAAGTTTGAAGTGTTATGAAACTGTAAGTATAGAATATGTATTCAATAAAAATAAAACATCATATTGCACTCTGTGAGGATGAGTCAGCATACCTCCAAGTCACTGTCGGGAGGTGGGGAGGGGTTATTTTTCCGGCCTCTTCCTCGGGACTTTGACCCAGAACTCCTACATGTTCTCTCATCAAGATCTTTAATGGGTGTGGAGGGGCTCTGCACGGTATCAAACTCTCCTAAAAATACATAAGTTACATCAAAAATAGCACTTCATTTTTAGATTAGGCATGAGTCTTCATTATTAATCATCTTAAACTCTTATTGAACAGAAATCTTAGGACGAGAGAGGGAGAGAGATTGATTGATTTATACTCCCAAATACCCAAAATTCTAAAGGGACAAAAAAATCTGTCTGTAGGTCAGACAAATCCCTCCCAAGTTTCAGCCTCTGTGATCTATTAGACCTGAACACCTTTTATACTCCATATGCCTTCAACTTCCAATTTCTACCCCCACCTATATATTTATCTAAATTTAAATCTGTTCTCACCTCCTTACACCAGAGTTCAGAGGATGAAATGTCTTGTGGATCAATTCCATGCAAACTTGACTCCTCTACCCCACCTCTTAAGGAATCTCGCTCCATTAGTCAAACCCTCTCTCATCTTCCGTCCAACCTTTTCCTCTTCTGGGGTCATAGGCAAGTTTAAAAATCCTTCCCTTTGACCTTACATTTCCATCTAGAAGCTATCTGCTTGCTATCTTATTTTTTAAAATGACACTTCTTAAAAGAATAGTGCATACCAGTGCTGTCTGACAGAAATATAATGCGAATAACAAATGTAACCACATATATAATTTAAAATTTTCTGGAAGCCTCATTAAAAAACATAAAAAGAAACATGTAAAATTAACTTTATTTATGTATGTTAATTGACCTAATTTATGCAAAATGTCCATTTCAACATGTAACTCATATAAAATTATCAATGACATGCTTTACATAATCTCTTTTTTTTGGTATTAAAGTCCTGTGTGTAGTTTACACTTACAGCGGACCTCAATCTGTACTGGCGACAGGGCATGTGCTCAATAGCCGCATGTGGCCAGCAGCTACAGTGCTGGACAGCACATCTCTCTCCACTTCCTGACAGCCGATTTGTCATCAATTAGCTTCAGTTCACCAAAACTGTAAAACTACTCTGATGCAAAGTCCCAATAATTACCTCATTGACAAATGCAATAGAGAGACTCAGATCTTATATTCTTGGATCTCCATGCTGGGTTTGATCCTCTTACACAGCACCCCTCAGACAGCTGACACCATGCACTCTCCTAAGTCTAGAATATCTCTCACCTTCTCTTCCTAAGAGACCCGGACTCCTTTTTTTTTCTCTCATTCCTTGTATGTTGGTATTTACAAGTTCCATGCTTTGATCACTGTCCTCATGCCACATCATCTGGGTGATCAATGATGTTAATCACCCTCTGTGTGATGACTGTTAAAAAAATCTATACCCGCAACCAGGCTACATCCTAAGTTTCAGACTTTGTATCTGATTGATTTCTTCATGTCCCACAGACACCTTAAAATCTGGCATGTCTAAAGCTAATGGTGGAGCATCTTATGAGGTAGGAAGTACTGAGCAGTGGCAAATGTGTGTGTATATGGGGGGTTGAGGTGTGTTAAGATAAACAAATGGAGGCAACAGTGAGCTGCAGCAAAACCTCACAAGTAACAAGAGTCAGATTTAAAATGCTACGACTGCAAGCATTTTACACAATCTCTCTGACTCTCAGGTTGTGTGTGTGTGTGTGTGTGTGTGTGATATTAAAGCATAATACTTTTTTGAATTATTGAGACAGAGCTGGTTTACATTTAATTGGATTTAATTAATAAGCACAAAGTAAAAACTTCTAGGAGAGTCTGATGGCAAACTATATTAAATTTAGGTTATGCAATTTTAAACATAAAGATGCTATGGCTAGCATGCTTTACCATGAAATTAAAATAATTTTGAGGACAGCTGAACAGTTTTTAATATAAATAATCAAATCTGAACAAACTACATAACACGTAGGTATTATTTTTTCTGAGATGTTCTAAATAATAGTAAATTCTGCATAGCTAGCTTGTAGTCATTTGTAACAGTTATAACATCTTTGGGAAACATTGTGCATGTCAGGACAGCATCGAAAAGTATGTCTGTGCTCTAAATATCATTTGCTCTTAAAACATTGCTAGCACAGTTCATTGTGTGGACCTCTGCTATCAACTGTGTGAGAGTAGACAGCATAATAAAAAGTTTTAGTAATGAGGTTAAATATAGCCCTATCTTACAGTAAATAATGTTTTAGTTTATTTGCATAGGCATTAATTAGGCTTTAGGTATTTAAACACACACCAACTTCCAAAATATATCACAACATTTTTTTTCTATGTTTAGTTGTTGTTTTTTAACAGCTACTATGTCCTGCAAGTCAAATGTTCTCTTTCAAATAAATTGTAGGTTATAATTAACCCTAATTTATTAAATAAGCTTATAATAATATTTTTGGGATGACATTCCATACAACCTGTCTTTCTCTTCATTCTAGATCATTTTTCAGGTGTTAAATATCACAAGGCAGCTTTGTTCTTGCAACAGTACGAGGGCTAAAAGGACAAAAACTTGCAAAATCCCCAAGTCACTGTGATGTTATGGGTGGTTGATGGTTGACTGCATCCATAAAGAAGGAGTTTGGCAGAAACAACTCAGCTATTCCAATAAAGTGGGAGCCAACAGCATGGGAATGAAAAGAGCAGGAGGGGCAGGGAAAGGAGTATTTATAAGAAGTGTTTGGGTTTAAATAAAAATGGGACTTGATACCACTGATTCCTTCCTAGTTACTGCAAGATCTCAAAAGGGCTCTAAAAATTTGGACACAATATGGACAGAAGTGTTCTGATAGCTTGTTTAAAGAACTAAGAGGAGCAGCTCCATATTTATTCAACCTTACGTATGTTTTTTCATGTACTGTCTTTCCTTTTAAAATGTTTATTAAAATATGTTTGACTTTATTCACTGCTCATTATGTCTGTGATTGATTCACATTTGTAGCTTGGGGCAGTCATCTGTTCTTTCCTTAATGTGGCTAGAACTTCAATATATATGTACTAGTATATATGCTTTATTTATCATTCTGTTGATATACATTTGGATTATTCATAATTTTAGGCAACTATGAATAAAGCTGCTATAAACTTTCTTGTTCTTGTCTTTGTGGACTTAGCTCCCATTTCTCTAAGGTATATATACCTAGCAGTGGGACTGCTGGGTCAGAGGAAAGGCATATGTCCATATTTAACAAGCTCTGATCACCTTTTTCCAAAGTGGTTGTATTAATTCACTCTCTTACTAGCAATGAGAATTCTAGTTGCTTGACATTCTTGCCAATACTTGATATTGCTAGTCTTTGTTACATTAGTCATTGTGGGGGTATGGTGGTATCTTATTGTAGATTTAATTAGCATTTTCTTGATGAGAAATGATGTGAAACACTTTTTTGTATGCTAATTTCCCATTTGGTATCTTCTTTTTTTGATATAACTGTTTACATCTTTTGCCCATTTTTAAAATTAGGTTCTCTTTTCCTTATTGTTTTGTCAGCACTCTTTATTGTGAAACATACTTTATCTATATCTGCATCTATGTCTATAGCTATATGATATAAACCTCACTTTGACTCCGTGAATCTGGTCTTTCATTATCCTCTTTTAATCTTGGGAAAACTGGAGACATGTGGGACTTAACTTACCAAGATGAAATAGTTTGTGTGAGGAATTGTGATATGATTCCAGAACTGCTGCCTTAACCACTAGGCTTATACTTCCTCCTCCAAACCACAATGGACATTCTTGATTACAAACCTATATCTGTTTTTACTAATCAAGAATTATACAGACTTTATATAATTTGTGAAAGTGAAAGCCAAGAAATTCATCAAAAGAACTAAACTGATGAACAAAAACAGATCCAGAGACAGAGAAGCATTGATCAGACTGTCAAACCTCAGAGGGAAGGTAGGGGAGGGTGGGGTTAAGGAGGAGAGATCAACCAAAGGATTTGTATGCATGCATATAAGCCTAACCAATGGACACAGACACCAGGGGGGTGAGGGCATGAGTAGGGGTGTGGGAGGGGGGCCATGGGGGGATAAGGACACATATGCAATACCTTAATCAATAAAGAAATTTTGAAAAAAGAAGTTTACAGTAAAAGAGCAGGTCCTGAAGAGGCCACAGCAATATCTGGACTCCTATAGCAACCATCCAGGTGGAACTATTCTGACCTCTATAGCTTTTGAAGATGCTATCCTTTTTTCTGATAAAGGGTAAAACCAGGAACTTGAGCTCAGCTGGTCATTAAACATTTATTGACACCTTTTTTTTTTTTAAGGAGAAAGCTGTCAATTCCAGGGCCTCTGCCAAATAATTTCACTCAGGTAATTGCACTGGGGTACATTAATGCTGCAGGTATGGGAAATGCAGATTGGTGGAGGAGTAAAATGTGGTCAGGTCTTTCTACCTAAATCCTCTGGTTAGCTTCCACGAATTGAATTAGCACTTTGTTTCCTTCCTGTCCTTAAGTGAAATGCCATGAAGCTATGGAAAGTCTACTGAGTTCTGCCTAAGAAACTGGCTTCTTTTCAAAGAGCGAAGTGATCTTACTATATCCCTTACTTTTCTGAAGCACTTGTAAAATTTAATCAGCTAAATGTATTGTAATGCCCTGCCAAGGGCTCAGAGTAAAGGATAATATTGTTACAAATGACTAATTATATATAATATTAAAGATGATTAAAATATTTTAAAAAGGAGCTATAAAAATATCTCAAATTGTCATGTACTAATCAGTCATCACTTTCTGAATGCAAATCAAAATTATAATATACCTAAGATAATCTTTATGTTAAAAGCAAAGAGAGGTCTTTCTAAAGATAATGAACTAAAATATCTGTTCTTAATCAGCATTAGTAATGTTTCTTTTAAATACACTGTCAAACTACCTAATAAGGTAAAGTAATAACTGAATGCTATTTGCAATTTCCAAATAACATCAGTCATTACCAACTACCTTAGGCATTTTCTTGGGCCAACACCATACATGATTGAATAATTATCCTTTAATCAGTACAGTAATGAATAACTGTACCTTCCATGCTTTAGATTTTTAAATCCAACTTTATTTCATTAGGGTTTATCGCTAAATCAAAACAACCAGCTGTCTCTTATAGAACATGAAGTATGTTTCTCTTTTAAAAATGAGAGAAGTCAACAGAAAATGATTTATGAAAAATTGTGGGTTTAATTGCTAGGTCTCTGATTTAATTCCAAAATGAAGAGTTGGTTAATAGGAAATAATTTTCATACCGTTAAACTAACTAGCTCAAAGTTCATCAATAATAATAAAGAAAAATCTCATAGTTACGAACTAGTTTACTTTTAGTGTGCATGCAAGATCTGAAAGACAAAATCAAACTTAAAGATCTTGACTAAAGTTCTGAGATCACAGAGTACCTTAAAAATCCAGACTTGTGTATTGTTATGGTTTTGGTTGAGATAATAATATAGTTACAAGTAGAAATAATTTCTTCTTTAAATTAAACAGAACATCTGATAAGATCTGAATATTATCTATCAAATCTAAAAACTTTACATAACCCAAGGCCACAGAATTTCCCCCAAGTCTTCTTCTAGAAGTTTTATAGTTTTAGTTTTGACACGTATTTATTGTATATGGTATGAATTAAGAGTCAAGATTCTGGCGGATTTTATTGTTTGTTATTTTTGTGTGTGTTTTAAAATTTTGCTTATGCATGTCCAAGGAGAATGGTGTGGGGAGGAGTGAGAGATTGAGCAAAAATGAAAAAAAAAAGATAATTCATGGACAACAGTGTCATGATTGCAGAAGCAGGGGATAGGTGGTGGTGGAAGAGTGCATAGAGGGGATTAATTGTGATGGAAAAAATAAAATAAAAAATTAAAAAGCCTCAAACAAACAAACAAAAAAATACCTATTCATTCTCCAATTGCCTTTGCACTTTTGTCAAAACCCATTTTCCAGTGTACGTAAGTCAGTCTATATCTGGACTCTCTGTTCTATTCCATTGCTCCAAGTATGTGTCCTTTTGCCAATTCTTGATGACTATTCTTTATAATAAGTCTTGAAATCAGGCAATGTGAGCCCTCAAACTTTGCAAAATTATTTTGGCTATTCTAGTTTCTTTGTCTTTCCTTGTAATTTTAGAGTCACCTTGATCATTTCTCCAAAAAGTCCTACTGGAATTTTTATTGGGATTATGATGAATTTCTATTAAATTTGCTTTTGACTTTAAATGTTTGAGCTGGGTTAAATATGTGTCAGAAAATATAATTCCAATAAGAAAACAGATAAGCTTCAGACAACAAAAAATACAGCGGATTTTAAATATGTGCTGACTAGGCAAAGATATTAGACTACTTAGCAATGATCCTAAAAACCTTAGGAAGGTAGGGAACATTCACTGATAGGAGGCACTGATGCCTCACGAAGGTGAAGGAACTATGCAGTCTCTCAAGCATAAAGGAAATATGGTCAGTTATATCCAAAGAAGATAATACTACAACTTTTCTATGTTGTCAAGACCGTCACAAAATAGTCTGGCAAAAGGCCCACTGACCTTTTTATATCCACTTGTATTCACATACACACTGCCATTTAAGATTAAAATATAAATCTCCTAACTGCTCCACATCTAAAAGAAGTGTTTTCCAAATGCCAGAATGTCATCTTACGCAGTGGTACTAGCACAGATTAAACATCAGCATGATCATCTGGGAGCTTTCAGCCTTATTTCTGAAATGTCCATTTTCTCCACATTATTAGACACAGCAAAGCATATGAAAGTATTTCACCTGGATGAAGATCTGTACCTGGTTGGCTAGTCAGTCCTGGGAGAGATTCCTGCAACTGATAGGTTGAGGTTGACGACGATGTGCCATCAGCTGTGTTATTTGATGTCATATATGCTCCATACGTTGATGCGGAGTAATACTGTGCATACTGGTTTTGGCCAAAGGCTGTGTAGGATGGATAATCCTGAAACAGTAATTGAGATGTGTGTTTTTGAAATAGAAATTACTCTCTGGCTGGTTTGAAAAGGAAGCAATCGCTATGGTAAACTGTAAGATTAGTATTTGGCTCCATTTGTTTTAGAGTCCACAGCTTTGAATTGATTCCAATGGGCAGAGACAATTTTGTGGGCACCTTCTGTATACACATTGTCATGAATTACTTTGCTGGTTTTGCAAACCAGATCCAATACACACATTTTAATCTGACTAAAGGGTACATATGCTTCATTTTGGCCCCAAAATTACTTATCCAAGGATATATATCAACATGTCTTATGCAACTGAAGAGGCAAGAAGGAGATGGAGTCAGTTTATATTCAAAGCATCCGTTCTCATATATTGAACATCACCTGCAAGGGGGAGGTGTGGCTGCTCCTCCCAGCTTCCATGCACACCTCAGTCTGCATTATTGTGATTTTTATTCCCCTTCTTGGCTACCCTGTATAATTTTGATTTCTTGTCAGGAGATAAACAGTAAGTAAAAGAAGATGAATAAAATATTTTCTTTCTCTCACAGGACACATGTCACCTGAGGCCTTGACTTGAAGATTTTAGTGAGGTTTTCAAACATTTATTTGCCTCATTTGTTACAGGGGAAAAAAAGGAAAACATTGGACCAAATCCTCTGACCTGCTTTCTATTTAAACATTTTAAGAACCTTAAAGTAATCTTAATAATCCTTCAAAATTCTTTTACATATTAAGATCATGAACAAGGATTTGTTGTGATAACTGATATTTAATATATCTAGTGTGTTTTAGCTCAAATTGTTATTAATGATGACAAAACCTTGGTCAGGATTAAGGTTCCCTAATAGATGGCCCTAAGGGCAAGAAGATCCATGTTTGATGTGATTCCCAAAAAAGATAATTCCCTGTATAAGTACATATGTGTATAAACAAATATTATCAGAAAGGATTAAGTAGTATGGCAGAAAACTAAAATTCTATCCATCTGTTAATTTCTAGATTTGATGTTCCCCATTACCACCTGTGAGCCCATAAACATAAAAAACTTGCAATATTTGGACAAAGTGCCTAGCAACACATATTTTACAGAGTAAAGCAGTGAAAATATTTACATAGTGACTACTTTGTGTCAGGTACTGTTCTGAAGCCTTAAATGGACTTAGTCATTTAGCCCTCACAACCCCTATGCCAGGGGTGGGCAAACTTTTTGACTCCAGGGCCACAATGGGTTCTTAAACTGGACCGGAGGGCCGGAACAAAAGCATGGATGGAGTGTTTGTGTGAACTAATATAAATTCAAAGTAAACATCATTACATAAAAGGGTACGGTCTTTTTTTTCCATAGTTTTATTCATTTCAAACGGGCCGGATCCGGCCCGCGGGCCATAGTTTGCCCACGGCTGCCTATGCAATATTATCATTATTCACATTTTACTGTGAAGGGGACGGAGGCAGGGAGTGCTTAAGGATTTGTCTGAGGTCAGACAGCTAGCAAGTCTCAGAGCTGCAATTGGAAGCCAGAGAGCCTGACCTGCACCTGTGCCTTAAAGGAAGATGAATTTACTTATTGGAAAGGTCCAGACTACTAGCTTCCGGGGAAGACAATGTCTTTTTGTACTCAAACATATCTCCAAGATCTCTGTTTCTCTTTATTTCCTCTACTGCCACCCTGGTCCAAGCCACCTTTACTTGCTGTTGGAACCAATGGACAGGTTTTCTAATTTGTCTCCTCTTTTCTATTTTTGGCTTTCTCCAAAGTCCCTGAAGCCAGAGTAATCTTTTCAAAACATAAATTACGTGATGCTATTCTGTTCAAAATCCTTTAATAGCTTCCCATTGGGATTGGAATACAATCTAAATGTCTTCCTATACAGCACAAGGCCCTACTTGCGCAGGCCCCTGTCCATCTGTGCAGATGTGTTTACCCACCGGACCCTCAGGTACAAACTAAACTCCAGACTGACACAGCAAGTTTATCAGCCCTGGGCGAGCTAGTACATCTGCTTTCTATGCCTGAAACACCCCTGCCCTCATTCTTCACCCAGCCCTTAGAAGACTTGGCCTAAATGTCAGTTCCACAGACAGGCCTTCCACAAAATCTCCCCTACTCCACTTAGATTTCTAATAATTTTTTTAATAGGACCCTGTTCTCTCCCCTCATGCTAATTGTATATTTACCTGTCTGTTTACTGGTTTATTGTCAACTTCTCTCAGTAGGCTGTAAGCTCCATGAGATAGGATCAGGTCCAATCCAACCCATCCCCACCTTCCTTTCCCTAGAATACCTCCCATTCTTAATACAGAATAAGTACTCAATAAGTATTTGCTTAAATATTAAATTGGTACTCAGTCCATGGTCCAAAATACAGGCTACATTTTATATTGGAGCCACTGTATTTAAATATTCAGGTAGCATTGGATCTGTTTTATGATATAAATCTTTCCTCTCCTTTATGAATCTTTAATCCTCTTAAGTAGAACAGACTATTTCTTTCCCTTATGTTATCACGCTACCTAGTAAACTAAAAAGTAAAAATAAAAGTCAAAAGTTGCCCTAGCTGATCTGGCTCAGTTGATAAGAGTATCGGCCTGTGGACTGAAGGGTCCCAGGTTCAATTCCCCATTAGGGCATGTGCTCAGGTTGCGGGATCAATCCCAAGTAGGGGGCATGCAGGAGGCAGCTGATCAATGATTTACTCTCATCATTGATGTTCCCTTCTCTCTCACCCTCTTCCTTACTCTCTGAAATTAATAAAAATATGTTAAAAATAAATAAGTAAAACATAAAAGCCAAAAGTAGTCCAAAGGGAACTTTGTTTAGTAACAAATGTCATTTTGGACTAAAAATGACAGCACAATCCAATTACTGATTACAGTTCAATCAATTAATATTAATAAACTGTTTTATCAAAAAAATAAAGTTATATTTAGTATAATTTTGTTTAGTCTTAAACTAAATTATGTTTAGTTTATGATGATAGCAAAGTTTGCAATACATTTTTTAGTTCCATGCCAAATAATTAAAACAATCACAGCTTAAAGTGTAAAGGGCAAACCTTTAGTGAACAGGAAATCTAAAATATATAGAATTACCCATATCCCCAAAATTCTGGATAGCTAATTTTTATTTCTTCAAAATGTTATCTTAATTTTAAATTTAAAAAACTTATTCTGGGAGAATTTGCACTTATGTGGCAACCTGAAACTATTCTTCCCAAATCTGAAATAGACATAAAGAAGCAAGAATACAAAAACTACTATACCTGTTGTGATCCGCTGAAATTTGTTGAATTGGAAACTGAATTATTTGCATAAATAGTAGATGATGGTGCAAATCCAGAACCTACAAGTAAATAAAAAATGAATTCCTTAAGTATTTACTGTAAAATAAAAAATATTTCACTTTCAGATTCAATGATTTTATATATATATATATTTATATATATATATTTAATTTTGTTATTAAGACAGTGAAATTTGAAGTTGAGAGGTTTATAAGGAAAATGTGCTTGACTCTATACCTCTTGTGATAACAGGTATCATCTACAACAGTCTTAACAAGGACTGCAGCTAACCTTCAAGGGTTAAGTATCTAGAAGTACAGAATATTGAAAGAATAAAATATATTACATGCTGAGACTACTTCCAGATGAGTGGAACTCCATTCTACTGAATTTTCAAATGGTCATATAAACTTGCATTTGCATACAAAAATCACCCAAGTTAACTATCTGGATAGTGTTAGTTTAAGAGATTAACAGTAGAACCCACTTAGACTTAATTGATGCTTGCCACCCCTGTATTTTCATTCTTGCGTTCTTTCCTTAGAACAAAAAGAGCTAGGAACTAGGGCTCAGACTCAATAGGACTTTCACTGTAATAATCTAAGGTTTGAGGGTCTTCTAAAATTTACTATTAGGTCAGAAATTTATTCAATGATTTTTAAAATTAAGGCAAACAGGTGAACTATCAATTTGCAGATTTATTTTTTAAATATGTTCTTTTGGAATGTACTTGCTAAGATGCAAAGGGAAAGACTACTGAGGTAGCTTATTATTTTACCAATGGGTTTGAATAATATGTAATTAACACAAATTGTCCTGACCTGGAATGCCCAATATGAACGTACTTGGGGAAATAAATGAAAATGTCTCTATGGTCTCTGCCACATATTCACTGAGGCTGTAGCATGTGAACAAAGGTATTTCTCCCTACATTCTAGGTAAAGAGAGACCTGCCATTTCAGCTAAAAAAGTCTAAGTAATCATTTCATTTTAGTCAGCTGACTCAAATGTCTATTCTAGTTGTTTCAAATATGTTAATATAACCCCAAATTTTTTACTTTAATAATATAGACAAAATGACAGCTAGGAATAAGCTTTTAATGTTTTTATTATGTGACTAAATTTTTTCTGCAATAACCACACAGTGATTAAAAAGAATTTTTAATTGGAGTAAAAAACAAGGGGGAAAATTAAACAATAACCATATAGGGAGGATTTTGGGTGGTGGTGGTATATTTAAATTATATAAATATTCCTATTAAGAAATGTAGTATTAATAGGGGAGAGGTATTTTAGGAATGAACAAAAAAATCCTCATTCAATGGTAAATGGGACTTAGAAAGTACTAACTTAATTTTAAATAGACTAAAAACAGCATTATACCCTTAAAAATACTAACAAGAAAATGGTGGTTTTTGTCATGAATCTTTGAAATCACTTAAATAGATGCTAAACATGTGACTGCTGGCATGGTGACTTGCTCAGAGGTTGCTTTGCTTGGACCAAGTTTACTGCCAATTTGGCGCAACTTAAATTTAAGTATTTAAATTGAATATGGGTCATATATCTTGATGTATATTCAACTTTTTTCATCATGTTTCTTTTCTGATGAAATCGTGTGAGTAGAGGTAAAATGTTTGAAACCATCTTCATGACTATATAATTCTAGTCTGAAGCCAAGGAGTCTCATTCAAAGAATTTGTTCTCACATAACACATCTCCCGTGTGTCTACTTACCTGGCATCTGGTAAGAATAAGGAGTCTGGCCTGGCTGTGGGGTGGAGAACCCTGGGCTGTAACTGAGGCACCCGCTCTGTAACGGAGACTGAGTTTGGGGAAGTCCACTCTCTGTCTTGATGCCTGGCAACATCACACCCAAATCTGTTTGGAAAATGCATGTGCAAACCATTTAATTACTAAATGATCTTACTTCCATGTGATATCTTATATTAGAATAGACAACCACTAGCAGGATTACCAGCTTATAACCAAAGGAGAAGAGAGAAGACGTGAAATACCGTAAGTGGGCAGGCTGTAGGGCTGTCCTGTCTGTGAGTAGGCTGTGTAGACCGCTGGCTGCTGCATTCCCGAATACTGAGTCTGGCCTGCATAGGCAGACATTGTTTGAGCTGCTGGTGTAGAAAGAATGTGTGGATAGGGCCTAAATATCAGAAAAATAGCATTACTGTGGCAACAAAGACTGCATATTAATTCAGACAGCTTAGATTCAGTGAAACCTCATAATAGCCAGGAAGTAATCCTTTTCTTTATCCACAATATAATTTTCACAATATAGGAAAGGACATGAGTCTGAATGTCAGGAGCTCAGGCTCTGCTACAAACCAGGCTAGTGACCTTGGACAAATACTTTAAACTCTCTAAGTCTATACCTTCCTGGAAAATGAGAAATTTTGGTTTAGATATTAAATCTAAAGTCTTTCAAGCCTATAATTCTTATTTATATCAAACAAAGCAATCTAATTATAATATATATATATATATGGAAAATGGAGCACAGGCAAGTTAATTAATATGCTTGTGAATGTATTTCCAGTTACTGTGAGTGACCTAATGCAATGCAATGACTACAAAAGTCATTAAAAGTGCTACTAAGAACTCTTTACCAAGAACTAAAATCTAAAAAAAAAAAAGTAGGCAGCTAGTTTCTTGAAAATAAAAAGAATGCCATTCCCCTCATCATGCCACATTCTACAAAATGTTCCCAACTGGATACCCAACCCCCTACCTATTCTTAAAGACAGACACTCTAGCTGCTGCAGAAAAGAACGCTTAAATGTGTATGAATCAGGGATCCTAAATCTTGACACATCTGGCTGACTGCAACCAAATTTAGATATACAATCAATACAGTTAAACTTGAAATTTCTACCACTGCCCTCAATAAGTTGACTACATTATTTATAAAAACAGTACAGCATTTTCTTCAAAAATATATTTATTAAGACTTGAAATCCAATAAAAATATTGTAATGATGGAACAAATTGTAAAGTGATGTTTGAATAAAATGTAATGTTTTAGATTTGCTTTAAACTCATTAGCATTTTAGGGTTTTCATTTAAAAAAATCAGTGTGCTCTGTTTTGAACTTGATGCTTTCCTCAAGGTATATCAATATCCAGGATTAAGGGAACTGTCAAATAAAATTGAGTATATCTCTATTTCTAGATTTATACAGGATATGTATCTGTCCAACTAATCTATCTGAGTATCTATCTATAACACATTTATATACATAAATGTATCCCAATTTAAAGTTATGTTGTGTGACTACAGATTAATAAAGGTAATCCTGAAAAATTATTCTAACAAATCTGAAAGAATCTACTGACCACTTACTTGGAAGGATAGAGCTGTGGGGAATATTGATGTGCTGATCTGGGACTGTAGCCACTACTTGTTATTACTGTAAGACACACACAAAAGTGCAAAAAGGTTGCTTCATAAGTATATTTCACTAGAGTATACAAAACCAATTTAAAGACATTATCACATTAAAGATATGTATCTAAAAATTCACTGATTTTCAAAAATATGAATTCATTTTCTAAACAGAAACAGATGCCCATTTTATTCTAACTGAACTGCTTCAACTTTGTTCTAAGAGCATGAAATGAATTCTTAAAAATCATTCACCTCCATCATTCTTTCATTTTCTCAAATCAGTAGCATGCTTTTATGTATTAATATGCTATGGATAAATATATTCAATTACAGGTGATTATTCTTTCATGATATAAAGGTAAATTTTTTTTCATTTGCAAACTTTATGTTTTAAATTCCAAATATGATGCCAATACATTACCCTTCCTCCATATTTATTTTAATATAATTATAATAAAAATTAAGAAAAATGTGACAGTCCACCCTTGATTTTCAAATTGTCAAATGATATCATATTCTATTTTCTTTCTTTTACCAATCAGATGAGTAATTTAAAAATACAGTCCAAACTATTCTAGTAATAATTGCAATGTACACAGAACGCATGGGTGATGATGCAACACAAAAAAACACACACACCATAATTGCAAAACGCAGTAGCAACCTTATTTACAAAAATATTTTGACCTATCAGAGATAGAACTTTTTTGAGAAGAACATAAAGGTGAAAGCCAGGTCCTGTTAATATTTCACCTAAACATGCAGCCCCAAACTGGAATATGTCCAAAAGTTTGGAAGTTTCTCTTTCCTTTAACCATCTGCTTGACTAAGACGGATGTATTGCAAATATATGGGCTCTACCGTGTTGAGGAAGTCCCTTCAGAGCCAATCCATACTGGGCAAGCACACAGAGTGTCTTTATTAGGCCATCTGCTGTTCATTCACCTTTCAAAAAGATTAAAGTAGTACACAACGCAGCACTGGAATTAGTTTAGTCTAATCAATCATAGTTATACTTCAAAGTACTATGTCCTTTCTAAGTTGTTCATAATAATTCTAGAGCTAAACTTTTAGAATTGTAAAAGTGACAAATAGGTTTAGGTTGCTAACTATTTCATGAAACATGAGATTTTTCTATATCAAAATGCTAGTAAGTGCCCTTGTGATCTGCTACTTCATAAACAGGTAAAATTTAATGTATTTAAAATGCTATTTGGCCTGTGAACTCTGAGGATGAAAGTCTATTATAGTTTTCATAGCAACAGTACAGAAAGTATGTTTTCAAGAATATTATGAATCAATTTTGAAAATCATTAATTATGACT
Source organism: Myotis daubentonii (assembly GCF_963259705.1). Lineage (NCBI taxonomy): Eukaryota > Metazoa > Chordata > Mammalia > Chiroptera > Vespertilionidae > Myotis > Myotis daubentonii. The sequence continues at coordinate 22,665,340 of NC_081845.1, read as the reverse complement.
GGTGTGTTATGTTGTAAATATTTTCAGCAACCATTATTTAAGTGTGCTTACTATATATACTTAAAAATACATTGACTAATGAACCATTAATTTTTTACTTATTTACTAAAAACTTAAAGAATGTTTAAAACTTTCAAATGAGAACAGACATTTTTTACTACACTATGGGCACTAACTGTTCATTACATAATATTAATAGTGTTATTCCACAGGAAATTCAGTCTGATTCATTAATAGTGAATACTGTTTATCAAAAATATAGTTGAATGAGGTTTAATTCCATGATTTTTGTTTCTTATTTATAAAATTTTACTTGGGCACACTCAAAACTTAGACAATACTAATCAGTTGATTTCATGATTGTGAAACACAAAGCTTTTCCAAAGAGACATCAAATACTGAAAAGAAACATTCTCTGAAGAAGCTTTTATTAAATAAGCCAAGGAGCAGAATTATTTCAGAAAAATCCATATGAGTGAATACAAGTCTGAATATATATGATCCTTTCTCCCTCTAACGAATGAATCTAGAAATCATTAGCATCATGCACTCAAAACAGTATAAAGGGTCAATTAAAATTTCATATTAATGTCTATATGTTCATTTTCTAAATATAACATAAGATCTTTGTTTCAGTAAACTAGGATGTTCGCAAAAAACGTGGAGAGTTTATGCTTCTTAACTAAAATGTCTACATTTCATTCTAATATAAATCTCCATGTAACTGATAACAACAATAAAATTTAACTAAAGTGAAGTTGAGCTTATGCTGAACAAAGTAAAGACAGTTGCTACCCAGGCAGCCTAATCTTCAGTATGATTTCTGGAGAACCATGGAGACCTTCCCCATTGCCATTCAATTAATCTAGAGATATTACCCAAAGCACTATACTCATTATACTCCATCATTTCTGCCTATAACAGTAAGGAAAACTGCTTGCCTTAAGAGTTTCCTTAAAACTAATTTAAAAAAAATATAAAGAATATTATCAGGTTCTCAGAGTATGATGTCAAGCAATTTTAATGTTTTATTCTTATGATCATGGAACCTTAGCTCAGTGACTGTCAACAGGGTGAGAGGTAGGGGATGAGGTTGGGGGTGGAGTAGAAATTTTGCTTGCTAGGGGACATTAAAAATGTCTGGAGCCATTTTGGGTTGTCATAAGTGCAGGGTGCTACTGTTATCTTGTATAGATGATAGAGATGCTGCTAAACATCTTGCAATGCAGAGGACAACTACCTCACAATGGTAAATAAGTCCTATGATAGTGATGCTTTTGAGGATTGCTGACCTAAGTCATTGTTGTCCTAAAGAACTTGGTCCATGGTGTTAGAATTGTTCTATACCTGAGTTATCCAGTATGAAAGCCACTAGAAAAACCACATACATCTATTTAACACTTGAAATGTGACTAGTGTAACTACATGGCTTTTTAAATTTTGTACCAAATATTAGTCAATTTAGACTTAAATAGCCACATATGGCTAGTGGCCACTTTATTGGACAGCACAATCCTAGATAATTCTTAAAAGAAAATGAAGAAACTTTGTAAAAAAAAAATGTGTGTGTGTGTGTGTGTGTGTGTGTGTGTGTGTGTGTGTGTGTGTGTCAATTTCAGATAGGATGACTCTTCCCAGTTATTTTTTTCCTCATGTTTATATTTTCCTATGGGTATCACACAAAGACTCCTGAATAGCTCAGAATACTGTTCTAGACTATTTATAGCAGAGACTATCTGTGCAGTTTTGATAGTCTGGCCTTAACCACCGTTAACTTCTCAGTGCCTTAGTATTCTTACCATAGATCTCTAAAATTACTTCTGGAGCTAACATTCTGTAATTTTGTCATTTAGCTTTCAGTTAACTTGTGATATGCTATTTAAGTATGTCATCCATTACTTATAATTCCATTCCTTTCCTTAAAAATATGTTCATATGCATTTACTTTGTAGAAAGTTTACAAGGATTATAATGAGTAATAAAGAATGCTAGAGTTAGTTGATATCTATTTAGCTCCTGGGAGGCAAGTGAATTGCTAGAAAAAAATATAGATTAATACATATGAATCTTTATGTATTATTTCTTTCTGTTTGGAGTACTACTATTTATGTGAATACATGACAAGCACTCCCAATAGTGTGAACTCAGGAAATGTGATCATCTTTATCTTTAAAAATCAAATATATGCGATATTGACATTATCCTCAAGGATATACCTCAACTCTTTACATGAAGCTTACCCACATGAAACCCTTGTCCATGAGAACATGGAAAAATGTAAAATAAAATAGAATAACAGAACCAAGATTTAATTACCACAAATACTTTTCCAGGTTTAATGTTCATCTTTCTGCTATACACATTCCTCCTCACATTAAAAAAAAAAGAATCCTTTCACCAGATAATAAACCAAACAAAATATTGTAACTTTAACTAAGTCAACTTAATGCGTGTCCTCTGTGCCCACCTGGGAGTTATCAGGTATTGGTACTTAAAAGGATTGATGTTTAAAGACACGCCATTGTTCTCTTTGAAGCATTTGAGTGAAAGTAGTGCTCTCAGAGGCTGGTTCTAATGCAACCCGCATGTGCTCTCCTGCAGCCCATTAACCTTTAATACTTGTCACTCAGCTGCTTGCATGGGAGGATTTTTTTTTAAACACAGAGAGGAAACAAGGTTATTTAGAAGGAATCAAATGGATAGTTTTACATCTCAAATGTTGGAGAAAAGGCAGTTTTTATGTCATTTGAATGGACAAGTTGACGGGATAAAGTCAACTATTACAACCTAATTATTAAATTAAACACTGTATAAAATAATTATGAAGGAAGCCAGCTCTGCTTATTTCTGATAAGAAAGTCAAGTGGGATTGTTTTGCTGCCAACTGAAAAAAATCTAGCAAGATGATTCCAAATATAATTTCTAAAAATGCATAGTTTTATGACAATCAGTTCTCAAAAAAGTTAATTTATTGCTAAATGTATAGAAACCTATGTTCTAACAGCTTTGCTGTTTATGCTGCTCATTCACTAGGAGGATTGTGTGTACCCCGATGTGTACGTAACAACACACGAGCTTAAGGCTTTACCTGACCCAGTAAAAGTGTCAAGCGCTCCATCTCCAGTCGTGGTTGTGGTTTCACTGCTGTTCAAAGGCTCTGTTTTGACTGCAAGGAGAGACACTATGTAGAAGAATAAGTACATGTGAGTTTTATTTCTAAATTGGTATCAAAGATGCTGACTGTTCTACTAGTGGTTTTTCTAGCTACCATGAGCATGCAAGAGAGAACTTGAGAAGTCGATGAGGAGAGTTTTGTTAATTTAGTTTCTAAATGGACATGCATTTGGAGAGAACTTAATCGAAAATTCCTCTGGCCAAGCCAGTTATCTTGAATCTGGCTTTTCAGGGCAGTCCACCTTACGAAGTTGAAACAGCAGTATACATATTTGCATTTTTAACTCACCTAAAGCACACTCTGATATTATAGTCAAAAGACAGAAAAAAGGAACCATTGGTCAGCCTTCAGAACATTTAATACAAAACATAACAATGAGATGTACTAGCTTATATTTTGTTCTCCTCAAGAAGATTTAAAAAAAAAATGATTACATAAGAGTACAATGGAGGCATACTGAAATACAGAAACTGTGAGCATATTCAGGTGATGGGTGAAAAATGAGGCACTCAATAAATTTTTTGCTCTTAGAAAAACTAAAGAGTTATACATAAGATGTTGGGCTTTTTATTTTAATGGCATAATGATTTTTTAATGAATTATAGAGAGAAGCATAGAATAAGATGATTTCTACAGCAATAAGTATATCTCTTGAAAAGTCTTTAATATATTGTTTCTTCTTTGAGGTGGTATATTTTGCCAAAATCCTCACTTGGCAATGATGTCGCCTGGCACACATAATTGTCATTATTAGATGTGAGTGGGGGGTAGGGAGGCAGTGGAAAAGCCTCTACTTATTTTGTCACACCATATTTTCCCTTTGTGGGCAGAGCTCTGTTACATATATCACAGCAGCAAGGGAATAAACTAAACTATTTTCTACTTAACACCTCTTATGTTTCCTGGGATGATCCGGTTAAATAACTTAGAAGCAAGCTGAAGAAGCAAGCTGAAGACTAGCCAACCATGAACAAATATGACAAAAAGCATAGCGGGTCAGAAAATACCCACCAACCACAGAAGTGAGTTAGGTTATGCTGTTAGAAAAGCAATTAATTAGTGGAGAAACATGCAGTCATGATGATGCTCTCTTCCCACAGGAACAGAACTAACTGGACCCTCCCTTAGCGAGCTCTGAGGTAAATTTGCTATCCATGTTTCAATAATGTCCTGAAGATTTGCTGGAAGATTCTAAGAGGTTGGAAAGAGGGAGTAAAGAAAGTTGGCCTACTTCTCCTAGCAAAAGGGAAATTTAAGATCCACCTCTTTTTCAATAACAACAATAATCTGAGGAGTAGTATCTCATTATTTGTATAATGATAAGTAATATATGGTGGTTACTACGTTTTAGTAGTAACTTGGATGGTAGTCCCTATTATGCTTATAGCTGATCACTAATTAAATTTACCACCACAAAATTATTTGCTACTACATAATTGTTTATTGAGAGCTTATTATGTGCTAGATTATTTATATTTAGCTATTCCTTAAAACAACCTTGATCAATGCAAACCACTATATCAAATGTATACAGGAGGAAACTAATGTTTGGGTGGGCTGAGGGGCCTATTCCATCGCAGGTGATATCAAGCTAAGATCCAAACGCAGGTCTTTAGCGCCAAATCCGTGATCTTTCCACCATAACAGGCTATCTTCAGGTATGAAAATGGTTTACATTCATGACAGTGACTCTTCGTGATGGCTCACAAAGTAGTAAGAGTGGGCTATTTTTTAGATGGAGCAATTAGGCACACTTTGGTAATAAAAATGAAAGCTCCAAAATGTGGGAATAGGCTAATACAGTATGCTTTCCATTTCTTCCTCATGAAATATTTTAAACGACAACAAGAAGTAGCAAGTTTGAAGGCCGATAACAACACACACTTAAAAGGTACTTAGCACATTCCAAGTGCTCTTGCTGTGCTTTATAGATATTAACTCCTTTACTCCCCATGACAATCATAAAAGGTAGGTGATACTATCATCTTCATTTCTCAGATGAGGGAACAAAGAGGTTAAATAGCTTGTCTATAGTCACAGAGCTAGTGAGTGCTAAAATTTGAGACCAGGGTGCACTAACTAACCAAGAATTCCTTTAATCTGTATCCATATAAAGATGTTTCAGAATGTGATCTAGATGGCCCTTTGTGATGCAATGTCCATATTTATGACAAAAACACAGTCCAAAGCCTTAAAAACTAAGACAAGAGAAAATTTCGTGGAACTTACAAATTCAAAGTGTGGCCAAATTCCTACTTAAACGTATCTAAGTCTATGAACACTATTTGTAAAGTATACTTATTAATGTTTAACAGTAAGTCATTATTTTGATTGCAAAAGCAGCAATTATATTTTGATGTCATAGGTTAATTAATGAGTTCTGCAGTTTTCTACATGCTTAAAATAAGGGTCTATTTCCATAAAAGTAAAATGAAAAAAACTATATATGGTACTTTGCACAGAAGAAATACTTGAATTGTCTGGTCCTCCTGACCATTAATTATCCACTTGTGATTTGTTTTTAATAGAACCAAATAGATTTTTAAAAGGGTCAAATTAATTTTAATGTATTGAAATGACTGAATTTTCACCTTTAAAATAATCTACAGATTTAATTAAGATTGTATGTGATTATTGCCAGGTGTTAGCTATGTCTACTAAACCATTGATTTCCTCTCTTCACATCCCAACCTACATCCATATCCTCATACACATACTAGTATTTTCAAATTAAATCTTGTTCCTGCAGTTTATCTTTAGAACTCAAGTACAGCATTGATGTGTATATTTTTTTGGAGGAAGTCTGGTTTATTATCATAACATCATTCACATTCATTTGTTGCAGTAGCACACTTAATCCTTACAAGAGCTGACCCAGTAATTTACATTTTATATTTCATCTTCAGAAATATGCATTTAAGTGTCCACTTAAAAGAGTGTATATCTATATATATAATTCCAAATACACTTCTTGCTGAATCACAAAATTAAACATAGCAACTTTTGACCTTTTAGGTTCTACAAAGAATTTCAGGAGGATTTAGATCAGGAGGGATACAATTCATACCACTGCAGGGTAACAATAAGTATTGCCTGCCAGTTTTAATAATTGCTACAGCCTACGGTTTATGTTTGTCTAAATCAATATATTCATTCAAAAACCTATGAGTTCCAAATAGCTTTCGTTCCTAAGTATCCTTAAAGTATTAAATTTTGTAAAATAATTTGATGAAGCAAATGGCTCTCATTCCAAAAAGCAAATATAAAAAGGGCTCGACTGCACATGTATATAACATTCAGAAATAAATTATTTACATGTGATTCACTCATTGATATATTAAATATTTTGGAAGATTCTTTTCCATGTTATGCAGATTCTAAATACACAGGTGAGCAAAAGTAGGTTGATGATAATAATAATAATAAATAATACAATAATTAATTAATTAATTATAATACAAAAATAATCTCTTTCACGAACTCACAACTGTAAACCCACTTTTGCTCAACCCTTTATAGAAAATACCATAAATCTGATCACAATGTCTGATTTTGGTTCCCCCAAATTGCTTTGAAGTATTTTCTTAATCTCCATGTAGAATAAAATATTCCCTCCCTCTACTGTGCACCTACCTTGAACACATTATTCACTCATTATTTTCTTGTCTCTTTTCCTCTGTTAGAGTTTGGTCCCTTGATGGCCAGTATTGTGTTCTATAGGCCCCATTGGGTTTCCATGTTCTAGCATAGAGCCTGGCATATAATAGAAACTTGCCACATTTTACTAGTAATTGAGAAAGTAAAAATTCACTTTTAGACCCTATCCTAAGTACTCCCAATAGATCTAAGTATTTTTGTATACAATGTATGGCTTATCATAAATCTGAATCTTGTAAATTAGGATCTTTCCTGTATCTGGAAGTAACTTTCATATACTTGGCATGCATTTACATGCATGAATGTGTATGAACATGAAGTATGTAGACTACACCTATAGCATATATATCTATATCAGGGATGGGCAAACTATAACACATGTTACAAATCTGCTCTGTGGCCTATTTTTAAATGGTCCATGAGCTAAGAATGACTTTTAAATTTTTAAATAGTTGAAAATATCAAAAGAATAATATTTTATGGTGTGAAAATTTTAAGAAATTCAAATTTATCAAGTTTTATTTGAACACAGCCAAGCTCAATCACTTACATATTATCTATGGCTGCTTTTGTGAATGAAAGTTAAGTTGAGTAATTACAACAGAGACCATATGGCCTGCAAAGCCTAAAATATTTACTATCTGACCCTTTACAGAAAGTTTGCTGATCCCTGATCTATATGCTAAAGTATGATTGCATTTATTCTATTTTTATTACTAGTTCTATATTTTAACAATTTTATAAGTGACATTTGAAAGGAAAATCTAAGTACCAATATAAATCTGCAGATGTAATTAGGATTAAGGTTATAAAACATTTTAAATTAAAGTAATAGTGTAATATAGTGAAACAGCACCAATGTAATATGGTAGGTTAAGGTAATACTGTCAACTCATTCATTTTAATATAAAACATATAATTAAATTTATCTTTTTGAAAATCTCAAAATGAATGGAAAGTTCTTGAAAACACCCAAAATTAGCTTTTTCCTTTTTTATTATAAGAATTTTATGCAATGATCCAATACCAACAATAAAACCCAGGATTAAAAATAAAATAATTTACTGTCAATGAGAGAGACTATGCACCAAATGCTTAGTTTGTATTATAAACACCCAACATAAAAAGTCATTAGATGTCATTAAAAATTTCGTATCAATATGCCACCAAGACTATGTCATTAATAATCAAAGTATAATCTCACTAAAGATTTGGCTTCTGTGGTCAATTTACATATTGTAAATTCAGAAGAATTTCTTAGCTGACCAAACATTGGAGGATATTTTAACATAATGCATGTTTTATTTTCCTTAAGAATTTGTTGCCAGGCCAGCTGTCATGGCTCAGTGGTTGAACATCGACCTATAAACCAGAAAGTCATGGTTCAATTCCCAGTCAGGGCATATGCCCCAGTTGCAGGCTTGATCCTAGTGTGGGGAGTGCAGGAGGCAGCCAATCAATGATTCTCCCTCATCATTGATGCTTCTATCTCTCTTTCCCTCTTCCTCTCCCTTCCTCTTTGAAGTCAATACAAATATATTTAAAAAAAGAATTTTCTGGCCAATTATTATTAAATTATTAATGAAAGAAGGAAATATTCTGGCATTTATTACCAAACAACTTACATACATATCTCATTTAGGACAAAAAGTCTTGCCAGGGAAGTGTTATTAACTTTCTTTTATAGAAAAGAATTAAAGCTCAGAAATGTTCAGTAACTTGTCCAAAGTGACACACTCATAAGTATAGTGACAAGATTCAAATTATATCCTTCTGACACACAAGACCTTGTTCTTCCCAAATGGCCACATGACACTTAACATTAACAATAAGAACCAGAAAACTTGAAGTGTAACACTCAGAAAAATGTTTCCAGTTAAGATTAGCCATGAATTACTAAATATTATATAATATATATACTATTGTAAAGTTGCCTGTGTTATATTAATACTACTTTAGAACAGAACATCAGCCAATGATCTAGAAATATTTTAAATCTTAAATGTTTTAAAAGTGATCAAATTTGGAATATTTTGTAACATTAAATTAATATAAAATTAAATTTCAGAATCCATAAATAAAGTTTTATTGGAACCTAGTCACACTAATTCATCTATATATTGTCCATGGCTGTTTTGGGGCTATGATGGCATTACTAAGTAGTGGAGACAGAGGCAGTATGACCTACAAAGCCTAAAATATTTACTATCTTGCTCTTTATGAATAAAGACCCATGAAGAGAAACTAATTCTGGCAATATATTTTTAACTATGAAAAGTATATTTTAAGTATGAAATTGAAAAAAAATTGAAATGAAAATTATAAATATATAAGTAATAGGCATAATGGAGTATTCTTCATAATATAATATAATCGAAATATGGCAAGTCTGTGCCTAGTCTAACTGCTTGCTTGTAATGCACATTTGTGATAGGTAGTGAGTTCTGTTTAATCTTGTGTTGGGTGGTTCTAACATAGTGCTATAGAATTATATTTATTTTTAAATTTTGATAGTATATTAACTTTTGATTTAGGATAAAGGTTTGTTTATACTTTAATATATATTACATATATGAATGTAGTAAATGTCTATAGTTCAAAATATTTTCAAAGACAATATTAATTTACAATTTTAAATATATAGCTTTTATCACTGATGGTTTTTTAAATAATGGAATTTTAACTGATTGTTAATGTTACTTTAATTGGAATATTTAATAAAGTCTCTAAAATAGCAAATATCTTCTGCCATGCTAAAAAGTCAACATAAATTATAAAAATGTATAGGTTATAAAGATAAACAAGTTTGTATGTACATGCAATCTGTTTCAAATTCTCTGATTGACATGAATGTGGTGCTCAATTATCCATTTAATAAATTGACATGTAGTTAGAAAAACAACTGATGCACCATTTTGGTAAAATTATGAAAAAAATCTAAGAATACTGCTGGTAATAAGAATTTGAGATGAGAATACTAGTTGATATGAAAAATATAGCCAACTGTTACCAATAAACAACTAAAAGGCATGATCATTTCTCCTTTTCCTTTACAAGTATTGGACACAGAAAAAAAGGTGCAAACACAGAAATAGCAACAGAAAGCAAACCAGAAGGGCAAATCCACACACCCAAGCACATGCAGTGTACCATCATCTCTCATACTTGTTGCGGAAGAGGGGGTGTTGCAACTCAGCAACCAGTCCGCAGTGTTTAAAACAGTCATGTTGTCCCCTGAGAACAGGAACAGTATAAGGGTTCATTGTCTGAGTGCCTGCTCAGTGTACACGAATAGTTTCCAATGCTTGCACTGGTTTCTGACCTTTTCGCCAAAAATTATAACTGCCATGGTATGACTTTTACATTTTAGTTAATCAGGTCTGTTTTAGTTCCGTTAAATATATACACATGATGATTAGTGAACTCCAAGGTCTGCTTCCAGAATGCATAGTTTTTAAAAAATATTATTATTTGGACCAAGGTGCCGGGAGCCGGTCCATCCTTGCTGTTTCAAGGGACCTGGCATATATGGCATACGGTTCTTAATATGTTTGCTCACCTTCTTGGCACTGTGTTTTAACCAAGGTCACCTCTCCGAGAAAGGTTGAATCCCCAGGTAGGGATTTTCCCCTGAAGTTAGGGAGGGAATAAAACCCCTCAACTAAGTGCCAGGCGGGTAATTAATCCCTTTAACTACGAACAATCATGCTTAAACTACATAATCTTTTCTCCCTGGAATGGAGATAAGAAACGCCCTAACCTTTGTAATAGAGATTGATAGGATTGAATCAACTGGTATAAATACAGTTGTAACAAGACAGAAACACACAGAACTCAGAACACAGAACAAGACAGCAAGAGACAGAACTCAGAACACAGAACTCAGAACACAGGGCTTGGAAGACAGGACCAAGAGAGACAGAGCCTAGGCACAGAACCTACACAGAACGTTCTCTAGAGACAGAAGAACTTCGCTGGCGAGAGCATGCCGGAGGATCCCGGACAGGGACTGGCCTCGGAGCTTGGAGGCAAAGCCTGGCGAGAGAGCATGGCAGGGGATCCTGGACTGAACCTGACTGCGGAGATTGGCAGGAGAGCCTGACTAGAACCTGGTGACTGAACCTGACTGGAGAACCTGGACAGAACCTCTCTGGAGATCCTAAGCAGAACCTCTCTGGAGATCGAGACCAGAACTTGGCTGGAGATCCAGGCTAGAGATCCTGGCTAGGCTGCTGATCAACTGAACGCTGTCTCCGTGTCATTCCTTCTTCGCCGACTCCGTCCACACCTTTGGGGACCCCTGGACCTGCTGGGGTTGGACCCCGGCATATGGCGCCCGAACAGGGACCCCTAAGTAAGCGCCCCGCACTCGGGACGGATCGGACTCCACCGTAGGAAGAGGGTGGATAGTCTTCGCCGACTCCGTCCACACCTTTGGGAATGCCTGGAACAGGATTCCCCTAGGTAAGCCCCCCTCCCCCATTGAGAACCCCCACACTCGGGACGGATCAGACTCCACCGTAGGAAGAGGGTGGATAGTCTTCGCCGAATCCGTCCACACCTTTGGGAACCCCTGGAACAGGATTCCCTTAGGTAAGCCCCCCCCCCATTGAGAACCCCACACTCGGGACGGATAGGACTCCACCAGGGTGCTACAGACCCCCCTATAGAGGATAAGTAGGGTAAGAAGGTGGATAGTATTGATTCTTAGATTGAGAAGATGTGCCATACTGAGTCCAAAGAAAGAAGACTCTGTATTGATCTTTAGATTAAGAAGATGTGCCATACTGAGTCTAAAGAAAAAAGACTCCGTATTGATCTTTTAACACATATGCTTGTTAGCAGCGGAATTAAGGTTACTCCCAGTCAGATGGAACATTTTATACAAGAAATACGTCCATGCTTTTCTGAGGAAGGAAAGGTGCCAGAATGGTAAATGTAGAGGCATGGGAGAAGGTATGCCCAAGGAGCCTTATCCTTAACCCCACTGCAGCCTTTCCACCCCGGGAAAGTGCAGGATTGGCAAGCTCTCCCTGGGTTGCTAGATCAGGACTCAGGTAATAGCGGAAAGCTCCAATCCTACTCTTAAAATGGATACAAGAGAGCATTTCAGGTTTTTCTTTTTAATGCCTGCTTTTAAAAAATAAAAAAGGGGGAATTTGCCGGGAGCCGGTCCATCCTTGCTGTTTCAAGGGACCTGGCATATATGGCATACGGTTCTTAATATGTTTGCTCACCTTCTTGGCACTGTGTTTTAACCAAGGTCACCTCTCCGAGAAAGGTTGAATCCCCAGGTAGGGATTTTCCCCTGAAGTTAGGGAGGGAATAAAACCCCTCAACTAAGTGCCAGGCGGGTAATTAATCCCTTTAACTACGAACAATCATGCTTAAACTACATAATCTTTTCTCCCTGGAATGGAGATAAGAAACGCCCTAACCTTTGTAATAGAGATTGATAGGATTGAATCAACTGGTATAAATACAGTTGTAACAAGACAGAAACACACAGAACTCAGAACACAGAACAAGACAGCAAGAGACAGAACTCAGAACACAGAACTCAGAACACAGGGCTTGGAAGACAGGACCAAGAGAGACAGAGCCTAGGCACAGAACCTACACAGAACGTTCTCTAGAGACAGAAGAACTTCGCTGGCGAGAGCATGCCGGAGGATCCCGGACAGGGACTGGCCTCGGAGCTTGGAGGCAAAGCCTGGCGAGAGAGCATGGCAGGGGATCCTGGACTGAACCTGACTGCGGAGATTGGCAGGAGAGCCTGACTAGAACCTGGTGACTGAACCTGACTGGAGAACCTGGACAGAACCTCTCTGGAGATCCTAAGCAGAACCTCTCTGGAGATCGAGACCAGAACTTGGCTGGAGATCCAGGCTAGAGATCCTGGCTAGGCTGCTGATCAACTGAACGCTGTCTCCGTGTCATTCCTTCTTCGCCGACTCCGTCCACACCTTTGGGGACCCCTGGACCTGCTGGGGTTGGACCCCGGCACCAAGGTAAGGTTTAAATATTAATGTTTTTACTTCAGAAGTCATCACTAAACAATCTCATAAATTTGCAATCCTATAATTGATTAGCCAAAACTACAGATGCATGTTTAGAGACAAATAAACATTATAAACAAGAAAAATGTTAATTTACAAAGGGTTTGGTATAAAACATTATTAAATACAGGCAAATTGCAATGCACATAACTTTACAAAGAAGATTTTAGGTTGAGCAGTTCTTCTCAAATAAGTGAAAAGAGGTGTATCAATTTCATAAATATTTATTGAAAATTTTAAAGAAAATATGATGTGGCAAATGCTGATACCTAATAATATGAAGTTTATAAGTTAAAACAAATTTCATGTAATTTCTCACTTACTGAATAAAATAACTAGATCTATAAAACTTGAAAATAATTGATTTAAAATGAAACTCATATGTATAGAGATGTAGTCTATATATTGTGATGCAAAAATAAGATTATATTTTCTGGAAAGTTGAATGCATTTTATAAAAACAATATGGCAGGATATATGAAATAACTGTTATTGTTGCCATATGCTGTGTGTTAATTATGGGTTAATCAAATGAGAAGATACCTGGAAAAAATATTAAATTCATATTTTTAAATACATGTTAGGTATTGTTCTCTTTGTAAAGGAAATTGCAGCAGATATACTTTTTCTATTTCCAAATTTACTTTTAAGGAAAACAACATTCTAAGAAAAAAATTTTGGTAGATCTTCTCTCTCTTATAATTCAAAATAAAATTATAAAATAATACAATTTCTTTTCTTCTTCATCTTCTTTTTTCGTAAGAACCTTTTGGCCACATTTTCCACATTTTAGAAAATATTTCCAAGGGCAAATGCAAAAAAGAAGCTTCACTAAAGCCTTCAATGTTGCCCAAGGCTGTCTGGATGTTTCTGAATGTTTCCAGTTTTAGAGGAGAAACAAAAATTTCAAGTAAATGAACAATAAATAATCCATTAACTATATATTCCTTGCATATTATGCTGATTGTGTTCCTGCTAATGAGATATTTCTTTATTAGCAGACCCTAACATATGAAATTGCAGCAAACATTAAAATGTGAAAATGTGATTTTGGGTGTCTTTAAGGTTGTACACTTACCTCCTGTCCCATTTGTGGTGACTGATGTGCTACTGAGATTCGCTTTCTCCAGTTTGGAGCTACCAGGGGCATCACCACCTCCAACAAGAGGATGAGGACTTGCTAGGTCCTGCATTTCCATAGACCTATTAGAGCAGGAAGCAAGAGAGCAAAAGTTGAAATCTCAGCAATTATTTACTTTTAAAAAATATGTTTCTTTTGATTTCAGAAAAGAAGGGAGAGGGAGGGAGAGAGAGAGAGAAACATCAATGATGAGAGCTAATCATAGATCAGCAGATTTCTCAGCAGAAACTTTACAGACCCTAGGGAGTGGCAGGATATATTTCAAGTGCTAAAAAAAGAAACCTACAACCTAGAATACTCTACCCAGACAAGTGAACACTGAAGGAGTTCATCACTATTAAGCTGACTTTACAAGAAATATTGAAGTATCTTCTTCAGGCAGAAAATAAAAGGCCATAAGCAGAAATAATAAAATATATGAAAGAAAAAAAATCTCACTAAAAAAGGCAAACATATAATAGAAAGTGAATCAGACACTTAAAAAGATAATATGGTCTGGCTGGTGTGGCTCAGTGGTTGAGAATTGACCCAGGAACCAAGAGGTCACTAGTTCAATTCCCAGTCAGGGCACGTGCCTGGGTTGTGGGCTCAACCCCAGTTAGGGGCGTGCAGGAGGCAGCTGATTGATGATGTTTCTTTCTCACTGATGTTTATATCTCTCTATTGCTCTCACTTCCTTTCTCTCTAAAAAATCAATAAAAACATTGTTGTTTTTTTTTTTTTTTAAAAAAAGCTAATATGAAGGTTAAAAGACAAAAGTAGCAAAACCAACTATAACTACAAGAAGTAGTTAGGGAATTTGCAAACAAAAATTTTTAAAACACAATGAGCCAAACTGTAGCGCTTTAGAATGTGTTTGAACCTAAAATATCGATCAGCTTAAAATATATGTCAAAATATATAGATCAATATACCAAATAGTAACTATAAACCAAAACCTACAAAAGATACACAAAAATTAACGAGAAAGGAATTCAAAGAAAACTATATAACAATAAAAAAGAATTAACAAAATGGCAAAAAGACCATACCTGTCTGTAATTAGTTTAAAAACAAACGGACTAAAATGCTCCAACCAAAAGACATATGGTAAATTAATGGATAAAAACAAAACAAGATAAAAACAAAACAAAAAAAGCAAGCAAGACCCACCCATATGCTGCATACACAAGACTCACTTCAGATCAAAAGATAGACACATACTGAAAATGAAGGTATAGAAAATATATTCCACATAAAAACAAATGAGAAAAATAATAAAAAGAAAGCTGGGATAGCAATACTCATATCAGACTAGTTGATGTTAAAACAAAGACTGTAAAAAGAGACAAAAAGAAGACCATTACATAATAATCAAAGGGTCAAAAGACATAATATTCATAAATATCTATGCACCCAATATAGGAGGACTAAATAAACAAGACAAATATTAACAGACATAAAGAGAGAAATTGACATTTTTACAATAACAGTAAGAGACTTTAACACCCACATACAATAATAAATAGAAAATCCAGACAAAAATTCAAAATGGAAACAATGGCCTTAAACATCATATGAGAAGATGCTCAACATTATTAATCATCAGGAAAATGCAAATCAAAAGTACAATGAGATATGTCAGAATGGCTATCATTAAAAAGTCAACAAATAACAAGTGTTTGTGAGAATGTGGAGAAAAGGGAACCCTCGTGCATTGCTAGTGTGATCATAAAATTGCTGCAGCCACAATGGAAGGCAGTAGAAAGGTTCATCAAGCAATTAAAAATAGGACTACTGTACAATCAAGAAACTCCACTTCTGACTTTTTACCAGAAGAAAACAAAAACACTAATTCAGCCCTAGCTGGTTTGGCTCAATGGACAAAGGTCAGCCTGCGGACCAAAGGGTCCCAGGTTGGATTCTGGTCAAGGGCATGTACTGGGTTGCAGGCTCCTCCCTGGCCCAGGCCCTGGTTCAGGCTCATGCAGGAGGCAACCGATCTATGTGTTTCTTTCACATCGATGTTTCTCTCTGTCTTTCCCTCTCTCTTCTATTCTCTCTAAAAATCAATGGAAAAATATCCTTGGATGAGGATTAAAAAAAAAAAAAGACACACCAAAAAACACACACGAAACCCCACACCAATTCAAACATATAAATGCACCCCTAGTTCACTGAAGCATTACTTACAATAGGCAAGAAATGAAAGCAAGCTAGATGTCCAACCATAGATTAATGGATAAAGAAGTGGTATGAATACTAGTACACAATGGAATATGATGCAGCCATAAAAATGTATGAAATTTTATCATCTGCAACAACAACATAGATGGGCCTAGAAGGTATTGTCCTGAGTGGAATAAGTCAGACAGAAAGAGACAAATACCATACACTTTCACTTACTAGTATATATGTAATCTAAAAAAGAAAACAAAACAGAAACAGTCTCAGTGATGCAGAAAATGAACTGATGTTTGCCATAGGGACGCAGGGTGGGGGAAGAGGAGTAAAAAATGTAGAGGGTTGAATAAGAGAGACAAAATTCTAGTTATAAAATAAATAAGCCACAGGGGTGTAGTGTACAACAGAGAGAGTATAGTCAATAATATAATAGTAACTTTGCACTGTAATGAATGATCAATAAATAGACTTATTGTGGTGTTCACATCATAAGGTATATAAATGTCCAATCACTATGTTGCACACCTGAAACTAATACAATATTGTATGCCAATTATGTTTTAATTTTAAAAATTAAAAAAAAAACACAATAAAAATTTCTTATAAAACAAAACTCATGATAAGTTGTGTGCTTTATTAGGTAACTATATGGATTGGGAATCACGAACATAAATATAAGTCTATGATCTACTACCTAGAAAAAGTTAATGGGTTTGTGTGTAGATGGTTTTCCAAATATCTTCTCAGTTTACAGGGCTCACTAAATAACACTAAGAGTCTTCCATAGACAGGCATTCTTTACTCCCTTCTTTTCTATGCCAAGACATTCTGTATCTTTATGAGGTTACTCAACCCATTCACTTTGAGCGCAAGGAAGTTAGCACCTGCCACGAGGGATCAGAATGTGAAATGTGATGAGAGAGCCCTGTGATAAGTGCCCGACCTTAGCAAACTAAAATAAACCCTCCAAGAAAAAGATGAAGAAAATGCCGTGATATACAACATACAGTATTGTGTGGCGCTCAATATAAACAATTAAAGTTCCACTCCACGGGAAGCTGAGGCTGAGGCTGCATGCAATTCATGAACAGCAATGCCAGAAGACGTCAGGGAACTCCCCCTTGCCCCATCCTTATGACACTGTAACATGATAGTCTCCATTTAAAAAAAGTCAACCACCCATCTTAGTGATAGGAACCTGGGCCCCACTTCTCATCTGGCGTAATACTTCACGGAGCAGGTCCAAACAATGCAGGGCCCTTGAAATCAGCAGGAGCTCAGCACTCTGGTCCGTGCCAAAGTGCAACATGAGAATTGGGGCTGGTATAAATATTCATTGGGAAGTTACGGCCAACCTCCTTGCGCTGTGTGTTTAGTGCAACTCAAAACTGCTCCACCTGGTCCCTTCTGGCTCCCTCATGTCTACCAGGGGCTGGCAGCTGGAAGACAGGCTGAGCCTTAAGTCTTTTAATTTGCTGTCACATCAGAGAGGCAGGCAGGAGGGATGACAATGCATATGCTCAGATTCAATTACAGGACTGTCTTTTTCCCAGGTGGGAGGCAACATTGACTGTAGAGAATTCAATGCTTCCGTCTGTTAAGGTCCCTTAGGAAATGATTGGTGGTTTGCAAATGCTGGCTGGGAATGTGGAATAAAGCACTATGGTCTGCCCTCATGACAAAACTCTTGGCAAAAAGTATCAAGCAAACTGAATAATTTGTTAGGTCTACATGCAATCTTTAGTTTTCTCTTGTTTTCCCAAGTAAAATCATTCTGTAACTTCTGCCTGCAAAATATGAACGGCTGCCCATAAGTTCTCAAATAAGTGGTCATTTAGCCTATACGAGGTAGGATGAAAGTTTTGAGATTTCTGTCACATGAATCTCATTGATTTACAAGTGACAAAAACTTAGAAGTGTTCCAACCGTTACCATTTAAGGGGAACACACAATGTTCTGAATTTAAAGCACCTGAACAGTAACTTCCTAAAATACCTACAGTGTAATTCTTTCTTTACAATAAAATGGTCTACTGTCATTAATTTTAAAGACACTAATCTCAATCTGTTGTAATTTGTTGTTGCTGAAGGGGGATGGTGGGCTTCATATTCTACCTGCTACAAAGCAAGATTCACTCAATACAAAAGTGAGGCTGCATGCAGAATAGTCAACTAGCATTAACTGGATTATCTCTCACAAATAGTTACTGTGCTAGAAATTACAAAAATATTCTATTTTCAGTCCCCAAATGATTTTTGATGCCTCAGTGGACTATAATATTGAAGATCTCCCCTAAACACAAACAACTAAAATACAGGTAAGATTATTCTCTGCTTTCAATATATATATGCTATATTTTTTCCCCTTTAAGTGATGAGCTCTCAAAGGGAGCTTGACATGTTGATTAAGTTCATAGAACTGGTCACCAGAAGAGCTTTCATCAGAACTTGATTAGGAGACACTGACTAGACTTTAAAACATCTAATTGCTGATTGCAAAACAACCCTTCTTCTTACTACTTTTCCCTCCTGGCTGCTATATTATCATTATTCTTCCTTTCAAAACCCAGAATCTTTAAACTTATATTAAAGCTTCATATCTTCTTTCTTACCAAGACCCTATCTCCACTTCAATTAGTATCCATGAAGTCTATCTAGAGTCACCTTCTAGTTAACTAATTTACTTGGCTTCTTTTGTTTTTTATTTCTTTAACTCTTACTTTGACTCTCTTTAGCCTCTGATGATGTTAGTGACTTCTCAAACTTTCTTCCTCCTAGACTTACTTAATATTTCTGTAGTGGTCCTAGCTGCCTGGTTATGCATTCCCCATTTTCCATTTCCTTCTACCTAAAGAATCTTGATTTTTGTTCAGGTATTCATCTCTCGCCAACAAAGTTCAGCATCTCAGGAAAAGCTAAATCCACCTTCAGCTCTGGGAGATGGAGGCCTAATTCCTCTCCCCAAGTTAGTGACTATTTCAGGAATCATTGGGTATCATATTTGTGCCAGTGGAACACAAGAAGGACTTTGTTGGAGACTAGTGGCAAGTTCTTCTCCACTCTTTTAGGAGAGCTTCCAGAGCCAAACTGCTTCTTCAGCCAGTTGTGAATGAGAGAATATGTAGTCCTGATTTCTACAACCAGTTATTCTATTCCCAAAGAAACAGAATTAGGACAAATCCAAACTGTGGATGGCAGAGCAAAAGAAGACAAAGGAAACTGGTTTCTTGATGAAGCTATTGAGCTCCTGGATCAACCCACCCCGGACCATTCTACCTCTGGAATTCCAGTTATGTGGAACAATAAATTACCTTATTGTTTAAAGCTAAGTGAGTCAGCTTCTCTATTACTTGCACTTGAAACCATTTTAACTGATACAATGACTCTTTCCTGGTTTCTTGACGTCACATCTGGCCCTTAAATTTCAGTCTTTTTCCTGTGTCATTCTTGTCCTCTTAACCTTTTGATGCCTGTAATCTGCAGCCTCAGCCCTCATCTCATTTCACTCAGGTAAGCACCCTTTTGGGGAATTTCTACACAAGCTTATGTCATCAACAACTGTTTATTGTTGATCAATTCAAAATCCATCCTCAATCCTCATATATCTTTAAGCAGTAGGTCTTATATACAATTCTTTATTGTTCAGACCCACAATTTTTTTTCATAGACTCTTCTAACATTGTAAATCCACAGCTAAGCTCATCATCATTCCTTTCATGCCCACTCATACTCTTATCTCTAACTATACTATTAAACTGGTCAAGCAAATCAGGACTCAAGCTCTCAATCTTAACAGAGTTCATCAAATACTTTCAGTGCTTCTGCCTAAATAAATTCCAAAATATTCACTCCTTCTCATCCTCATCACTACTTAAATTAAGTCTTCATAATTCATCATCTAAGCTTTTCCTACCTGCTATGCTGATCACTCAGACTCTTAGCAGCCTATTCTCTTTTAAGTGCACACCAACGAGAAGATGCTCTATAACTGTATCTCAATAAATGAACAAATAGCTTTCTGGTTGTTGTTTTTTCTTTTCTTCTTTTCTGCAAATCCTCCAACAGAGAATAATAAGACTTATATTTCTCAAATGTAACTGGGACTTTGTCACTCCCTTCTTAAATCTTTAAGTTCAAAATTTAAATACTACATTTAGATAAATGAACACAGTGATTTTCTAGTCTTGTTATTCCATTTAAGAAAATCCCTCTAGCCCGGCTGGTGTTGCTCAGTGGTTGAGTGTTGACCTATGAACAAGGAGGTTACAGTTGGATTCCTACCCAGGTTGCGGGCTCGATCCCCAGTAGGGGCATGTGGGAGGCAGCCAATCAATGATTCTCTCTCATAATTGATGTTTCAATCTCTCTCTCCCTCTCCCTTCCTCTCTCTGAAATTAATAAAAATATATTAAAAAAAGAAATTGCCTCTAAAATATCACACTGTTTAAAATTCAGAAATCACACAAACTTGTTCATATTTCATATTTCCCTCAGTTTTTTTAAAAAGATTTATTTATTGATTTTGAGAGAGAAAGAGAGGGAGAGAGAGAGAGAGATCAATTTGCTATGCCATTCATCCATACATTCATTGTTTGCTTCTTGTATGTGCCCTGACCGGGGATCAAACCTGCAATTTTGCTGTATCAGGACCATGCTCTAACCAATAGAACTACTCGGCTGCTCAAAGTTCTTTTCTGAAGAAAATAATATTTGAAACTCCATCATGTAGTAGATTTTTTCATTCCTTTATTTGTTTATGTATTTATTTATTTATTTGACAAATATTTGGGTGTTTACTAAGCCCTTAGTTTTCCTTTATGAACAAAACTAGAGGCCCGATGGACAAAATTTGTACAAGGGGCTCAGCCCTCACAGCCGCAGAGGCTTGCCTCAGCCCTTGCAGCTCTGGCTTCTTTCAGAAGGTCATACAGAAGGTCGTTTGGCTGTCCGGTCTAATTAGCATATTATGCTTTTATTATTATAGATGGACAAAAATTCTCTGCTTTTGTGGAGCTTATATTCTTGTGTGAAGTAGGGGAAAAGAATATACAGTCCCTTGTATTTTAACTACTACTCACTTTGAAATATTTTGCAATGAGTTATCTCACCTATTTATAAGACTGTCTACAATGCAGTTAGAATCTGGGTGCTAAGAGATGAGAAACACCAACAAAGTCCATAGGAGAGGTGGCACGGTCAAACTGGTGCAACTTTAGCCAGACATAAATTATTAGCAGAATTCAGACAGATGGAGGTGAGAGGACAGGGTATTCTGGTGAGAGGATAAACTTGAGCCCTGGAACACAAGCTGGAATGAGCACAGCTTGGCATGGGGAAGTGGGAAGAACAGGCTGGCAAGAATGGAGAATGTGTGTTGAGGAATAGAAAAAAAGTTGGATTGCTAAAGTAGCTAGAGCTTTTTGGAAGCCAGGCAGTAGAATCTGAAAGGGGAGTAATGCAATTAAAGTATCCTTGTAGGAGATTAGCTAATCTGCATCAGCATGGTTTAGAAAAGAGGGAGAATTTAGTGACATAGGCTGGTTAGGAAGCTAAAGCAACAGTTCAGACAGGAGATTGAATAGTTTTTGACTAAGGTGGTGATAAGAGGATTGAAAACAAGTGAAAAACATCAAACATATTTTAGCTGAAAAATTATAACTTGATCAGATATTTAAGTCATACATTCATCTATTCCTATGCATTGAGCACCAAAATTTGAGTTACTCATACTTATTGAGCATCCAACATATTTATTGAGCACCTCCTTGGTAATTGCCATGGTACCAGTTACTAGATTCAAAGGTAAAAGTGTCATGGCCTGCACACTCTGTGACATAGACATTGGTGGCACAGATGAGAAGTGATTAACTTTGCTGGGTTTTGTCTGAGTGTGTGTGCATGTGTGCACATGGACAAAGAAGGTTTCCAAACTGAGTTGAGTCATTGTGCCTGGTCAGAGTTGGTGACAGATTCCATAAGATGGAAGGACAGGTGTATTCAAAGGCACAGAAGTGGGACACAGAACATTGTGTTCAGGAACCTGCAAGTAGTTAAATATTTTTGCATCAGTGAGGTCAGGAGGCAGGTGGTATAAAGCCTAGAGCTTCTTGATTTGTGCTGAGGACCCAGAATTGTAATCTGCAGGCAGGAGGAGCTAATGGAGAGCTGGAAGCAATGAGGCAGCATGGTCAAAATTACATTTTAGAAAAATATATGATGACTGTGTAAATTAAAGAGGGGAAAACAAGAGTCTGGGAGACAGGATGGAAGAAACTGACATTGGAGGAAGGAGATGGGTAGAGACCATACTAACGCATGATAGGGGCAATGGACCAACACATGTAGGAAGCTGAAGTACCAGAACCTGAAAACTGATTAGACATGAACAGAGGGAGATTCAGCGATAGTTAAGGTTTGGAACTCAGTGCTTGGTTGAAGGATGGAACAAAAGAGAAACAAAAGGAGAGACTGTTTTCAGTGAAAGACAAGTGATGGGCTGCTTTTGAAGGAAAGACTTCCAAGGAAGCAGTGCTGGATGCCCTGACATGCGGGTAAAAGACTATTACTGACTTCAGTTCAGTTCAACTACTTCATGCTCTTCAACTTCTTAGGTTCACTTGCTGTGTATTCCTAATTAGCTCTCAGATCTGCCAGCAGATACCTAGTCTTTCATCACATAATTATCACTGAACATCTATACATGCCAGGCACTGTCCTAGGTTCCGATTTATAGCAGGGATTATTTCATGTTCAATGTTTTGCAAATGAGAAGATTTATGGATATACAGGTTGGGCAAAAGTAGACTTACAGTTGTGAGTATGCAAAAACAGTTTATTCTTGTATTATTATTTATGAATTATCATATAATTTACCACATGAGTAACTATAAACCTATTTGTGCCCCACTCTGTATATATATTTTACCCTAAAAAAGTTTAAATGGTCAATCAATTCAGGAACTGGAATAAACATGTCCATCAAGAGGTAAATGGTCAAACACTGGTACTGCCACCCAGTAGAATACTGCTCAGCAATGTAAAGGAATAACCCATTGAAAGATGCTTATGACATAGAGGATTCAGAAAGGGAGACCCGTGGTTGCCAGAATAAGGAGAGTGGAGAGAAGACAGAAATTATTAAGAGGCAGAAAGAAACTTTGGGCGTGATGGAAATGTCTCTATTGATTATGGTGATGCTTCCATGGTGTAGACATATGTCAAAACATCAAATTGAATGCCTTAAACCTCTCTATAGAGCTATTTTCAAAAATAAAACTAATAGGCAGCTTTATGTGGTAGGTTATGAATTTTAATTTACTTGGATTTTTTTTACATTTTAAATATGATGTTATAAAACCATTTTGCCTTTATAATAAAATGCATTTTAAAAATTGTAAAAATTATAAAAAGTGTACTGGCCAGGTACTCAACTACTCTTCTAATAATCAGGGAGCTGCAACTTTAAAGGACAATGAAATATTGTATCAAACCCATTTAGCAAATGTTATACAATCATATAAAGTCAAGTACTAGCTAAATGTGGTAAGATGGGTAATTCCCACACTTCCACTGGGAATGTAAATTGGTATAGCTAATTAGGAAAGCAATAGGGCAATATCTAGTAAAGTTGAAAAAGTGTTTATATTACTACTGATTGCAGAACCAGTTTTCAATTTTCCATTATTCCAGTAATCGGTGCCATTTTAAAGTACTGGCATAGATTTGTGTATATTTTGTGTAAATATTGTTATGTCAGACTTTCCTAGATTTCTCCCCATTTCTCTCTGCTTTCCCTCCTCCTTCTCCTCTCTGACAAACCCGCCCGTCACTTCACCACTCTTGGAAACCCTTGCCTCTTAGCATCTCACTTTCTCTTCCCCATTCCAACCTCCCCACCCCATGCGTATCTATGCCCCACCCATCCCCTGAGGAAAAAAAAAAAAGGCTGAGCAGGGATCAGAAGTGCCATTTGAAAAATACACATCTCTCCTCTGAGTGGGAACTGCCAGTGGGCAAGGTGGCACTGGAGGAGCTAAGGAGCAGGGGAGAAGAGTATTAAAGTGGGTAGGGAGAGGCCATGGCGTCAATAAACACAGCAGGAAGGTACTGAAGCCCTTACAGGGCCCGCCAGGGTGGAGGTGGCAATCCCAAGGGCATTCTTGCTGGAGGTAACTCAGCACCCAGAAAACTGCAAAGCCAATAGTAGTAAGGGAAATAGTTTATAATGTTATGATTTGTAGCTATTAATTTTTAATTGAGATGTTTTAGATATTTAGTGTCACAACATGTTTTATTGAGTGTGTACATCCTGATATTTTAAAACATCTGTGTTACAGGGTAAATGCTGGCGTGCTGATGTTGTCATTTGTTCTGGTCCAGCAAACGCCATGCATTAACCCCCACATCCCTCTTTTCCATTTCAACTCTACAAAAAAAGTTTTCCATAGCATTGTTTGTAAGAGGAATCAATTAGGCACATGTAAATGTCCATCTAGAAAAAATGCAGATTGTTTGATATATATAAATATAATAGAATACTATAAATTTCATAATCAATGAGCTAAAACAACATGTATCAATACAGATAAATATAAAGAATATAAATACATGTATTAATACAGATAAATATAAAGAATATAACCTTAGAGAGAAAAAAAACAAGCCACAGAACTATGCATATTGTTTTATATTCACATGGAGTTTAAAAATAGGCTAACAGATATATGTAGTTTTCTGAACTTATAAATAAGTATTGTGCATTCATGGGAATGGGAACTTCTAAATTCAAAAGATAGTACTTTTCTGAAGTAGAGAGGAGACAGGTACCTCAGAGGAGTACACAGGCTCTTCAGAAGTGTCTGTAGTATTTATTTGATGATCCAAAGTGAAATGAACTGATGTTAAGATCTCATCTAGATAGAAGGTGGGTCCTAATGTTTACAAGTGAATAAAAAAATAAAATAGTTTTGTTTCCTTTCAAACTAGAAGGAGAAGTACCAAAAGCCACGTAGACATATGACACCTCTAAAAAGCCACTATAATGAAAAATAGTGAGCTGTTCAGTTTCAACAGAGGTAATTAGGCTGACAAAGTTCCCTTCCAAATTCACAGCCCTTCTCTGACTTTATGAACACTGGGAACGTATTCTGGTTAAGCTGACCATGTAAAGAGTTTGGCTCTCAGTAATGTGAATGTCCTTATAGGAAAATATATAAAGCTGAGATGCTCTTATTTGAATTCAGCTTTAAGCAAAAACAATAAACATGGTTTCAATTCCTTCCCATAATTGGATGTCCAAATTCAATAAGCTCTGGGCTCTGCAATTCAATTCCTCTCAGCGTCACCTCCAAGTGAGGTAGAGATTTGGGATGCCCAAAGAAAGATTGCCTAAATACAATGACACTAAAGAACCTCTAGGCCACTCTTGAGGACCCTTGCAAAATAAAACCTATAGTAACCAAATAAATGTTAGGCATGAGGAATAAATTCAAAACATTATGGCTTGTCGCAAGCTCATTGTATTAAACCTTATCCTAAATGAGTTGTTACTTGATTTATTTAGATTCCTTGGCATGTTTGGATTCATGTGTTGGCAGTGTGAACAGCTCTTCTTCCTGAGAGTTCTTGGATGGAAGAGCTAAGCTAATTTGAATGACATTTATATTGGAATAGACTCCAGGTGCAATTATATATAATCAGCATGTGGTAGGAACAGCAGTAGTTCTTTCTGCCGAGCACATCTGCCCAGGGGGAAAAGCAGGGGCTCACTCTGACCTGCCTCTTCCATGGCTGGGCTGTATCTAGCCTTGAACTCTCTGGAGAGGAGGTTTGTCTAACAGGGAGCCAAATGGAGGGGGAAAGGAAGCAAGTTTTTTTTGTTGTGTGTGTGTTTTTTTCTAAAGGCGTCTCCATCTCCTTTCTGCAGAGAAACCTGACTTGGAGGGCAAGCTGTAGTCACAGGAGTAAGTGAGAAGAAAAGTGAGCCAGATAAAAAGGCTATTAAATAGTGGCCTATTCTGTGTCAAGCATGCAGCTCTTTCTTGAATGAAGTGCAGAGCCTACTCATTTTGCATTGAATTGAGTGTCAGAGTTTAGAGAGCTGCTTGTCAGATTCCACAGGCTCATGCCATCACTAACATGAACCCTAGCAGATTTTGCATAACTCAAAATGCAAGCACGCAGGAGGGTTAGCTTCTCAGCTCTTGGTCACCTATGGGGACACAAGTTTGGCAGAGCTGATTTTTCTCGTGCTTACACAAGTGCTGAAGTTCTCAATGTCATCGGGGTCACCCCTCCTTCAAACATTGTTTTAACAAATGGTCAACTGAAGAACCTGCTTTTAGAGTTCTATTTTAAAAGTCCAAGTGGCCTGGCAGGAAGAATGGCATGTCTGGAAGGTCTGGGCTCTAGGCCTAGCACCACTCTTTCCCAGGGGAGTGACATGATGGAGACTCAACTGCACTTCCATTTCTTCATGTGTAGAATCAGGAAGGTAACCTCGTTCTGCCTACCAAGGAAGGTGGAGTAAAGATGATAGAACATAGGTTTGGGAAGATGGTTTTAAATTTGTAAGTTCTATGCAAATGCAAGATATTATTTGTCAAAATGGCAAAAATAATCATCAGCAGAGAGAGACCTTATGTTTACAAAGTACCCCTTCTTCCTAAAGTTTTCATCTAACACTGGGACGATCATAAATATACCATCAGCTGTGCCCATGAGGGATGCTGAGTACATGTTCATGGACTTCATAATGAATATGAATGCATGAATGAATTTATGATTTCCCCCCAAAAGAATGTCTCTTAAATTATGGAAAATTCCTACACACTAAGCTATGAGCGATTTTTTGGTGAAGTTCCAGGGAGGAGAACTACAGATCTTACCGTAGCTTTCCTTCACAGTTACCCGCCCAGATACAACCCACAGCTTCACTTCTATTGACAGCTCCCCTCAGAAATGTATTCCCAATGTTTATATTTATGCTATTTCTCCCACTTACACACTACACAGGACCCCAAGTGGGAATAATAACATGAAACATCCCTTCTGATTTCTCAGATATGAGATATTTCATTCATTCATTCATTCATTCATTCATTCAAAGTCTTTTATCAATGCCCACTGTGTGCTAGGCACTCCAAAAACAAGATGAAGAAGATGTATTTGTCTTGCTAATGAGATCCCACCTACTCAGACTGTCATGGCTCATATACTGTTGGAATATACTGTGCTCCTTTTTCGTGCACATAAATCCTCTCGTTTTGGACAGTAAGATGTTTGAGTCTTCTCTTCCCATGGGGAGGAGTTCTCCTAGAAGAAACAGTACTTTTGGTGTTGCTTTCCATGTCATAATTATTTTCTTATAGGGTGAGATTATTTAATTCACTCACAAATACTTAACTGAAATCTTCATCTGAGGCACATTTAGAGG
Organism: Myotis daubentonii; assembly: GCF_963259705.1. Lineage (NCBI taxonomy): Eukaryota > Metazoa > Chordata > Mammalia > Chiroptera > Vespertilionidae > Myotis > Myotis daubentonii. The sequence continues at coordinate 22,637,712 of NC_081845.1, read as the reverse complement.
ATAGAAAGTGTTATGAGCTATAATTCATTTCCTTCAAGAGTTCAGAGTTTAGTTAGGAAGGCAAAGCATAACAATGACACATGAAAAGACAATACCAGCAAGGTATCATAAAGGAAGGCATAGTGATGACATACAAATAATGTGTGTCCTGGGGGTCCCAAGACATAAGGTTAAGGATATATCACAAAGGAGAAACTTTGATATATCACAAAGGATTTGCAATGGGAAATTAACCAAATGCAAATGAGATGTTTCCATTTTGATATAGGACCAACAACATTCAGGGAAGCACATGCCCTAAATGTCACAGAGTGTAAAGCAGGCTGGCATACCAGTTCATGAGTTTATGTAAATGGAAATTGTACTACTGACATTTATTTCTCCCAGTCTCTATCCCTTTTCCTTCATTTGTAAGGCTGTGCAAAGTCTACAGCTACTTAAGGCACATCAGGAATTAAATAATCTGAGGAACTGCTGGAAGGAATACTGAAATACTACAGCATAATTCCACCCCAGTGGTCGGCAAACTGAGGCTCGCGAGCCACATGCGGCTCTTTGGCCCCTTGAATGTGGCTCTTCCACAAAATACTGACTTCTGCACATGAACCACAAAGTTTCAATCACACTGTACGTGCGCACCTGCATGTGGTATTTTGTGGAAGAGCCACACTCAAGGGGCCAAAGAGCCGCATGTGGCTTGTGAGCCGCAGTTTGCCGACCACTGTTCCACCCTCTATAACATAAATATACCCTTTATAACAAAAAGGAAAGCTTATCCCATGCCGTATAAGTGGATATAATTAGACAGTCTAACAGTGGCCCAGAGACAGAGGAAAAGCAGAGAATTGTATCACTCTGTCTACATTTATCATCACAAAGAACAGAATGCCGTGGCAGTCAGTCTTCACCAGTTTAGAAATTACTGCTCATAGTTTCTCTATTTTCATATATCAAAGAACAAATCATACAATATTTTAACCTGGAAATGCCAAAATTATAAACTTTATCAAATCATAATGTATCATTAGACCTATGATTATAATAAAATTGGTTAATCTACTTATAGAGCTTAGTTATTACCCTTTACATAGCTAATCTGTCTAAAATAAAAAGTACTTACATTAAACAAAACCTTAAGTTCATGTTTCAGACTTCGTACCACTTACCTGTGTACTCTAATCAATTTTGAAAGGTGTATTTGAAGTTTACTGAGAAAAAGCATGAGTAGTTTATATTTCTGTGTGTATATACAATGCATGTGCACTTATGCATGTATAAATATATTTCAATGTTAAATTCCACAGTTAGAAAAAAAAGCCCACAGTATTATGGCAATAATAACTTCCATTAATCATGCATTTAAGAAATATTCTTAAGCAATTAGTATATGCCAGGTGTTTGCTGGGCACTGTGGGGAGAAGAGGTTTGTAAGACATCTAAGAGTCTAGCACATACATAACAAAGCTCACAGCTGTCACATCTTCTGTGTGAAAAATGTGAGCTATTACTCAAGCAAAGACTTGCAAACAAACTCCCAGAATGCAGTCAATCATGACATGAACTTTACAGATTTTTGCTAGTTAGTATGTAGGTTCAGAATCTTATTGCTTTCCTAAACTGCTAAATGATGCAAAGTTACAGTAAGAAAATGAAAGGCCACAAACAAAACTAACGCCACCGTCATAGTCATCAAACACCTAGAAAAATAGTAAAACCAAAACACATCTGGAAAATTGGAGAAGAGGTGTGGGGTATATGTTTTCTGAGCAGGAATACTATGCATTGCATACAATAAAGGGATAGAAGCACATATCAGGTTTAAAAAGCAACCATGGCTAAATAAACAGATATGTCTATTCTTTGATTTGGGTAATTAAAATCTGTAGAGAGTTCCAGACTTTAATTCCGGAAACTTGTCTTCAAGTCCCAGTTTTCAACTACTCACGCTAGTTTGTGATTTTAGACAAACACTGAGCCTCTTGGAGCCTTACTTCTGGCTGTACAGTAGGAACAATATCTCACAATTAGATATTTATAAAACAAATCATGTTTTGGTTGTTGTTTTCTTTTTTACGAGTAAATATGCATGGTTACAAATATCCAATATAGAGTGTATCTGTGACATGTATAGATATACATGCATATGTACATAAAATCCTTATTCATTCAACATTCTACATATATATTCTGTTTACCATGTACAAATATGATTCATTAGCCAACAATCACAAGTCCTCTAAGTTTATCTTGAAAATAGGCCTATATTCACCTTTTATTTTTTACTCCCATTTAGTATATCCTAATCCAGGCCCTCTCTCTGTCTCAAGTCTGAATCACTAAAATACTGTCCAGACTTTCTTGCTTTCGCTTTCATTTCTTACCGACCTACCAACAGACCCGTCTTCCTAAAAGATGGCTTTCCTTCTCCTGTTTAGGTACCAAATAGCTTATAGAGTAAAGTGAAAAGAGGAATAAAAGTCTAGTAGTTGACATAGAGATAAACAAAAATTACAATACAGATTTTTAAGTTCTCCACAATAAGGGCAAACACACAACCATTTGGGAATATATAAGAGGGATTATTCACCAACTCTTGGAGGTACAGTTTTGAGAAAGTTTCTTTGACAGAGTCAAAACTTCATTTCTTTAATATGAGCTTTCTCCTTTCTTTCCTTCTGATTCAAACTGGGCTCATCCAGCACACTGACTCACCTGTCTCCTTCTCCCTTACACTTCACTCCTTTAATCATTAAGCCCTCAGTACAATGAGGTTCTAATCAACATCAAATAATCCAAATATTAGTCACCATGACTAATGTTTCCCCCATATAACCCATCCCCTGGAAGCCACAGGGAAGCCATGTCTTTGAGCACTAGCTCACTTGTGACTACAGACATAGCACCACTTCCTCAATTAATAAAACCTTACTTTCCAGGCTGCAAGCTCATTTGTGTCTTATTGGGCTTTGATATACACAGGCAAGTTGGCCTTTTTAGTCCATTAACAGTAATTAGCAGAGAAAATAGCAAGATACATTCTAAAACCTAAAGAGGAGCTAAACAAAGAAAGGTAAAGCCATTCAGGCAGAGTTGGGGGCACATGTAAAAGTCCAGAAGTGGGAGTGAGCATGGAGAGCATGCAGAACACAAGGGACAGAGAAAGAGAAGGTGGTAGTGGGGAGGTCTGTAGGCACCAGATCATGAAGGACTCCACATAACTGGTGAAGAAGACTGGATTAGTATTGCAGATAATGAGGAGCCATCAATGGTTTAAGCAAGGAAATGCTCATTACGTTCTCTAGGTGTTGGTAACATGGCTGTGTCCAGCTCTGTGAACATTCACAAAATTGAACATTTATAGTGTGCGCACATTTTTGCATGTATTGTACACTTCAAAAACTGAATTTAAAAACTGCCCAACTGAAAAAAATACTCACCATTTTTACTTATGAAAATAGCAAAAGTTAGAGTTAAACAAAAGCAGCAATGCTCAAGGTTAGCAAGTATAAGACACGAACTCCTATGCCCTGCTGGTGTGACTTTAATGTGGCATAAACTTAGTGGGAAACTATCTGGCAAAATGTTTCAGGAGCTTTACTCTATCCATGGTCTTTGACCTAGAACTCCATTTCTTGAAGTTCATTATAAGAATATCAGAAATATAAGGAGACTTACGCAAAAATGTATTCAGTGAATTATTTATAAGAGAGGAAACTTTGAAAGGAACAGAAATGTCCCCAAAGAGGAAATGATTACATAAACTGTTATATCCTGTGATGTGATAATTATGCAAATAATTTCTAATTATATGGTGAAAGGTTCATAATACAATGTAGAATTTTAAAAAAACCAGAAAGATAAAAAAGTGAATGTACAGTATTATTCCTTCCCTCTCTCTCTCTCTCTCTCTCTCTCTCTCTCTCTCTATATATATATATATATATATATATATATATATATATATATATATATATATAAAATATACCAAAGTGTGGTTATCTCTGGGTAGAATCATTTAAAAACATAAGTTTTGTGTTTTCTAGATTTTCTAAAAATAGTATGAGCTGGTTATAGTTGTATTTGAGATGTTTTAAAAACCTAACACCCTCCTACTTTTTTTTCTCAGTCCATTCAAATGACTGTGAAAGAAGTAAATATAAATTTCAATGCTTTAATTTTGGTTGGGAGCAGTAGATGCTTCCAAATGATCCTGTCAATCCAGCCCTGAGCATCTTCTTTGCCGTCAGGATCCAAGCCTTTTCCATGTCACATGGCAGTTATAGACCCAGAACCTAAGGACCACTGACTTGTTTTCACTTATAGTAAAATCCACACTGGAACAAGGGTTATCCAAGATCAGAGTCTAGTTAGTGGAAGGTGAACTCTTTCTTCATTACTTAAAAAGGACCTGATATTACTCTCTACTCAAAATAACCATGCATCTCCATGAGCCTCATCAAAAATAGCCTTAAGCTACTGCACAGTTAAAGCTGAATTTAATCCTAAATCCCATACAAATGAGAACACACTCTAGTTTGATGAATATGTAGGTAGACAATACATCATGACTAACATTCACTGAGGGCTCAGTTTATGCCAGGCACTATCCTAAAAGTTTTGGGGGTATAAACTTAACCCTCCCATATATATGTGAGGTAGGTACTGTTATGATCACCTCATGTTTGGGTAGGTGAACTGAGGCACAAAGAGGTTAAGTAGCTTATCTAGTGCCCCACAAGTAGCACGTTTCCAGGTTTCAAATTAAGTCAGATTGGTTCTGGAATCTACAGTCTCTACCATACATTATACTAGGTTGCCTTTATAGGAACAACTTAAAAATTTCTTTTCTGATGAGCTTCATTCAATCTTATGCGTGGATTCTAGAAACAGGACAAAGAATTTTTTTAAAACCTCTGCACAAATCAGTTAGGAGGATAAGACTTTGCAGATAGTCTATCTTCAATATAACCACATAAAAGGTTTTCCCAAAAATTCAAGCCCATTAACAAAGGTGCCTGGTGGGACCTCCAAGGAGCTAGAATGCAGCCTTTGAGGAGGAATATCTTCCCTAACTCCTCACCAGAACCTTCTGCTGGGCATTCACCAAGATAAGGAGGAGGAGGGATGGTCTGCTTATTAAGCAAAGGGCCCAAATGTAAAATGGATGACGTTTTTAGTAAGAACCCTTGAATTTTTAGTAATAAATGTTCTTTGGCAAAATCCAAACTATAGCACCAACAATAAAAGAAATTCTATAAAGGTATGGCATTATAGTTCTGGGAATATTTGCATAATTAGATAAATTAAAGCTTTTCTTAATCCCTTTTTTCATGTTTAGTTCTTAATATAGGTCAGATTTGTGGTGGTGGTGGTGTTTGTATGTGTTTCCTACTTCAAATCCTCCAAAGAATGCTAGAGAAAATCAGGCAACTCAAACAAGCAGCTTTTGATTTTCTGGCATTCTACCATTTGGAAAATTGACTTGAACTTCCTGACAGATAGTGGTCTAGGAATTTAAGAAATATGAGTTTGGTTTAAATAAGGAATACCTTTATGAGAAAGCTGAAAAATGGAAAACAGCAGCAGTTTTCTGAAAAAGAAAATCAGTAACAAACATAGGAGCCCCACGTTGGATATGAATCTACACAGGGTTCACTATTCAAGGTACAAATTCCTATGAGGCTCAACTTAATTGAATTTAAGAGACTAAAATCACCAGAGCTGGGAAGATTTATTATTGCATTTTATCTGTGGCACTGGGGGTCTTCAGAGCCAGGGGAGCTGGCACCCTGTGAGCTGCTTCAGCTAAACCTGCTGTAATGTGATGCCCCCGGGGAAGCGGGGGCAATGCAGGCTCTTAGAGCAATGAAGGCAGTGAGCAAGAACAAAAAGAGTTTGGGGTTCCTGGGGTCTGTATCCTTCTACCCTTTGCCCCAATTCAACATCGAATCCAATCTTTTTCCAATTCAAGAAACACTAACAAACCCCCAAGACTATAAATAGGATGATCTAAATAAACCTCTTGTAAGGAATGCCTTTCCTTCATTGAAAAAATGTGGGGACTGTTACTTAGCAGTGTAGGTTGATAAACCCATGTGAGAATATGTAGTTGATAAAAAACTGGATTAGCATTTAAACAACTAATTTAGCTCAATTGACTGTTTTAATTACTCCTTTCCCTAATAATAAAGTGAGCAAAAGTTTGTTTTTCTTTCTTCCTAAATTCAAAGACACAGTGTATTGTACTAAGATTATACCAATGGCTACAGGCAAAGTCCACTAAAGGGAAACACCAACAATGCATCTGAAAGTTAAAAGTCAAAAGAGTGATTAATCTTCCAACTTATGGAAAAAGCAATGCTATAAATCTTATTGCTCTAGTCAGCTCTTCTTTATAATTAAAAAAAAAAATCGTAGCAGTGTATCTGGAAGTTATATGTTTTGTTAAAGTATAAAAATAGGTTTTATACGATTTGTTAGCAGCTTCCAACTTGAAAATATTTAAAGGTTATACAGTCTAATTGATGTATATGAGCTATGCAACCTATATGATATATATTGGAATTTAATTGAAATCAACAGAGGATTTCGAAGACGAACATCATGAGAAATCTTAAGGCATTTTTAAAAAGAGGATTCACAAAACATATACTGGGCTCTTGCCAGGTAGTCAGCTGGTTAATGTGTCATCTCAATACACCAAATGTGTTTGATCCCTGGTCAAAAATCAACCAAAATGCATAAATATGTGGAAAAACAAATCTCAATTTCTTTCTTTCTTTCTTTCTCTCTCCCTCCCTCCCTCCCTCCCTCCCTCCCTCCCTCCCTCCCTCCCTCCTTTTCTCTTCCTCTCTCTTTCTCAAATCAATAAATAAAAATTAAAAAGAATAAAATAAACATATACTGGTTCAAAGGCTTTCCAAAAGGAAAGCTGACCAAAGCGTTCCTTTCCAGCCTTACCTTCCACTCCTGCTTTCACAGATCTTAGTATGTGAGTTACAAAGCAGACATGCCCACCTTTATGCCACTGCATATGATGTTCTGTTTGCATGAATGCCTCTCAAAGCGCAGCCAGATATCATTTCTTCCAGGAGATCCTGACCTTTCTCTCTCTCTCCTCATTTGACCAATTAGCAGTCATTTTTTATAGATAGTCTACAATCTATTTTGTGTCATTACTTGTGCATAAGTTCTCTCTCCTATTAGTCTGTAAGTCTCTCTAGGGCAAGAACTCCATCTAATAGATTTCAAATTCCTTTCGATACCTAGAACAGAACCTGGCCTATACTAAATACTGAGTAACTAACTGCCGTTAAAGCAATGAAAGGAAATGTTAATGAAATTTGACAGTCTAATATATAAATATGGTAATATTTGACATAGCAACATTAGGTTTGTGCTGTTTAATACAGTAAACACGAGCCACATGTGGCTGTTTATTTATTTTTTAAAATGTGTTTTTATTTATTTATTTATTTTTAAACATATTTTATTGATTTTTTTACAGAGAGGAAGGGAGAGAGATAGAGAGTTAGAAACATTGATGAGAGAGAAACATCGATCAGCTGCCTCCTGCACATCTCCCACTGGGGATGTGCCCACAACCCAGGTACATGCCCTTGACCGGAATCGATCCTGGGACCTTTCAGTCCGCAGGCCGACGCTCTATCCACTGAGCCAAACCGGTTTCGGCTAAAATGTGTTTTTATTGATTTTAGAGAGAGAGGAAAAGAGAAGGATAGAAACATTGTTGAGAGAGAAAAATTGATCAGCTGCCTCCTGCACCTACTGGGTATTGAGCCTGCAACCTGGGCATGTGCCCTGACTGGGAATTGAACCAGTAATCTCTTGGTTCATGAGTTGACGCTCAACCACTGAGCCTCACCAGCCAGGCAATCTGGCTGTTTAAATATAAATGAACTAAAATTAGAAATTCAATTGTTCATTTGCACTCTCCACAGTTCAAGTATTAAATAGCCATACGTAACTATTGGCCATTTCACTGGAAAGCACAGATCATAGAACATTTCCATTACAGAGAATTACATTGCATAGCACTGCTTTACAGAGAAATCAAAATGATCCTATCAAAAACAGTCAAATTGATCCTCAGCTCACAGCCTCCAATAACTTTCCAGCTCACTCAAGGGTAAAAAGGGTTTTACTTTTTACTAAAACCCTTACAATTACCTTAAATGAACTTCCTATCTACCCCACCCAAACCCCCACCATATCACCTACCAGTCTCTCCCATTCTCACTGCTCTTTGGCTGGCTGTAATAGTCTTAAAACAAAACAAACATACTCTCACGTCAGGACCTTTGCACATGCACTTATCTGTGCCTGGAATTCTTCTCTCAGGTATTGAATGGACTCAGCCTTTCACAAAAGGTTTCTCTGTAGCATGTAGTGGTCTTTGACAGCATTTACCCACAATAAAACTCCTTTCACAATTGGAGTCAATCCTCTCAAACTCTCCTGCTGCTTTATCAACTAAATTTATGTAATAGTCTAAATCCTGTCTTGTCATTTCAACAATTTTCACAACATCTTCATCAGGAGAAGATTCGATCTTAATAAACCACTTTCTTTGCTCATCCATAAGAAACAACTCCTCATCCATTAAAGTTTTATAAGATTTCAGCAATTCAGTCACACTTTCAGGTTCCAATTCTAATTCCAGTTCCTTGATATTCCCATCACATTTTTAATTACTTCCCCACTGAAGTTTTGAGCCTGTCAAATTCATCCATGAAGGTTGGAATCAAGTTCTTCCAAATTTTAGAATATTGGTATATTAACCTCTTCCCATGAATCACAAATGTTCTTAATCACATATAAATGATGAATCCTTTCCAGAAGGTTTTCCACTTGGTTTGCCCAGATCCATCAGAGGAATCACTGACTATGGCAGCTATAGCCATACAAGTTGCATTTCTTAATAAGTCTTGACAGTTGAAATTACCCTTGATCCATGGGCTGCAGAATGGGTGTTGTGTTAGCAGACATGAAAACAACATTAATCTCATTCTCCATCTCCATCAGAGCCCTTGGGTGACCATTGTCAATGAGCAGTAATGGTTTGAAAGGAATATTTTTTCTGATCAATAGGTCTCAAAAGTGGGCTTCAAATATTCAGTAAACCATGTTGTAAACATATGTGCTGTCATGTGGGCTTTGTTGCTTCATTTACAGAGCACAGGTTCAGCAAAATTCTTAAGGGCCTAGAATTGTCAGAACGAGCACCGCCTTCAACTTAAAGTCACCAGCTGCATTGGGCCCTAATTAGAGAGCCTGTCCTTTGAAGCTCTGAAGCCAGGTATTAATTTCTATCTAGCTATGAAGGTCCTAGATGGCATCTTCTTCCAATATAAGACTGTTTCATCTATATTTTTAATCTGTTGCTTAATGCTGCCACCTTCATGAAATATGTTAGCTAGATCTTTTGGCTAACTTGCTGTTGTGCTTCACCTTGTACTGTTACGTTATGGAGACACCTTTTTCAAAGTCATCTATGAAGTTTTTTTTAAACTTCATGAACCAAACTCTGTTAGCTTCAAATTTTTCCTCTGCAGCTCCTTCACCTCGTTCAGCCTTCATGGAACTTATGAGAGTTAGGGCCTTCCTCTGGATTCAGGTTTGGCTTAAAGGAAATGTTGTAACTGGTTCGATCTTCAATCCAGACCACTACAACTTTTTCCATATCAGTAATAAGGCCAGTTCTCTTTGTTATCATTCATGTGTTCACTTGAGTAGCATTTTTAATTTCCTTCAAGAACATTTCCTTTGCATTCACGACTTGGCTAATTATTTGGCGCAGTGGCCTAGCTGTCAGCTTATCTCAGCTTTGACCCTTCCTCACTAAGTTGATCATTTGTAGCTTTTGATTTCAAGTGAGAGATGTGCCACTCTTTCTTTCACTTGAAAACTTACAGGCCCTTGTAGGGTTATTAATTGGCTTAATTTCAAAACTGTTGTATCTCAGGGAATAGGGAGGCCTGAGGAAAGGAAGAAACATGGAGGAACAGTGGGCCTTGGTAGAGCAGCCAGAACACACACAACATTATCAATGAAATTCTCTATCCTATATGAATATGGCTCCTGGCACCCCAAAACAATTACAGTAGTAACATAAGATCACTGATTACAGATCACCATAACAAATTTAATAATAACAAAAAAGAAGTTTGAAATATTTCAAGAAGTATAAACATGTTATACAGACACAAAGTAAACAAATGCTTTTAGAAAAATGGTGCCCACAGACGTGCTAGAGGCAGGGTTGCCACAAAACTTCACTTTGTAAAAAAATACAATATCTGTAAAGTGCAATAAAACTAAGCCCAACAAAATGAGGTATGCCTATGCTGTCTTTTCAGAAGGAGCATGGTGACTTGGAGAAATGAAGCTCTTCAGTAAATACTGTTGACTGGATGTGAATGAATTAATGAAATGAAGTTATTCATCGCTTCAGTAACTAGGGATCTTATCTACTCTCCTTGCATCACTAAATGACATCAGAATTAGGAAGAAACACTGTGCTTTATATGCTTTATATTTTTCATCCAATCTATCTCTTGGTGGCAACACTCACTTTGAATTTTATAAAGAGAAACGAGGAAGCAGTCCAAAGACAACAAGAGTATAAATTCCCTAGATATTTTAATAAAAATACATATGATAGAAAAAGATATCTCTCAGTTCTGAAGTAGCTTCCTTTCTTTCATAAAAGATAGTCTAAATGGCGAATGTGCAAATATAGGACTATAATTCACTTAAACTTGAATGTTTTTTTAAATAATCTCAATCATGAAAAATAAATATTGGTTGATACAAAGAAAAATCCTTAAAGTATAATCTTCCTTAATAAACAATTGCATCAAATTGTATATGGAACTAAACACTGCACACTCTATGTGCTATCCTTGACTTAAACATGCCAGAACAAAGTCTTTTTTTCCCCCTTCATTTTTAAAAAAGCCATTTGAAGGAAAACAGAAAGATTATTTATTTTATATGTCTATGCCCTCTAAAACACTATTGCTTAAACTAAGCCTCTAGGAGTTAAAGCTTATAAAAATATCAATAAAGCAAGGTAGCTAGTTATTTCAAAGTTTTCGTTCTCTATCAGGTCAATTTCTCTTTTCTATATAAACAAATTAAGATGGTCTGAAAGAAGCTTGATATTTTTAAGCTGTTCTGTTTTTAGAATCCCAGAATCCTGTTCACCTTTAGGTGCACGAAAACCACATGCACATATTTAACAAAACACTTTTTTTTTGCTATTTGACCTGCACAATATTAATGTAGATTTTTTTTACATAACTGCATAAACACAACAGTAGTAACAGAAATAAAAAATAGCATTTGATGTTACTCTAAAGGCTAAATTAGCTTACCTAATTTAATCCTCACAATGACTCTAGCACAGTGGACCTCATGTTGTGGTGACTCCCAATTTCATTGTTACAAATTGAACATAATTAAAGCATAGTGATTAATCACAAAAACAATATGTAATTATATATGTGTTTTCCGATGGTCTTAGGTGACCCCTGTGAAAGGGTCATTCGACCCCCAAAGGGGTTGCGACCCACAGGTTGAGAACCGCTGCTCTAGAAGGCAGGCACTGTTGTTATCCCCGTGGTTAAAAGTACAGAAACAGAGGCGCTGTGAGGCGAAGAGAAGGGTCCCAGGTGGTAGGGCAAATGCCAAGGAGCTGGGATTCCACCCTAGACGGGCTGTCCTCAGGGTCCCTTCCTTCACCACTGTGCAATGCCACTTCTCAAGTGCTCAATAGAAGGTGTATATTAGTAGTACTATTATTTTCACAATTAATGGAAGTAAATTAACAGTTCTATAACCCATGCTCCTCAGTAATTCTTACTTTTCCTGTTCCTTGTTGTCCTCTGTTTTATTTCCCTGTAGACATGAGATTTTATTATATTTGCAAAAGGATTTATTCTATTATTATTTTGGGTTTAAATTCTAATCCTGTTGGCTTAATACATATCTAACATAATCCTAATTGCTAGTGCCCAAGCTCATATATAAAGACCATACTTAGTGATGGCTCAGGATTTTTACACAAGGGATTAATAAAGAACCTCTCCTTGTAATGTCTGACAGCTTTACATTGCTCTGTTCCCTGAATCACTGAACTAGACAGAGGCAAGCGTACAATTCCCAGTTGCAGTAAACATCCCCATGGTGCTGCATCAAAATGAATTTGCTCAGGGAAAAATTGACTAGATTATGCATATGTCAACATTTGTTTGAATTTAAGATTCTAAATACTTAACTAGATTCTCAGTTTGGAATGCTTTTCATAATATTGTGTTATTTTATGAATGCTACCTTTTTAGGAATCTGACAGGGAATAAAAAGAGCAGGTGTATTTGGAGAGCTGATTTCCAAATAATGAGCAAATAATTGCATAATATAGGTAAGATAACAAGAGCTTGCCACTCTGTAATTTAACAGATACATGGAATACTTCTTCCTAACACGGTATTTAGGGGAAGTTTTAAGAATTGCCATTAGACAGCCTATGGGGGTATTATGCAATCTGTGTCAGGTATGCTTGCTGAGCCCACAGTCTTCAATGGTATAAACACAATGTGTGTTTGTGTACACATGCGTGTATGTAAATTCCCTTCCCAGGAATATATTTCCCCTTCCCAAGAAACATATAGATAATTTTGAAAACTAATATGTTTTGGTTGAAAATTTGGAACAAAATGGTAAAAGAAAGTCTTCCCATAGCCAGTGAAGACTGCTGGCCACAGTGAGATAGAGAGTGGACGACTCTCCAGCTTTCCTCTCTTTTCCCCTTAGTTCATTGTGATTACTGCTCAAAGGATAGAAAAAAGCAGTATAGTTCACCTGTGGCACTATTGCCACCTGTCATCTCTCCCTGTGCTTTCTAAGACAGTGGGTTTCTGATGGTAGAGAGAGGTATGCAGGAAAAGACCCTCAATGCAGGGCTGTTTTTCCTAGGAAAGCAGAGCCCTGGGTTCTGCCACATGTCCATTAGGTCAAGTCATAAGTCCCCTGGTTCAGTTTCGTGTACCTGGGGAAATAATAACTACCTATCCTTGGGTGTTTACTATGTGTCAAACGTTAAATATAATATCTAATTTAGTCTTCATGAAAATAGAAAAGAAAGGCACCGGTTCTCTCAGATAAAAGAGGACATGAAACTTCAATGTTAGTAAATAGGGGAATGATATTTGAATAGGTCAAATACCATATATTGTTGTGCCTAAAGTCTATGCTTGTTTTTGATATTATTTTCTAAGAAGAAAGTGCTAGAACAAGGAAGAAGAATGCTACCTGTATCCCTCAGTTTAATTCCAAAATGAAAGTTATCCACATGGAATGTTTTTAATTCTTTCCAGTCTTACACAAAGAGGTGAGAATTTATTAGAATGCATGCTAATCAAGTAAGAAAAAAAGTCTAAAACTGAACATAAGAGGAGCAGGTGCTAACTGAAATATTTGAACCAAAATCACGATTTAGAACACCTCTACGGTATTTTAAAAATAACACTGTTAAAAGAGAAGGTAACCAATAATACTTTGTATACCATATTATTATCCTTGACTTAGGTATGATAGCCTTCAATATGATATCCAGGGCAAAAGTATATACTAAGTGTACTTTCATGAATTTTGCTAAATAAAAATCCTTTATTAGCAGACTGTTCACGCAAAGGAGCATGCATGAAATGCTCTAACCTACATCTGATCAGTATATATTTTAGTAATGTTATTGTTTTACACATAATATGCATTAAATGGGGTTCATTTTTTATAAAAATCTCTTTTAAATAGGAGAATATAAGCACACAAAAATGCATAGAAATAAGTAGATAAATATGCTGCTATTCTGATATGTAAATTCAGAAACATAAAAATCAAGTTACATCAGAGAATGAGGCAAGGAATCCGTACGATTATATTATAAAATTTGGAAACCTTAGTCCCAAGTTTTTCAGCACTAACTACCTTATTGTTCCTTCCATCTATGTTTTTCTAGTAATTATACAAAACCCTTTCTTTGTATTTTCTCTTATTTAATTTTGGCTAAACTATGCAGGGCTGTGTATACTGACATGAAACAATTACCATCCCATCAGAATTATTTAAGAAACTTACTCTGGAAATCATATAGGCACGTTGCCAATTTATCCATGTAATGTGGAGGAGAAAAAAATACTGTTGACATTTTTAAAAGTCAGGAAACTACTTTTAAAGCTAGAAAAATACAAAAGTATCGTCATTTAATGGGAACTTAGTTTCATGTCCCAGCACACGCTCCTGCCAGAATCTAATGCTATATAACTACTTACATTTTGATTTTCAGCAGAGGTAGTCAAAGTTGACAACATTCTCCTGTGACTCATTAGAAAATATTTTCACTGAAAACATATTCTTGATTTAAAACATAAGTGGCCTCATTTGATTTTTTTTCTCAGCAGCTTGTATCAACTTGTTTTGAACTCCCTAACTTTTCCCACCTTTCTACACTACATACCGACATCTTGATCTAGTGAACTAACCCAGATAATGAATAATATTGAATATCAGTTTCTCATAGTAATCCTGTACTTGAAAGAGAGAGAAAAATATACAAAAGTACTAGTTTAACAAAAGTAATTTCCTTCTGTCCCTAGTGCTTCATTAGGAATAATTTATATTTGCTCCAAATTAAAGGGTTTACAATCATAAAGGACAAATTATAACATAAATATGCTGGGTTTGACATTGAAAACAATTGCGCATGTGTGAATTATGCCCAGATAATCCACCAGCAGAGCAAGCTGATTCCCTGGGACACTGACCTGGATTTAGCATGACCTGGTGTGGGCAGAGCTGACCTGAGCTGGCACTGCTCTAACCAGGACAGGGAAAGACTGCAGCCCAAAGAGAAATACCATGTAGTGATGTTATACCTGAGAAGTATTCAATTAACTTTCACCTATGTGCTTTATGATTAATCTTTAAACAAATGCAATCTCCTGCATCCTATACCAATTGCATCGGCAATAACAACCCTGTTCAGGTTTCTAGTCTATGTACGCATTTCACCAGTTGCAACGGGGGACAAGATTTTATTAAATACAATTTTAACTTGCAAACAGGACTATCAGGACTTTCTTTAGGAAACTAGCCTTTCCCATTTTACAGTGCGCAATTTATCAAAGAAATGTCTACATTTTTAGTGAAATTCTGGACTCTGTAATTTAGAATCTTCCCAAGTTTTCAAACAAATCGTCCGTAGCATGCATGCCAAAGGCGTTAATTTTAGGAGAGACCATTAAAATTTGAGGAGAGAAACACTTGTCAGACTGGGAAGTTCTAACTCCTATGACTGGCACTATCAACAGAAGAGCCAGCAGGGTAAAAGTAACATGACAATGTGAAGAAAAAAGTAGCCACTGAATCAATCAGACTCACTAAATAGGCAGAAATGGAAACCTGCCCTGATAGTCACTTAGTTAGGGAGAGTTCAGCCAACTGAGGCAGCTTCAATGTGGATGTGAAAATTCAATTTAATGAAAATCTATTACATAAAATTTCCTTTCCCATAAGAAAAGGGATAAGGTTATTTAAAAACTAAAAAACACAAAAAAAATGCTTCAAATAAACTAGTCTCAAAAACCCCTTCAGCCTCACCATACACACAGAATCAATTCACATGGTTTGTGAAACCAGTTTGGTCACTCCCAGGATTGCAGAGATGGAAAACAAGCAGGCCTTTGCTGTTCATTTGATTCTTAACTTGAAAACAAGGCCCACATTTTGCACTATACTCTCTGCTTTCCTCCTTTTTTTTTTTTTTTTTTTTTTTTTTTTTTAGCACCCACTCAGCTATTTTAATTAAATGGATCCTTAATGAATGACCATAGGGAAAAGGACACACAAAAGAATTCAATGTGAGAAATTTTGGAGTCTATCATATATGCAAGTATAGGAAATCAGTCCCAAAGACTTTCCAACCCCTGTTTATAGTACTGATAAACCATAAATCAAGAAGAGTTTATCAATATTTAAAAGCCAACTATTCCTAATAGTCTTCAAAGATCCTTAATTCCATTGCATAAAGAAAATAAAACTTCCTTGTGAAGTGAAATTCAATTTTATAAAAACTCATATGCCCTACGACCAAGAATTTGTTAGATAGAATGCATTGGATTGGAAATGAAATGGAAAGAATTAAAAGGCATTAAACATATAGGAACTTGGGAATAATTTTGAATCCACACATTGCTCTTCTTGCACTGTCAAGCAAAGGCCTTGAATTCCAGCTGTGGAGTTTATTGACTCTGTTTGTTAGTGGGATGCAGACCCTGAATTGTTTTTCTAAGGTACTGATGGCTTGTGCTTTGCTGTCTATACTCTCCCCGGATGCCCTTGTTCCAGTGTCAAGTGTCTGTGAGAGCCATGACTGGGATTAATTGGTGCTTTTTCCAGCAACGCTGAGTGACGCATTCTGGACCCTGAGAAGGTTGGCTCTATTAGCCTCATATCAAAGTTGTTTCAGTCCATGAGGCATGTATGAACTTTTAGGGTACGTAATCAGGCATCTACTGGGTACCGGGGGAGTTTCTGAAAACATGCCAGGGAGTTTGGGCTTCTCACTGTGACTGGGGCTGCTACTGAGATTTGGAAGAAGACAAGATTGAACAGTCATGCAATGTGTTGGGCCCATATAACAAAGAACTGACTTCCAAATCCCGCCCTGGGAGACACTGGTGGGTCATCTACACTCCTAGTCACGTTGTACACACGCACCTCTTTTTATCTCTATACATAGTTATCATCATTGCTTCTCTTTAAAGCAAACAACAAAAAATAACAAGAAACCCTAGGGTAATTACTACCCCACGAGCACATATGAAACATTATGTTAAAGAACATGTAAAAGACCGTGCCAGAGCTACAGCAGCCTGTTTTCTCTCCCATGCGATGTCAGGCACCATCCTCCCTCCGAAAGCCTGCAGTCATCACACAACAGCTGCCGCCTGAAGGGTGTGGTGCATCTGCCTTGGTGTTCTGCCAGGCCACATTAATCATCTTTTTCCCAGGCACTACCATGATATCTACCATCCCTCTTAGTTGAGACTCTGGATGGTCCATTTAAAGAAGAATAAAAAAAAATGAGAGAACGAGTAACATGGGGATATAAATTATAAAGTATTACATCACTTCATGTAATAAGACTGTGGGTGTTCCTGAAAAGATACTGTTATTTTAGAGAGGTATGGAATTTCTACGAATTAATCATATGACAGAACATAATAATCAAGCCTACAAAAACAGAACAATTGTTCCCTAAATGAACTTTTGTGTCAAGCAGCATTTTCACATATGGTGTTGCTTAAAGATAAAGGTATAACACTCTATCGTAAAAGCCATCCTATGAACAAGAAAGGAACACAAAATGAAAGGGGGAAAAGAGAATGAGGGAAGAATAGAGACTGATTGTTAAATTTCTATCTCAAAAAGTTTGATAAATTATAATTAGAGTAACCATAAAATTTACTGGGCTTTCGTTAAAAGTAAAGAGTTTCTAAGCAGAGAGGACACTGGGACAGCAGGTATAGCTGGGACTGTATTTGGGGCAAGCTGGGATGCATAGTCACCTTCTTGCTGCAGTGAACTTAGAGGTGTCTCTTAGATTTGATCTCATTTACAAATGACATGAAAGCCTTATTAGTTATTATATGGCATACTGCAGTGAGAACAGTGTAGGTAAAGACTCATTCATTCATTCATATAATAAATTATTTGTTGCTTTCCTACTATGTGCCAGGTACTGTATCAGGTACCTGGACTAGATTTTAAAAATCCCAAAATGATCCAGTCATTCAGTTGCTCCTAATGGGAAGAATAAATAATTCTACAAAGCCTCAGTTATCCATAACCTGCAAGAAATGATCATTAGGGTTTAGTCAAATTTTCTGGGTGGCTGAGATGTACATCACTATCAGCAATAGCACCTTTAATATGGAATCATTTTATATAAAAATAATTCCAAAATGTGTTATGATGCTAAGTATAGTTTAACTTTTACTTTGAGAAACAAGGTGATCAATAATAATGAGAATCTTTACACTGAACTAGGCAGACCAATGCCCTCAGGGATTACGGAAGCACGGAGGGCTTCTGGTGTTAATGCCAGAATAACCATGGGATTAAGCAATTTGCATTCTTACATTTATGTTTATTTTTATTTTTCATTTTTTATTCTTAGACCATCATTTCTCAATACTATTGCTATGCCTGTTTGTAATAAGAGTAATTTAAATTCACCTAATATGTGGCATGTACTTCTCTGAAGTGTTTTCCAACTAGTTCTCCATTTAGTCCTTAAAATACCTCCATGGGATGATATGGTATTAGTCCCATTTTACAGACAATGAAATCTGAAGCATAGAGGAGTGGTTTGCTCAGGGTCAGAGAGCTGGGAACTGAACTCAGTAGTCTCCTGGGTTTGCACACTATGTACTGTTAGCATGCCCACATCCACTTTAATGAGCTATGAACCTTTAGAATTATGTATAAAGTAAAAGAAAATATGAGAGAGTCAAGCATGTGGGTTTGAGGCAATGAATTCTATGACACCTAGATTTGTCATCAGGCCTTTTTCTTTCTCTGTACTTCACAAATACGCCTATGTGGACGAACTGATAGACAACTCCGTTTGCCAAGTTTATGGAGCCTTAGAAATTAATTATAATTCAAATAAAAGCATATTTACAATGCAAGAATATTCCAACTATTCTTAAGTTGGATATTTTCTTATTAAAAACTTAGATTTTTTAAGAAAATTGAAGTTTAATTTTAGTTACATGAATTTTAAAAATATAAAGACAGTTATTTGGCACAGGAAGCATGCCAGAAAGACATCAAGTATCAGGTGATAGAAATTCATAAACACATGAACAAAGACTTCATTCACCCATTGGCTTACTGGAAAGCAAACGAGAACATTTTGTAGGTTGCTAAGACAACTGAGAAGTGATGATTTAAGTGTGAGATAATGAGTAGAATCTCTGTACCTTTACAAATCAAATTTTTGGAATCCCTACTAAGCCCTCATCTACATTTATAACTAAAACCTTAAGAGCATTAATTAAGAAAGGAAAAAACCCAGCTTTCAGGTGTTTGAGCTATGCCGGTGAAGAAGCCTGAAGCCTTCTGATCAGGAGAGAGCCCTGGTTGGAGGATGTGTGTGGTGTGGCAAAGAGGGGGTGTTTCTGGCTGGATCAAGCCCATCTTGTAGTAGTGATGGATGAGGTGCCTTTTAAAGAATTACCAATAAGTCAAAAAATTATTGGCAACTGAAATAGTAGCTTTTTCTAGAATATTCCTATTTCAAATTTGAAACTCTGGGCTCATTCCTTTTAGCCACACTGTCCTCCCTGCTCAAACACACCGGGGAGGCTTCCGCTGAAAGGCCTATGCACTGGCTCATTCCTGAGAGAATGCACTTCCCCAGCCCACTTCTTGACTTATTTCCTTTTTTCCTTCAAGTTTTTGCTTTAATATCATCCAATTTAAAATTACAACTGCTCCCCAGTACACTGCATCCTTGTTTTATTCCCTAGTACTTACCATCTCCTAACATACTCCATCACCATGTAAGCTCCTGTTTTACATCTATAAGTATCTCAAGCATTCAGACATAGATGTCTAATAAATAGTAACTTTAAGGGCAAGAATAGTGTTCCTGTAATTAAACTGTTGGAAAGAAAACTGTGAGATCCTCTTGTTTCTTCCCACCTTAAGTTGACACAACATGAAGCGGGCCTCCCAACGCCTCTATGTTTCCATTCACACTGAGTCTAGAACTTTTCACTAAACATACCCCACATCCAGAAAAACCATAAGGATGTATTCAGCTTAGTAACTCCTAAGCAGACTATCAACCAATGAGGGATATACTCAGAGGCCTTCACTGCCTCCATTCATAATAATTTTACTTATCACTATGATGCAAAATAGAATCTTGTCTTAGCTCCTCGGGTCCTCTGAATGAAAGTCACAAAACAGATGCTACTTTATGTAATGTGTTACTATGACCAAATTAACTCAAAGCAGCTAACGGTCCCCAGAAAGACTGTTTCATATTATCACCCATAAAGACTTCAGAGAAACTCAGTTTACAAGAGGCTGACCAGAAACATGGCTATTCTCTGGAATTCATCACCAGTACATGTGGTGAAATCAAGCACTTTCTCCTATTTAGAGAATAATGCAAGCTGTCAGTAGGAAGAGGCCAGGTCCTACCCACTGCATCATGCTTATTTCAAGTCAAATCTATTGTTTCATCCTCTATATACATTCGTTCTCAATACAAAAAAAATTAAAAATATATGATGTAGAAGATTGAGAAAATGTATTTAAAGCATGAAAAAAGTTGTGTCTAATGCCTCCCCCAAATAACCACAATTTGCTCAGTCTCTCAGGCCTTTTAAATACATCTCATACCTGGTTTCTCTGCCTCCAGGCACCAAGGCCATGGCTAATCTGTCATCACAAGTTCAATTTTAATCAGAAATCCACTGGTGACCTCCCAATGCTTACAAAGACAGGTTGCCAAAACTTAGAGTTTGGACTCCAAGTTATTGTATTTATTTGATATATTTGAGAATTTGTTTATTTGGTTTTTTTTAAAAAGAAAGTCCATGCCTAGATGCTTATTTTGGCAAAACTGTCTTTAGAAAGGTCAATAACGTAAGCTGCAGTATGAAGTGCATTCATCAGATAATCATTTAACAACTGGATTAACCACAGGAAATGGAGGAAGCAATTTACATTTGGGTTGGTAACTGGGTGCAGAAGAGAAGACTGGGTCCACTGAACAGCAACTTGTCAGCCTGGCAATAGGGACAGGGAGGTAAAAAATTGGTAGGTTTACAGAAGAAGTGAATGGAGTGTCTCTTCCTTTAAGTTTGGCTGTCACTCCACTTAAAGATCTCTCAAGCTATCTCTACTTTGCAGGTCTTACTTTATAGATTTCTGATGTATGAAATCAAGCTCCTAGTCCTCGTATTAGTGAAATGGATAACCACTGAGTTATATCCAATTAGGGAGTGGGAGAATGATGCATGCTGGATTATATAAAATGAAAGACTTGGGGAAGGGGTTTTGAATATAACAGACCAGTTATATATTCTGGGCAGAAATAAAAAGTAGATGGCATTTTTGGGTTATCTGCTCAGTATCTTGGAAGTTCTTCTCACCCCTGCTTCATATACTCCCAAGGGGTGGTTCCTGAAAGCCATGTTTCTGTTTTGTGAATCTGTCTTTCTAATACCATTAACCTTCCCTGGAAATGCTCTCAAAACTGGGAAGAGAAAAATAAACTTCTAACAAGACGCAGGTCAACTAAACCATTTGATATAGCAATTGAGTTTTCAAGCATCTTTCTCTTCAAATCCTGAAACACAAAAATTAGATTGCATTCTTAGAATACTTATCTATTAATCATCCATCATGTTCAGGGGAAGGTTACCTTATAACTTGAAAAAGCTGGTTTTAAACAACTACAAGGAATGAATTATTATTTTGTATTGTAATTAATAATTTTCTGGGTTATTTAGTCCAAAAGAGAGTCTATGCTAGTAATATGACTAAGCCCAAAAAATGCTATATAATCCCATGGACTGTATAGCTAGATTGTGTTACTGAGAATACCTAATTTTATTGGTATTATGTCCTGAAATTTTGAAGATTGAGAACATGCAACCTGGTAGTAATACTTTCTCAGGCTTCTAGGAATAGAATATTGGGCTAGATGTACCTCCGATTTGACACAGTGAAATACTATATATGTTTTTACTGGTATAAAAAATATGGCATTTAATTTTTAACCAAAAATTATATGCAGATAAACAGTTCTGAATTCTGGAAGCATGCAATAATTACTATCAAATAAACATGTATAACTTAACGTGTGAATTATAACATTGTTAAATCACAATTATTTACGTAAGATCAATAAATTGTATTTTTAAAGTTTTACCCATAGACACTGAACAGATAATCTTCCTGAGACTCATGGAACTACTAGGATGTTAAACAGAGATTCATTCCAAACGCTGGAGAGTCTCCTGCCTTTCTCTTGATAATTGTAAAGTTAGGACAGACTAGGGCAAAGTTAGGATGGCCATGGCTTTGCTGATTTCAGGCAATCATTAAGTTCTCAGCAAACCCAATTTCTTTAACCTATAAGTGAAGAGTTCACCTCCACCATTACCTACAGAACCATCTTACACTCTAGATGGAAAAACTATCATCTTAGCTCATACGCACCATTATACTTTCTAAATTTTAATACTCTCCCTTAGATTCCCTTATTGTAATTTGCTATTGGTAGTGTGACGGAGTTTAAAACAAAAATTGCCTGACTTGAGTTTTATTTTCTTTCTATATTCTTGATCTCATCATGAGGAAATTGCTCCACTAATTAGTGGCCCCAAAAGGAAAAAAGTAAAGAATAATACAACTTCATCCAATAAGATCACCAAAGAAATCATTCTAATATTATGAAGACTATTTTAACAAATAAACACTCTATGATTATTTGCCAAGAATGTAATTAAATAATAAAATGAATTATTTTCTTACTTGCTATCAGAAATAAAAAGGACTGAAAGCAAAAGAATACAAAAAAATGTGGGGCTCAAAGAAACATCTGCTATTAACTTCACTTGTCCAGGAGCTGTCTGTTACAGTAAAATTAAATAAGATCAATGTATGGTCAGTGATGACTCAAAGGAGGCACACAGCTACACCAACAAATTCACCATAAATATAGACAAAATGAGCATAAGATATTTCCGTTTATGTTGTAAGATGGTCTACCTAGTAACAAACAATTTTAAGGTATGGTCAAGTATTTTATGGTTAACAGTTTTAGGAACAAAGGCCAACAATACTATATTCTGGATATGGCAAATGACACAGAGAAAAGTAAATAAAGAAACATTGAGAAATGCCACTTTTCTATGTAGCACATTATAGGCCTTTTCATATGACACCAAGTTCAATATAGTTTTAGGAACCTGAGAAAACACCCTCCCTATCGTCTGACTTTCAGTGTGTACACACAAGTTATTTCTAAGGAGATATTTTTACCTTATTTACATTGAATTGGTTTGTAAATTCTCTTTCTCCCCATCTACCAGTCACATCTGCAGCTCAAGCATTTCTTTCCCAAGAAAGAATTAAGGCCAAGCAAGACAAAGAATTTGCTGATACACATGTGTCACTCCAAGAATTTTCCTGACAAAGTCTCCACACCCAATTTAATTACTTCCCTACTGTAAAAACACTTTCCATCTGTATTCATTCTAATCTTTTCAAATCCAAAACCAACATACTATAAAGTGAGCTCAATGAGTGACATGAGCGTTAGGTTCCAAGTGAGGCAGCACTTTATAAGGCAGTGGGTCTGCAGCCGGCATGCATTTTATGCTGATGCAGTATTTCATTTGGAGCTCAGTTCTTTACTTCGTATTTTGTTAGAACAGAATTATCTAGCCTTAGGCTTTTAAATCTCTATCTGAATCTCTCATATTATTCTCTCTCTCTCTCTCTCTCTCTCTCTCTCTCTCTCTCTCTCTCTCTTTCTCCCCTCCCCTCCCCTCCCCTCCCCTCCCCTCCCCTCCCCTCCCCTCCCCTCTCCTCTCCTCTCCTCTCCTCTCCTCTCCTCTCCTCTCCTCTCCTCTCCTCTCCTCTCCTCTCCTCTCCCCTCCCCTCTCCCCTCTCCTCTCCTCTCCTCTCCTCTCCTCTCCTCTCCTCTCCTCTCCTCTCCTCTTCTCTCCTCTCCTCTCCTCTCCATCCTTCCCTCTAGCATGGGAAGGGAGAGGGAAAGAGGGGGAGAGGGAGAGAATATCTGAATGTTTGTGGTTTTTGATGACCATAAAAGAATCTAGTCATATATGTATATAATAAAGTAATGTTGTCTATAATAAAGGCATTTTGGTGTGGGGTGTTTTCTGATAGGTTATTAAAAATTGAACCTTAGTACATGCATATAGTAAATACTGTGTGGGGCATTTCTTTTTATACTAGTATATATTTTTATTGATTTCAGAGAGGAAGAGAGAGAGAGAAAAATTAATGATGAGAGAGAATCATTGATCGGCTGACTCCAGCATGCCCCACACTGGAGATCAAGCCTGCAACCTGGGCATGTGCCCTGACCGGGAATCAAACCATGACCTCCTGGTTGAAGCTCAACCATTGGGCCACACTGGCCGGGCTGGACATTTCTTGATTTGTTGAATATTCAGTAAGTTATTGTATGCTTTTTGTACAGAATGTTCTTTAGCATATTTTATTCTCTTCTTGGTATTCCATCATTGCATTAATTAAGTGCTAGTTTTGGCACTCCAATACCTAATACCTATGACTAACAGAGAATCTAAGAATAGTCACATCTTTATTTTACAGACACTTTGAGGCTTTGTAGACTGTCTCCTTCACCAGAAGTTAAGAGAGGAGACTATCCATTATCAAAATGACTGAGCACTTTTGAACCAGTAAGTGATTCTAGATCATCTTGAAGGTCTTTCCACCTTGGATGTTAATAAGTAAGGATTGTTGTTGTTTTTTTGATATCACAAAGTATTAGAGTCTTTAGAAATTGATTTGTCTAATTTTACCCATTTATATCACAGATTAGAAAACTTTTAGAAGCAGCTAATCCATGGTAACTGACTACTGGTTTCCAGGAAGTCAAGCTACTTTTCAATTAATATATAATATATAATTTATTATATATTAATATATTAATACTAGGGGCCTGGTGCACGAAATTCGTGCACTGGGTGTGTGTGTGTGTGTGTGGGGGGGGGGGGGGGGGGGAGTGTCCCTCAGCCTAGCCTGCCCCCTCTCACATACTGGGAAGCCCTCAGGCGTTGACCCCCATCACCCTCCAATCACAGGATCGGCCCCTTGCCCAGGCCTGACGCCTCTGGCCTAGGCGTCTGGCCCAGGCAGCGGGGACCTGCAGTGGCAGCGGGGGGGGGTGGGGGGGGGGAGGGATGCCGCGATTGTGCGGGCTCCGCCCCTGCCCCTGCAGGAAGCCTCTGGCTGAGGCGTCTGGCCCGGGCAGCGGGGACCCACAGCTGCAGTGGCCCCGCGATCGTGGGCTTCGCTTTAGGCCCAGGCAAGGGGCCCCTAGCTCCTGGGACTGCCAGCTTCGACCGTGCCCAGCTCCCATCGCTGGCTCCACCCCTACTTCCTGCTATCACTGGCCAGGGCGGAAAAGGCGCCTGATTCTCCGATCATGGCTGGGGGGCAGGGCAAAGGTGGCCCCAGGGCCGCCTTTGCCCTGCCCCCCAGCTCTTAGCTCCCCCCTGGGTTTCCAGTCACTGTCAGTGGCAGGGGGCTTCTTCCTGCTTTCCCTTTCGCCTCCCTGCATTGTGCCTACATATGCAAATTAACCGCCATCTTGTTGGCAGTTAACTGCCAATCTTAGTTGGCAGTTAATTTGCATATAGCCCTGATTAGCCAATGAAAAGGGTATCGTCGTACGCCAATTACCATTTTTCTCTTTTATTAGTATAGATAATACATTAAATATATGATATATTATAAAACAATAAAATACATTTTAGGTAGTCTTTTTAACATAGTAATTATGTGCCTTAAAAATAAAATTGTACTTTTAAGGCCATATGACCTGAGATTTACTAGATAAAAGAAAATGATCTAATTCTAGGTTTAAATACACTGAGTTCTAAACTCTATTTCTTCTCTGACTTATTTACATCAATTGTGAATACAATCAGTTTGGTGGCTTGCTTCATTTACTGAAGCACAACATTATCTGTCCAAAAATCCTGAGTGGCTTGAGGGTAAAAATATTTGATATGAAATATTAATAAGAATGGTGGTATTGTTCTGTTTTTCTTAGTAATCCTCAAGACCAGCTGCTTGCAAAAATTATTGAATTACTTAAATAACAAGCCATAGGTAGGTCACTCATAGATGTCAGTGAAATGCTTCAGAAGGAAATAGCCACGCATCCTGGAATTACAGCTTTGTAGGAAACCATGTAATAGTTCATCCATTTCCTACTGCTCCAATAAGCTAAAACTATTTGGTTCTCTTTTGATACCTAATTATAAAGAAAAAAGATCAAATGTCATAAATTTTATAGCAGATTATATACTTAATGATCCAAAAGAAAAGAATATATATAATCATTTTAATATAAAATGTATAGGAATTAATTATAGAAATGTCATACTGCATAAAGCAAAGGAAAAGTTACTCAAATTGTAAATGGACTGTACAAATATGTACTTCCCATCCAAAAAGAATATATGACAATTATTAGCACATTACCTAGAGCTATATTGTTTTATTATATCCAAGAAAATCTCTGTGTACATTAGATGTTGGAACAAGTAGGATAAAATAAACAGACCCATCTCACCATTAAATATAAATTTCTTAATGCAATAGGTTATGGTATACCATTAATATCATATTAAGGATATGTGTTTATTATATCAATGTATTTGCAGTACTTTCCCCTATCTACTTAAAATTGAGACCCTGGATCTCAAAATGAAAATGTGTAGGTCTGAAAAAATCTGTTGGGCATGTAGTGACTTGACCATTTTCATTCATTATTTATACAGGCTCCAAATAACCAAAAAGAGAATTAAGTTATATTTTTCCAATTTGACAGCATCCACAAAATCTAGCAATGATTGAAAAGAAAAAGAAATACTGTGGGTTTGTTTTTTTTTATAAACGTAGACTTGAAATTTAGTCAGTTTGTATGAAATTTCAGATGTGAATACATGAAAGGAGGTTGGTAAGAAAAATGAAAATGAATGTAAAATAATGAATGCCAAGGGAAGATATTTTCAAGTATTTCTAGAGATGTTTCTGCTATTATTCTTTAAAGCTGACTTTAATCATTGTTGTCTTTTTTATTAATATTATGATTAGCTAGAGGCCCAGTGCACGAAATTTGTGCATGTGTAGGGTCCCTAGGCCTGGCCAGCGATCAGGGCTGATCTAGGGGCAACCAGGGGTGGGGCCCCTCTGGCACCCGCCTTGGCTGGCCTGGCGCCGCCTGCTGCCACTGCTGGTCAGGGCCTGCAGGCTGGGGGAAGCTCCTGTGTTGAGCGTCTGCCCCTAGTGGTCAGTGTGCGTTATAGCGACTGGTTGTTCGGTCATTCGGTCGATTTGCATATTAGGCTTTCAGTATATAGGATGGTACCCTAGCCAGTCAATTTCCAGACAGATAAGTTCTTTAAGAAACTCAGTTTTTCAAATCACAGCTGTATCTGGAAAATTACAATATTTCTTAGAAAGTCTTGGCCTCCATTTTACTGTACCTGGAATTCTGAGGTTCTGAAACATCTGATTCTGTGCAGGTTTTCTTTACCTGTAAGAAAAGAGCTCTAGTTATTCTCATATGAAAATATAACTTCCTCGTTCAGGTTCACACACTTGTTAAAGTTAAAGTGGATACAGCTCTGCTCACCAAGATCTCTATAAAATACTCCCCACGTTTTACAGCAGCAGCATGCAGTACTAAATAGTGTATTTCATTATTTTTCCCATGAACAGCTGCCAAAGGCACTTCCCTAGACTCCATTAGTATATAAAATGTTCAGCTAAAATAGCCCAGGACTAGTTCAATGAGGAACAAAGAAACCAAAGAACCAGGAACTAGAAAGCCATACTGTTCCCAATTCACTAAGAAATGTTTTTCAATCGATACTGCTTCTGTCTCCCACTAAAACACACAATAATAAACAGTAGGTTCTGGGGGCAAAGCACAGTGTTAGCTAAAACACTCATACATTAATTTTCATTTTCTCAATCTAGTGGCTGTATGTTCTCAGCATATTAATTAAGTTTCCACATTGCTCTCCGGCTTCTCACATATATTTGCAGTATATTTTTGCAGACTATAGTTCAACTTTGTGGTATTTAACCCACAAAAGGTAAAGAATGAAAATAACTTTTACTTCGAGGACTTGCTATCCATTTCTAGACAATAGAGTGCAATAGATTTTATCAAATAAGATAAAGCACAAATCCATTGCCCTTCACAATTTAACTGCAATCACGGTTACGTATGTTTGATTATTTGTATGGTCTCAATGGTATATTGTATGCAAAACAAACTCAATTTCAAAAATCCTTTAGTGAATCTGAACCATTAACAACATACATTTCCAAGTCCACTGTCATATATTCTGGGTGTCTATAGTGCCATCGTCTATTTATGTAACTACAAAATCCAGGGCATTTTAAATTCGGATGTGTAGCTTGGAAGTGTACATAAGTACATTGAATGTACACTATGGGTATAAACTGCAGTACAAGTGGCATCACTTAAAAGTATGTTTTGAATTTTAAAGATACAGCATTGTCTTTGTAGCACACGACTCTTTTCTCCTCTGGTTAGAAGAATGCTTATAAGCAAACACACAGAAAACCCCTACACATTAAAAAATCTGTCTTTTGCTATAAATTTTAAGCCCAGACATTTTCATAATGTGGGCAAACAATTATTTGCTTGGTTAACTGTTATCTCATTTATATCTTGTGTGCACATTTATACAATATGAAATGAAACTGATTAGCAAAGAGATGATCCTATTTGTAAGATTTTCTATGCCCATT
This sequence comes from Myotis daubentonii, assembly GCF_963259705.1. Lineage (NCBI taxonomy): Eukaryota > Metazoa > Chordata > Mammalia > Chiroptera > Vespertilionidae > Myotis > Myotis daubentonii. The sequence continues at coordinate 22,609,029 of NC_081845.1, read as the reverse complement.
ACATGGAATTCAGCACCATGAGATGAAAGGGTGAAGAAATGTTTCTAACAGTAATTAGTTTAAAAAAAATACTTTGCTTAAAATGTCAACATAGAAGTCACTACAAAACCCATAAAAGTCTTATGTTCATTAAAATTTGTCCAAGGAAAATAAAAACTGAAAGGGAAGGATACCAGAATAAAGCCCTTCTTTCCCACTGGTTCTTTCCTATGATTCATCACCAGAATCTATAGGAACTGCCCAATAAATATGTAGAAATCATCTCAAAGTGAATGTCATGTTCCTCAAGACTATGATGACTTGACTTGGGGACGGACTGAAGAAGCTCCAGAGCACATATGCACACTAGAAATACACACCCACGCAAGCGTCAGAACCTAGACAAGCTTCCTGCGGTTCAAAAAACAAGGAACACATTTTTAATGCCCATGGCCACACAAAACATCATTGCTCACAAAATTACCAGAAGGTTCTGATTATTTTAATTTTCTCTCAGAGTAGTCACTGTAATGGTAGAGGACACATCTATTGATTACTTACTATCTAGTACCCATAGAGTCCTAGATCCATAGCTAATACATATGTGATAAAAGATTGAAGTATAGATATTCTCTTAGATATTGTAAGAAGTGTGCATTATTCAAAATGATTCTTTTTAGGGCTTTCATTCATTTGCTCATGGTCAAATGAGGTAAGAATAATATTTGGGATACCATGACTACTATAGGAGAGGACGATTCAGTGTTGTGGATGTTCAAAGGATAATCTAACCCAGCCAAAGAAAGATGGAGATGGCAACAAACTTCTGAACCAAGTTTTAAAGGATATAAGGTCTCAAAAAAAGGCAAGTATTTCAACATCATGAGGTTTGCATGAGGAACCATATCATGAAGACCTTATAAATGGTAAAGAATCTGGAATATAATTTTGGTCCAATGAAGACCATTTAAGGGTTTTAAGAAACAGACTGAGTAGAGATGATATAGGACAGGGGTGGAGAACGTCAAGCCCACGAGCTGCAAAGGGCCATGAAATCATATGGTCTGGTGCTGCCAAGGCATTAGGAGTGAAGTAATTAAATGTTTGACCAAATACAGCAGGCTAATTTTTAAGGTGATAATTTTGTATGGCCCATGAATGATGTTGTAAATATCCAAATGGCCCTTGGCAGAAAAAAGGCTCCCATCCCTGGTACAGAAGATAGTGTGGATGCCTGACTGCAGTAGTTCAGTGGTTGAGTGTTGACCTATGAACCAGGAGGCCACAGTTCAGTTCCTGGTCAGGGTTGGGGGCTCGACCCCCAGTAGGGCGTGTACAGGAGGCAGCCAATCAATGATTCTCTCTCATAGTTGATGTTTCTCTCCCTCTCCCTTTCTTTCTGAAACCAATAAAAATACATTAAAAAAAAAGAAGATAGTATGGAAGGAGGACAAGGTGAGGGCTGAAAGACAGATAATAGCCAAATGCAACAGGAGAGAAAGTATAAGTTCCATGAAAGCATAGATGGCACTGATCTTGTACATCACTACATCCCTAAACTTAAGTAGGTGCTCCCAGCAGTGGTCTAAATGTTTGTGCCCTCCCAGAATTCATGTTGAAATTCTAACCTTCAAAGATAAGGAAGGTTGGATGTTTGGAGGTGCTTAGATCATGAAGGTGGATCCTTTCTGAATGGAATTAATGCTCTTATGAAAGAGACCCCCACAGAACACCCTAAACCTTGTACCATTGAGGACACAACAAGAAGGAGATGGCAATGAACCAGAAAGCGGACTCTTATCAGACACAAGCAGGCTAGTGTCTTGATTTTGGACTTTCTAAATTCTAGAATTATGAGAAATAAATTTCTGTTGTTTGTAAACTACCTAGCCTGTGGTATTTTGTTACAGCAACCCAAATGGGCTAAGAGAATCCCCAAATATTAGTTTACTAAGTGAATAATTAAATTCATTGGTGAGAGATGGTAAAGAACCATGGAGAGTTGAGAGGATGTTTTTGACAGATATTTCTGACACAGAATTGTCAGAACACTGTTATCAATTGAGGCGAAGTATAAAGTATAATATGATCTGACCTTTTAATCCATCCTTGAAAAAAAAATTTAGTAATACCAAAAACCGAAAAAAAAGTTCTTATGACTTTAAAATACTTTAAAACCTTACCTTATTTCTGAATCGATGGGGAAAAGTTAAATGAATCATTAAGAAAGTTATATGTTTATAGTGTCTTGAACATGAAATTAGAAGCCAAATGGAAAGTTTTACCTAAATTTGAACACACCCTCTCATCTGAGAGATCAGCATCACTTCATTAAATGGTGACTGCTGAAACATATATGCTATTGAAGAAAGAATATTATTACAAAATATATAGAACCTTCTTTCTTCAATGACTACCAATTTAGTTTTGAATACAGTTAAAACAAGCAGGCCAAGGAATGAGACAAAATTTCATCCTACAATTTAAATACAAATCCTAGTTTTCATAAAACATGCAAGGAGGTGGGCAAAAAACATGACAATGTTAAATACATTTAAGTGGTTGCATTAACGTGAATTTTAACTCTACTTAATGTTACTAAAGTTCATCAAAGCAAGATGAAAAAGAATTAAAAATTTAACTATTATAATAAACATATAAATGTTTCAAAACACTGAATTTTTAAAAATAAATCAACATTACCTAAATGAATACTACCTCAAATTTTTGAGTGTTTGTCAGGCACAGTATAGGTAGATCTATTTTTTCTCCAATTCACAAATGATAATATTGAGAACCAGAAAAATTAATCTGCAAGTGATTTCTATAATAAATTTCAAATCCAGATTTATGAAGGCATTATAACCAGGACATGTTAAGAACCTAATACTCATAAACATATAAGCTGAAATGTTTAAAATTAAGATGCAAAAGTCTCAATATTTAAAAGTTCAGTTTTTATTACATTTTAATAATAAGTACCACCAATTATGCTTTTTCACTCACTGTGCCAGATTATTTATATGTAATCACATTTAATCTATGAAGACAGGTATGATGGATGAAATCCTTCATTTACAAATGAGAAAACTAAGGCTCAAAACAACAACAAAATAAACCACCCTAAGGTCCAATGTTCTATATAGCCAGCACTAAGAGTTGAAACTAATGTTCCAAGAAACACTTTTTAAAGAAGAACCTACCAGTTACTTCTTGTTAATATATCTATGAAACGAATCTTTTAAATTGGACTACTGAAGAAACCAGTTTTACCAAGCACCAGCAATGTTCTGAAGAAAATATCTAAATACCTCTAGCATCCACCGCCCTAACAACTGCCAGAAAGATCTAATATGAAAAACAACTTCCATTTTTTTGTTTCATGTCTGAAATAGCAAGATCCATTCATTCAACAAGACTTTACTGAATGCATTGGGTATACCAGAGACCATTCTAGAAATAGAGAAGAACTAGACTTGGGCAAACCAAGAGAATCACCACTAGCTACATGGCTATTAGACCTTGCAACATGACTAGTCTAAACTGAGATGTGCTATAAGATGTGCTAAAAGGCACACAGCATTTCAAAGACTTAGCATGAAAAAAATGTAAAACATCTTAATATTTTTATATTGAGAAATGAAATGGTATTTTAGATCTACTGGGTTAAATAAAAGAAATCTCCTTGTTTCTTTTCAACTTTTCTAATGCAGTTAGTAGAAAAATTTAAACTACATATGTGCTTGCACCGTATTTCTGTTGAATAGCACTAACTTAGACCAACAAAAACCTGTCTGCAGGGATCATACATTCTAGTGGAAGAGACATACAGTATATAAGTAAACAGGTAAAATGAATATAATGGCAGCAGTGGTAAGTGCCAAGAGAAAATAAATCAGAATGAATAGGTAGAGAAGCTTGGTCAATGTTATTACATTAGATAGACAATGGTAAAAAAAAAAAAAAATCTTGTTCTTATTTGACAATATCAGTTACTCTTTAAGTTTTTTGGGGGGTCTGTATGTACATGAATAACTGAAATTATATTTTTCTACCTAAAACTAATACAAAATAATATTGAATATAAACTGTAATTGGAAAAAAAATGTACTTTTTAAAATAAATTATAAGGAATGTGGTATTTGGTATTTGGAATAATGAAAACTTTCAATATCTCAAAAATATGGGTAAAAATGTAATTTCTAGAATGTTTTGCACTATAACTATGATATTCAAGTATAAAACTCACCTTAAAATATTTCATATTTTCTAACCATGTGGTGTTTTGAGCTTATGATCTTGTGTATGAATTAACTTTTGTAAGAATGAAAAACATGATTAACTCATAAGAAATCTGCAGAAAAGAATGTTTTCTTTATCTTACCATTCCATCTTTTTAAAAAGCTGGAACCAATTATCCCAATTATTTTCTACTTAATCTCACTGTTTATAAGTCCTGAAGTATTAATGAGAATAAAACAATTTAAAGAACTAAATAATGGAAGAAGACATTTTAAAAAGACCTCTCTTGTAATTTCATTTTGTTTTGAAATGAACTAATGACTAAGTCTTAATTATACTATACCATGATAATAAAAGATCAATTCTGCAACCATACATCCAAGATAAGACTTTTAAAAATGAAAGTTTGCTAGTGTAATGAATGACTTATCATGTATAATTTTACAGGTGATATTTTAGAAAATCTTTCTTTTCTGAACTGTGTAGAAAATATAATGTGAATCAGATTATTGTCAAATTTACTAGATGTTAATATGCTACAATGTGAATCTGACTGAATCAATATTTATACAAATACTATACCATATCAATGCCTAGTTTTTGTATTAATGTACATATTATAAAATATATTTATGACTAAGTTAGATAAAATAATTGTAAATAATTGTCTGATAAAGCAGAATGTGTTATCTTCACATTCTGACTTCATGAAAACAAGAGATTCTTGAATTATCAATTGCTATTTGGCATTTTTCATATTTTCTATTACTTAGAAGTTGTTCATATTTGAATTTTTAATTATATACTGAAATTAAAAAGTGCTTTCTTATAATTATTCCAGTTTTATTCTAGTAATGTAAATTATGCTCTCATTTAATACATTTCAATTAGATGACCCTTTCTAACACATTTACTTTTTTTCGATTAATTGAACCAACTGCTACTCCAAGTTTACTGGACTTCCCCAGATCATCCTGTTCTCCAGTCAGTAGAATTAAATAAATACAAATTAAAAACCTCACTTCTGTTTTACTTCAGAATGCATATAGTAAGATAACTAAGACAATATAAAAGTAGGTATACAAATTAATTTAAAAATTGAGTCAAAATAATACTAGTTGAAATACTCAACCAAATATATAATTTTTATAATAGAGGCATTTGCCAAAAGTTATTCTAATGTTTGTTCACTGAGAACAGCTGCAAAAATATATGTTTTTCTAAATTTACATGTTAACAACTTAGAATAAAATACATACAGACTTAAATGAGATAGCCTATAAGTATTTGTGCAGCCACAAACATATAATTTATGTTGAGATTGGCATAGATTTACTGTGCTGTAGTCCCAAACATATAAACTAAGGGAGACACTGTCGAAACTGACTTCAACTAACGTCTCCTCAAATCTCAACGAGACCTGTTTTACCCTTTTTATGTTTCAATTCAGTTACTGACTTCTAAAAACTCAAAGCATAAAAAAAAAAAATCTCTAGAACACTAAGTTTGTCAGATAGAGTTTTAATAATATACCCATACAAATTTGAGAGGCTTTAAATAAATGAAATGCCATTTTGCCAAATGGTGGTAAAAAAAAAAAAAAACTAAAGTGTGAGAGATAAACTTTGTAAAAGTATAACTACTAAATAAATCTAAAACTATTTTTATAAAGTATCATTCCTTCTCAGAAACAAAAATTTTGCAGCTCTAAAATTTATACATTTCTAAAATCCTTTTCATGAAGCTAAGAAAGTTTCTGTACTGCTCCCTTTTCTTAGTATATCCCCTTTCAACTTTTTTTTTTTATCATTGCTCACCCAGGCTTCTTCCCGAACCCCATCCCCTACACTGAGTATCAGTTCTCAAAAGCCCAACCTACCACCTATTTATTATAACAGTAAGAGAATGCTACTGCATAACTGGAAGTCTGCATCTACATCAGTTCAAAGAAAAATTGTCATAACCCTTTTTTACTGCTGTACACAGATAAAGTAAAAAGATACAATGGAATACTCTGTGTTTAACTGCAAGAGTAATAAAATAAACACATACACTGTGAACAGTAGGGCAGAAGGTTAATAAGTAAAAATCTGCCACCAAAAACCTAAAGTAGAAATTATTTTACTCCTCTAGCATTGGCCTGCCATGGGTCAGACCTTCATTTCCAGGACCCAGGTTTAGGGGAGGGATGCTATACAAAATCACACACTGGGGAGAAAGCACATTTTTAAATGTAAAAAATAAAAAAAATCCTATAGACTGCAACTCCTATCAACTACAACTGTCACAAGAGTGTTCAAATTATTTGAGAGTTCATTGCAAGGTTGGATATATTTAAAAAGCAAAGTATAACAATGACTCGGAAACAAAGCACAATTATTTATGTGTAATATATACCGAGTAAATCAAAGTCAAACCACATAAGCTTTTAAAATTCTGAAGCATATTTTCTCCTTAATTATGTCATAGTCCTTTGTCACCTGCCATAAACTCCACATATACTGTATGAAATATTCCGGAAATTTTCAAACTCCTTCTAATGGTACGTTTTTCATTATTACCCAAAAGGGACTATATCAAAGGTAACACAGTACTTAAAATGCCACAGAAGGAACCATCAGATGCCTTAACATATCATGTTACAGCTCATATGAAAGTCCTCCACTCCCCCCAGGTTTGGGACAGGGCTAGACTGTTCAGCTGTAATACTCTGCATCTGAAAGATGAGGGTTAAAAGAAATTTTTTTCTCAGCAATGTGTACTAGAAACACCTAAGAGATATTTACCCATATAGCTTCATCTCCTTTATACTTTTTGTTTACATGTTTCTTTGCAGACCTGGTTCCACAAGACAGACAGTAGTATTGAAACAACAAAAAAAGCAAAGTGGAATATTTACTTCTAAACCAAGATCTAATACAAATGCTAATTTGGTATAATCCACTGCAATGAAATTCAAATTGCTAACCTCACTGAGTGCATTTTCTCACTGAGTCAGAAAAGAATAATCCCACCAGTATTCAATATAAAAATCTTTAGCTTTAGATTTCTCTCCACTCAAGTGAAAATATGAATTTATACAAATAATGCTTTAAAAAATATTCTTCAGAATTGCTCCTATTCCCCTAAATAGATAATCTTGCTAACTTTTCGGCAATGTCTTCTATATCTTTCTGTTGTTTTCTTTCCTTTTTTAAACGATATTGGAATGCTTTGACCACAAGGTTAAGAACAACTTCCCCATTTATCATGACCTGCCAAGCACAACAGGCCCCCAGACAACACCGCCCTCAACCACTTAACAAATTCAGCTCATCTTAGTCATGAAACTTCAAAAGAATTTGGCCACAGGCATAGATTAGCTATCATTTGTTTTAAAGCATAAATATCGATCATTATGTAATACACTCTAGTGCACCTAATATTATTGTCTATTAGGTATAACTAACCATTTCAATTTCAATAATATTTAATATAGAGATAGTCTGGTTTATTAATATATAATTGTTTAATGTATATTTAATAGTTTTAGTAAAAGTTCTATTAAAATATCTCTTGGGTTTGAATACATATCTATAAACTTTAAAATGTATTTCAACAAATATATAATCACTTCCCATGTGACCACTGGTATCATAATTACTCTTAAGGAAAACTGAGAAATCCTTTAACTTTAAAAGCAAA